>NC_138782.1:23447112-23889612 GCF_965178545.1 Coloeus monedula
GTGCTTCTTGCACTTCAAACCCAACATCAGGCCACTGGGTATGTAAAAATGTGTTCTTTGACCAGTACAGTGCTAGTATGTTTGGTAAACAGGGTCATAGTCAGCAACTTTTCAAAGACTGAAGCATCAGACTCTGGATTCCAAAACTGTGAATGCTGATGAGATCACATGCATGAGACCAACTCTGCCTTTTATTCTGCAGTTCTGTAGTCAGCCTGTACCATCAGAGCATTTTACCTTTTGTAATTACCTCCATTCAACAAAATATTTCATCACTTAAAAAAAATGTCGATTAGAAACAAAGAACAAAAAAGAGAGATTGGGGGACAATCCTTAATCATTGAATTGCTTACATGAAAGCTGTAATTCTTCAGTTGCACTCCACGGAAGACAAGGTATTTCTTTTGAAGTGAGATGAGGAAATTTTGGCAAGTCTGGACACAGACTTCCCTTAGACATCTTTGCTTCTGTTACTCCCCCTCACATACACGCCCCAGTCATTGACTGGTTAGACAGTAAAACCTTTGGGGCAGAGATTTTGATAAATTTGCCTGTAGTCTGTCTTTGGAGAAGAGTAATTTCATTTAAATCAAAGACTTTGTTCTAACAGCTGAACATTCTATTTGCTCATGGAAGCTCTATTTTTATTAGTTTTGCTTATGCTTTATGTTGGCCCCTTAGCAAATGGTCATAAACTCTGTTTTAGATCCAGCTACCAGTGACTTCATATTACTGATTTATTTCTGTCATTTACCGGCAAGAATATATTTTTTTAAATGTATTCTAAGCATTTCATTCCTCTCCACTTCCTCTCTCCCATGCCTCCCTTTACTTTCCTTCTCCTTCAACCTTTAAACCACCTTTCATTGAGATTAAAATGATGCCCAGATTAGCGATGTAACTACCCTAATGTGCCGCTTGTACTAAGAAGTCCTGGGCTTAATACAGGAGGTGAATTGGAAAGAAGCAGAAGATTGGAGCCTTTTAGCATTCAGTTTAAGTGCTGGTTCCACTTGCCTGAGCACAAGCTGGAGCCAGTGCTGTTAGGATGCAAGCCTGCACCCTCGCTGTCACTGCTGGTCCTTCTGTAGTCAGGTTCCTGCTTGGAGCAGAGCAAATCTTTGCTCAGTTAAGCGCGCGTCAGTCACTGGCAAGTTTGGCTGCCAGCCCAGGTTTGTTAGACTTTTCTATGGTGCACCTGAATGAGATATTGAGAAGACACGGCTACCTAAACAGAGCCTAGGAGCACTGGATGTATTTAAAAAAAAAAAAAAAAAAAAATTAAATTGTCAAGGGGATGACAGAATAATTTTGAGAATATAACTTCCAGTGCTTGCCTGGGAGGTTTTCAATAAGGAGCCTGCAATGCCTGCTTGGTGACACATCCTGTGTGATCTTGTTTAAATACCTTTCTCTGTTTTCTTGAAATCCAAGACTAAAAGGTATTGCTGACTTCTGACGGAGAAACAGGGGCATGGGCAAAACATAGCTTAGCAAGCTGAAACACATTGATACCACCCTGCAAAGGTGCTGAGCTCGTTCAAAGGCACCAAATGGCTGCTTTGGGCTTACGTCAACAGTGGGCACTCAGCTACACGTAGGATTGTGCTTTTAAATAGCTTGGCTATTATCCAGTCAAAGTCAACAGGACCATCTTCAAATGGAAAAGGCACGGCGAGAAATAAAGTTGCAAAGTTTTGGGTTGTGTGAAGGCACAGGCAGTGGGTATTCTGCACAGTAAGTTGAGGAAAATCAGGGACAGGGTGAAAAGAGATAAAATAGGAATAGTTTTTAAATAGGAATTGCTGGCAGAGCTATTAATCACACAAGTCTTTGAGCCGTAAGGATTGCATGAGCGGAGCTAATACGAAGGAAGAGAGATACTTCGCTGATATCCTGAAATAGACTATTAAAAGCAACAAGGAAAATTAAAGGGAGATAATGTCTGAACAGATTAATGACATGAAATAACAATTTTAAAAACCCCAAATCTACAGACAACTCCCAAATTTCTTCAAATATCCAAATCCCCATGTGCGACTGTTTTTTAGTATGGGACAGCCTTGTAATAATCAATTTTGCCAAGTTGCTGGTCTTGTTGTACAGTCTCAGCTCTGAGCTTTGACTCTGATCTCATTTACACTAGTCAAATAAATCAAACTTTCTGCTGTTTCTCTGGCTGTACACTGCAACAGTGACCAGAACGTGGACTCTGCTAGAGTCTGTGTGGTTTTTAGCACAAGATTTCACAGCACTTCTGAAGCAGGTTAGAAAAGGAAGAGAAAAAAGCATTTGTCATTGCTGTCTAAGGTAGGCCACCACCTGCTCTTTACAGATTGCCAAACTAAATGGGGACTTGATGCAGGCAGGGGCTTTTTCTCTGAAAAGAGGAATCAAGAATTTGTGAATATAAGACAGAGACTTGAGGCATAACTTTTATCATCATATTTCTTGTCAAAATCTACATCATCATCTTTGAAATGATGGCATCATTGCAGTAGATTCAGGACAAACTGAACACAGGCTGAGGGCTTTGCACAGGAGATTAATCTTTTCCTTACATTGGATGTTTTTTTTTAAAAAAGTCCTCTTCTTGCTATTTCTATGACCTTCCACCCCTAATGTGCAGTTGTAGCTGTTTAATGAAAGAAAACAAACTTTAATTCTGTACTGACCTGGACTTGTGAAACAAGCAGGGTTTTCAGTGATGCTTTCATAAGCTATAAATCAGTGTAAAATTTAGCTCATATTACATTCTCATTGAAAATGGGTTATATGATAATTTATGTTGAGCTGATCATAACTAAGCACCTCATAGTAGTGTCCTTCAAAAAATTTTAATCAAGATTGTCTTTCTCTCTCCACCTCTCTTGGTGCAATTTCAAGAGGTGTATTTGCATGTCAATCCGCACGTGTCACTGGAGTTATTCCACTGGAGCAAGCACAACATCCCGGCTGCGTACGTGTTTTACAGCAGCATAATGTCAGGTGACTCTCTGCATTTATTTCTGATTTGTGCTAGTGGAAGAGTCAGACCCTTAATTCTCTTAAGCCCTGAAAACAGGGGTATTTCCAAGTGCCTGTCAGATCTGTTTTCCAAGTCTTCTTGTGCTTTGCAGTGACTGCAATGAACAATGTAGGGGGGGAAACTGTGGATCCTATGAGAATCACTGAGCTGGTCCAAGCTTTTATTTTAAAATCGGTATCAAAAAGTGTTTCTAAGTGTGTTTGACATTTGCTTTCAGATGACTGTTTTCTCTTGAGGTTTTTCCTCTGTTTATTGTATGATGAACAGCAAAGGGATTCCAGAGAGGTGTCTTGGGCAGCAAATACCTGGCGACTCCTCTCCAGGACCAAATTGCCAAAAGTTCTTTACATCAAGGGCCATCTTATTTTACAGTATTTATGCAATCTTTAATATGGTGGGGTTGTACAGCGAGGACAGAGTTGCTCCATAATTGGTGATAATTAACAGTTTCCCACCTAAGTATGTATAATCAAGACAAACAGGTTGGGGAGAGGTGTGTTGGTAAGAGTGGGTGTGTTGATTTCTCATGCAGGCTTTTTTCTTTTTCATAATTAAAGGCTTATGGTATGAAGTTACAAATGGGTGGACTCCTGGTAGAATCCTAGAAAGGATAAACAAGTTTTAAACAGATTTTGAATGGCTATTGAAGACAAAGATTATGAGCTATGACCAGAGAAGTTTGGCTTGAGAAGCCCAGCAGAGCAGAGTTTTAGTTAGACTAAAGTGTTAAGCTTGCTACGTGTCAAGTTTGACAGCCAAGATCTAAGTAGTTTTCATGCCATGGTGAAGCTTTGGATTTGAAGGTAGGAGACTTGGGATTTGTTGAGCAGCAGCTGAAGTGGAGGAGTAGGAAAACCAAGATACAGAAAATATAGTTGGACAATGGTAGCTGTAGCCACAGCAGGTGAAGTGAGCTGGGGGAAGCTGGGATGGTGGAAGTAGAGACGTTGCTTCTTTGGCAGACACTGCAACTTGCTCTGTATAGAAAAGTGAGGAGATGCTCAGTATATTTGCCCCTAGAGCCTACAAAATCAGTAGTCCCTACCAGGCTTCATATTTTGTAAGTCTCATAAAATTAATGGAGATATTGCCACAAACCACTCTCTCTTCTCTCCCACCCTTTGGCTGCATATTGTCTTTTTTTTTTTTTTTTTTAACTTTTCCTTGCTGCCAGTAAACATTAAAAGTTCAGGCTGAGGTGTTTCCAAATTTCTTTTCCTTCCCACCAGTTGTTTCTGGCTGTATTCCAGAGAGGGAGAGAAGATGACAGGTTTTCATTGGTCACTTAATTGTGTATGTCCATTGGTTTTTATGACTTTCAAATTTATATTTTTGTGTGCTTAGGGGCTTTTGTGACAAGGTGCTAATGGGTTCCTGGCTGGGCAAGCACCTGTGTCAGAAAGTGTTTCATTGTGTCCCTTGTATTTCCACCTCTGACTGCTTTTATTAGCTTGCATATATACCTTTATTGCAACCCCCGATCTACTTCTGTTTGTGGGGGTTTTTTGTGGATGTATAATCTGCGTGTACAAAGGAAACTAATAGTCTTATATGGAAAATAAGCTTTTAATATAGAGAGAAAATGGAAGTTGGAAAATGAATTTGTAGATGTGCCTGAGAGACAAGAAAGCTAGGAGATACAGAAACAACTTGGACCACTGACTTGTCCAGGGGTTTTATCACATGGTCTGAGAAGTTCTGCAGTGTGGGCTGTGGATAGCTGGCAGGTATCCTGCTGCTGGAAGATCTCATTTCCCACTGTTAGGCTGCACAAAATGGTAGATAACAGTACCCTACCAGGTTTCCTAATAGAGTGCTTCCAAATGAGCACCTGCTGTAGCTGCTCCTGCCTAATGATTGTGAAAGTGAGGAGAAATGGCATCTGTGGCTTTAAAAGAGAAGCAAAGCACCCACAAGGTGATCTCTGCATTAGACTGTAATCTACATTAGGAAGAAGACCTTAAGTCCCCTCAGGACATTGTATTTAAACTTGTGCTCCAGTTGCAGTAATGCAAATTCTGCTTCTGCAAAGAAGATAAAGGCAAGCTATTATTTTTTGCTTATTTGGCTGATATTTCCTCAAATATAAGTTATTTATTGATGAGCTGATGCATTTTGGGAGATTAGGTTGGTTTCCCATCTTATTTATATGCAATAATTTAGCATTTTATTCCAGCCCAAATGTGGAAAAAATTTGTTGCAGAATTTGGCCATTTTAGCACTACAGCTAAATAAGTGACTAATATAGAGTATTCTGGCCCTTGTTCTAAGGAGTTGTCATCACCTCTTTCAATGGAAAATTATTATCCTTTTTTATCCTTCCTAGTTTGCTCTTGCACATGGTTTTGCCCTCTGCACTTCTCCAAAGGTAAAGACCTGCTGATCAGCTTCAGGGTGGGAGAAAAAACCAAGGTTTAGCGGGTTGGGGTTCCCTGAAAATAGAGTAGATTTAGAAATGTGTTTAGTCAACAGACCTTCTGAATAGAACAAAGACCTTAACTTCCAAATCTATAGGACATGACATGAACAATAAAGGATCTCTTGAGACCCACGGAATGTATCCTGGCATAGGTCTCACAAATGGGTTTTGTATATTAGTTTATACAGTCATGTTATAACAGAGAGATGGCCAAGAACAGGGGAACAGGAAATATAAATGAGATTTTTATGACCCAAATGTGCATATGAAATGTGGGACAGACTGGATTCAAAATCAGTTCCATATTGTGGGACCTGCCTTTAACACGGGAATTGCAGGTTTTTTCCATTGTGTTCCAAAGACAAAAGACTATATGATGCTACAAAAAAAAAAAGGATTATATTTAAGCCTCTACAAATTTAAATACATATATTGTTTTTCACTCCCTTTCCAGACAGATTAGCAAAAACTATACTTCATGTGTTTGTCCTTTCCAACTGATAGACATCTTAAATGATTTTGTTTTAACTGATCTATAAACATCTTTCCTAAAAGGCAAATGCCCATTAAAAAACAAGCATGTCTGATTACTCCTGATCTGGTGATGATGTATGGAAGGTTTTCTTCTCTCTGTACAAGGAGGGAGAGAGATGATTTTTCTTGAAGTTTTCTGTCTCTATGGTTTTTTGTAAGTGCTACTTTATTGGTGGTTGGTTTTTAATTCAGCAGTGTATTATAAAAGCTTGTCCCCTTAGAAGCCTTCCATCTACCCCTGGCTAATAACAATGACAGTGCACTGGGAGCTCATTTAACACGTGGGCTGGACTGCAAGCTGTGCCCTGCTCCTTTTGCTGGGAAAACAGCTGCCAAGATGCCTTTTGAGACTCTTTGGGCTGAATTCTTCTCCATCCCAGCCCTGCTGTACTTTGCAGCAACTTCAGGGCTACTCTCTGTTTGTAGATGAATATTCATACATAATACCCACAAACCCAACAAATTACAGGAAGAAATCTGTTCTGGTGGTCTCTGTCCAACCCCCAGCAGGGTGCTGAAGGAAGCAAGGCAGCAGTTCTAAGTGAGATGGATATTGGGGCTTGAAGCTTGCACCTTGAGTCCTCATAATCTGTTGTCCCCACAACCAAATTCACCTTCCAGATATGCTGCTGTGAGAATTTGAGTAATTCAATGTCATTAATTAAGTTATTCTAGAATTACTCCAGTGTAGCTGTGAACAAAATTAAGCCTCTAGTCTGTTCTGGGAAATTAGACAGATCTGTTTTTTTCTAAGTGGTTTCTAATACATTTCATTAGGAAATTATTTGATGAATGTCATCTAGTCTTTGGGGATTGGTACAGTGTCTGGGGTTTGAACACCCTGACAATTTGTAGCTGGCCAAAAGGAATGAAAGGCTAATTTCTGCAGGGAGCACTTCAATATTTTTAATCTTTTTTTTTCCCCCAAAGTGTAGAATGCTCTGAAGGTGTCATAAATACATGGAATAGGAGATTCATTCCTAAGGACCTCAGAATGCTCCAGCTTATTTACCTAAATGAGCTTGGCTCAGTTGGTTGGAGCATGCTGCTAGTAACACCCAGGTTGTGGGTTCCCTATATGGGCCAGTCACTTAAGAGTTGGGCTTCATGGTCCTTGTGGGTCCCTTCCAATTCAGAATATTCTGTGACCTGTGATCTTAAAGCTTGTCCTTGTCATGGTATTAGTTTGTGTCTGTGTCAGTTGTAATTTTCACCAGCGAACAGTCCACAAGCAAGAGGCAGAGATTCAATTATACTTTTCTTAAACTTCATAAAAAAATAAATCACCTAGGTGTTGTTCTGCCATGACTTCACAGTTTCTAAGGTCCCAGAAAAACTTTATGCTGAGGCTGATGCAATATTCTTGGCCAAAGAACAACTTATCTGAGTTCACTGGAAACCTGAAGAGAGGTGAATCCACCAAGGTCAATGGCACAATTATATAATTTTTGCCTTGTGAATAAACAGATGTTCTATTTCATGAGTATTCACACCTATAGTATTGGACATTAGGTGAAATATCCCAGCCTGCTGATGCATCTAAAAAAGGTTTGTTTTTAGAAAAAAAGCCAGGGAAAACTTTTAAATTCTGTTGAATGCAGTCATAAATGTGGAATATACATCACTTTTGTTGATTTTCAATCCTATTTCACTCATGTTGGGAATAGAGGAGTCGACCAGGGTCTTGGTTAAAATTGCAAACTTTTTCTGTTTTATTTTGGGGTTTTTTGTTTATTTGTCTTCGGTTTTAAATATTGGCAGGGTACTTTGGATTTGTGCAAACACAAGTGAAATCTGACCCACTGGACTTCTGTTGCTTCCTTGAACCAGGACTTAAGTAAAGGATGTTGTTAAAAATTTAAAATTCCTGTTATATTCAGGAAATAAAACAACTAGTCAGCCAAGAAGTGGACCTTGAATTGTGCTTGGGGCCATTTTTTTTCAGATACTATTACTGCATATTAATTCATTTTTTCTGCATCAAATTGATATGTCAGATTTTTCTGGTTTCTCCAGTTATTCTATGTGACTCTGATGATACAGAAGAAAAACTGTGCCTTTTTTGGCTGGTTATGTGCCTGTGTTTGTTTCTCTTACACTGTCAGAACAATGCTGAGCCACTGAAGTTTACCTGTAACTTCAGCATAGTGAATCCTTATTGCTTTGAACACATGAGCTCTTTCCTTGTCTTGGCTATTTCCCTTGTTACTTTTAAATCCTCTCTTCTGCCATTCTCTTCTTGTGCCTGTTTGTCTTTTCTTACACGTGTGTTAGATAAGTAGCTCTTCTTCCTTCACAAATACATACCTGACATTAAGTGTGTTAATATTTGCCTGCCAGAGAAATTAGAAGAGGGGTGGAAGAGGATCAGGATAGGCAAGAAGGTTTGTGGATGAGCACATTTCTTAGTCTGTCTGTCCAGTCTTTGTCCTCTAGACTAAACTGTATTTACTATAATGTTGTTCATAACTTGTTGGCAGCACTGAGCATCATTTCAGCTGCACACAGAAATGCACCTGCCCGGCCTCTTTGGCCGCTGCCTTCCAATGACAGAGTAACAGTAAGAGAATAGCAAGAGGTAAGTAAGTGGAGGATCCCTTGCCATGTATGATTTTTTTGTTTTATTTCTTTCTCTCAAGATGCAAATGTTAGCCTGACAGTGTTCAAAGAGAAATGTCAAGAAAGAAAATGGAAAAGTTGGGAGTATTTATTGTGCTGGTATGTCAATCCCTTATACACCCTGTATAAAGCCAAAAGAGTTCAAGCCTATTACCTGATGCTTTTAAATTGTATTAATAAATGTCAGTAAAATCCGGGGCAGTTAGAGCCTAACCACACCTGTATGAATATCTTCAGCTATGTTTAAACTATTTCTAACAAGAAAAACCCCACCCTTTGCTTTTTTTATGGAGTTACTTTGCCTTCCTCTGTGCCTTTGGTCTCCAGTCTCTGTGGTTTTATCTATAATCACCAATAGCACCTGGACAGTTGTGTGCAAGACCTTCAACTTAATGTTCACAGAGCTTCACCAAACTAAGTGGACACACTATAGTTAATAAGAGGGTTTTCTTAGAGTTTAGTGAGGCTCAACAAGAAATGCAAACTAGGGAATGACCTTTTTTCTTTGCCTTCCTTTGAAAAAGTAGGAAAAGTGAAAAAGACAGTTTGTCCCACTGGAACCTTTTTGGAAGTATGTCAGGGAGCAGCAGAAGGAAAAAGAAAGTTGGAAGAAAAATATTAACGTGATATTCTGGATTCCTCGATACAAGGCTTATGATAATTTAAAATATGTGTAATTGTTGAAGTCCCAGTGAAGTCTGTTTGCTCTTACAAAAGGACTTGCTGGAGAGACAGGCAGATTAAGGGACTGCGAATGGGACCCAAGAGTCACTCAGTTGTAAAATCAAGAACAAAGGGGAAAATTCCTCAGATTCATCTTCTGTTCTGACCCACTTAGTGTGTTGTTGCAAACAGATAGAGTGAAATAATTCTGAATGTGGTGTTTAAACCAATTTTCCGAAGGAGAAATGAGCCCAACTTAAAGCCAGCCATAGCTAAGTGAATTATTTCCTTTTTTTGACTATGACAGTTATCTTGAAATAGCTCTTTGATGAAATCCCCTCCTCTTTCAAGTCCTTGGAAAAACTCCTACGATGAGATTCATTTCATCTAAGTTTAGACATCTCTAGTGTAAACTTCTATATCCGAGCTCCACATCCTCGACTCTCTTTATAGCTGGTGGAGAGAAACAGGCCCTTCTAGGGTGCGATTCATCTCCTTTGTTTCAGAGGGCTACTTTAGAAGGCAGAAATTCAACACTTCCAGTACCTGCCTCTCTCTCTCTCAATTTTAAAGAGATACTAAACTTCGGTGGCATCACACTCATCTAGTCAGAGGAAACCCACCTGTTGTGACTTAGGAGGGGAATTGGATACCCACATTTTTCATTTGGGAAGACATCATTGGCTGTATGTAGGAAAGGCTGAAGATTGCAGATTGGCAGTCCATTTTGGTTATGGTCTCAGCTGCTTTCACACCTCTACCTGTAATCTCAGCGTTCTGTTGTGTGAACATACAAAGAACTGTAGAAAATCTGTTGGAGTTGTGTCAGGGTGTTCAAGCTTACTCTCAAAGGTACTGCTCTTGTGCACCTACACTGTCTTCATTCCTTTTCCTAAAACCACAAGTAAATGCTGTGAAACAGTCAACTCAGTCATCACCCCAAAACATTCTGGGAAGTCTTTAAGAGTCCATTCAGAGGAACGCTAAAAGACAGTAAGTTAGTCTGATACCTCTTCACTTCTTGGACAAGTAGTCTTTCCATTCCTAGCTTAAGATAGTGATGAACCTAAGGAGAAATAGGCACAGACCATAATGCAAAGTGGAAGATTTAAGAAATCATCAATGCTACACAGAGATCAAGACTTAACGCTGAGAGCATGCAAAGCAGCAGTCAGGAGGTAGCAGCTCTTCTGCTGAGTTTCATCACATCGTCTTGTGAAACAGATTTGATCACTTAAAGGTGGAAAATAGTAGTTGAACTTTTGGGGGGGGGGGGGTTTAAGTGAATAAAAAAGACATGCTGGGGGTAATACTGAAAGTGCTGTTTAAGTGCTTTCACTCTTGTGATTGGGATATCCTTTATTTAGGATATGTTGCTTAGCAAAGGCTGTCTGTGCAGGGATAGAATAAAATCAAGGTAAAAATCTCTTGTAATTTAAAATGGTCTGGTATGTTGTGACTTGCTGTTACATATGGTGAGGGGGTCGGTGACTTAATTGCTTAATTCACTGCAATTTATTCACTGGATAGTGGGTATGTAGCAGAGCTCTTTGTTTCCTTGCAGCCCTTGCTAGCCAGGTGTCTGAGTAGAGGCTGATGTCTCCGCCATGGTGGTCACCTGGGCACTGAAGAGCTGAGATTAGAGCTGAAAATTACTTCTTTGGTCAATGGGCCATCGCCTTGCTTTGGTGTACGTAATTCAGCATAGCTTGGCATGGCAGTTCTTATGTGATGACTGACACTCTGGCCTGCTGGTTTCTTAGATAGTTTATTTTTCTGGCCATTAAGAAGTGGAGGTGTGGACTTAAAGGAGGAGTTGTTGTATCTGAAGTGCGTGCATGGAACCTTTCATGTCTGAAAGGACTTGATACGTGGGTGAGAAAGGAAATCAGAGCCTTGAGAAGGTTTTAACAAGACTGAGACTGTGGGAGGAAAGCAGTAGAGAAGTTGGGCTGGCAAATGATGAAGGAAGAAAGAGCATTTAAGTTGTTTATAACTCCTTGGAACCTCAGGGGTGGATGGTTGTTCTGTCCATTTAAATCCAGAATAACATAATTGCTGCTCATGTCCTCATGTGTGAGCTGAATCGATGATGTGGTGTCTGATGTTTTGTCCCTTGGAAAAGGAATACTTCAGATGAGACTTCTTCTGGGTTTACAGTCACCCCTCACATTGTTTTGGTGGGATCCAAAAGAAACTTTGCAAAATCTTTTGTGTGATGGACAATAGCTTGTCTTATAAGAAAATAAGAGTCTTTCATACAGAGGAAAAAAGGGGAGGAAAAAACCATACCACTGCTACCACTCTCTCCTCACCCCCCTAAAAATAAACAAAAAAACTGCACCAACAAATGACAAACCAACCAAAAGAGGTTCATGTCTTTCATATGTTTGCAAGGGAGTAAAGCAGTAAACTAGCTTCTTTTTTTTTTTTTTTCAGATTTGTATAATTAGTTGCCTTTTTGGGAATTCTTAACTGTAAAATATTTCAGCCTTGTTGAAATAGAAAATTGTGCTTAGCTGTTCTATATGAAGTGCTTTAGGATTTTCTTAAGATGAACTGTGTTACAGCACCTGAAGGCACTATGTTGTCAGTACACTGTGTGGTACCGTTGTTTCCCTTCAGTTCTGTCAGTCTTCCTCTTTCTTTGCCCCCATTTTCTCCTGGTGAAAACATCTACTTGTGGTTTTGCTTCAGTAGTGTTACTTGGCAGTTTATTTCCCATCATTAACACACCTGTATGTACCTGATCTAAAGGCAAGCGAAGATGAGGGAATGTTTTCCCTTCAGATCAGCGGATTTCAGATATGACCCTCAGCAGATGATTATCAAATGCTGAAATTCACATCTGAATAAAGGGGGGGGGAGTGTTTGTAGAAATGCTTTCTTTAGCCTAAGGGATAGCAGTCGATACTGAAAGTGAGATGAAAACTGACTTTTTGCAGAACAGAGATTTCATTTTAACTAAGTATTTTTTCCCTTTATTCTTCTCTTCTCTGAAAAAATGTTAAATGCGTTGAGTCAGGGAGACATTCTGTGCTGCATTAGAATAGCCATCAACGTCAGTCGAGACCATTTGGATCATGTCACTTGTCCTAAAGTGTGTAGCTGTTTTTAAAGAAAGAACATGTCATGTTCTGTACAGGGATCTTTAATGCATGAAACTTGTTTGAAGCAATAATAAATCAAGTCCTTGCTGCTAAAACCAGTGTCTGGTTTTTCCCTCGTGACAATCTCTCTCCTTCCGTGTGTAAAAACTGAGACAATAGAAAGAACAATTCTGCACCCACAGGTATTGCAAACAAGTATGATCGCAACTAACTAAATACATATATCTGGCAAAATAAGGAACTGAGTTATAATTGTCCTATGCATTTGCCACAATGTTTAATAATGTGCTCTTTTCGTACAGCCATCGTTATAGGAGGTTGCAAGCTGTGTAGAGATATTTTCATTATTCATGCTCTATTGAGTAGGCAGTTCTGCAGACATTTTTCTCACCTCTCCTAAAAAAGTGGAATAATTAAGAGCAAGCAGAGTGCTTGAGATGTGTTTGCCTATCATTTTCCACTCTTTTATGCAAGTATTAGTTCTATTAGATTCAAGCCAGTTACCAGTGATGTAAAGAAAAATTGGTCTTTTGCATTTTTTTCTCTTTATTAATTATTGGTTTTGACTGTGCATAGCCATAACTAATACAAGTAAAGGAAATGTAAATGCAAATCCATTTAAATTAATCTGGAGTAGTTAAGAATTGCAGGCTATTTTAGCAGCATGACTTAGTTTCAAAAGCGCTGTGAGAAGATGACAGAAATCTTAGGCCTGGCAAATGTTATTTCTGCCTACAATGAACAGTAGTGTAATCATAATTACGAATGGGTGATGCAAGATCCCCACTTGGGCTTCAGCAAGGGTTGAAGTTTAATCAGACAAAGGATTCAAGGGTTTGATTCTTTTTCACCTTGTAAAATTATTCAGTCTTTCTTCCTCTACAGATTCACCACCTTTATATTCGGGCAGTAAGTCTTGAGTATGAAAATGTATATTTTTTTCCTTTTATGGATAGACAACAAAATCCCCAAAACTCAAAGCAAAATGGTGGGGAGAATCAAAGTGTCAGCACTAAGGGCTGGAGGCCCTGTACTGCAATGGGAGTGGACTGAGTCCAGAAGTAGAGCCAGGCACCTCCCAAACTGGGTGATCTGTACTGGGATGCTCAGTAAGCACCATGGAGTGCCCACTCACTCCTCCATGAGAAAATCAACTAAGGTGCCAAGCAGTGCCAGCTAAAATTATGTTTGCTTTTTAAATATTCCTGGGCTCCAGTCCACTGGGGGCTGCAGAAGGATCAGAAGTGCATTTTTCATAGACCAGGATTTGAAAAGGAGGTTGTAATGACTTTGAGTTATGTCAAGAAAAAGCTTGACTTCAGCCAGTGACCTTGAGCTGAAAAACATTAGCCCATTATCAGCACCTTGAACCATGATGTCGCTTCGTATGGTTTCGCTTATGTAGATTGGTTTATTTATTTTTTTAATCTGGTGCAACATAGTAGAGGTAACCATCAGTTTGTTATAAACCCGAGTGCTCTCTTGACCTTTCTCCTTCCAGTCCGAGTGCAGTAGAAAACTGAGGTAGCAAAGGCTTGTTTGTTGTTCCACTCACTGGGCTGCTGAGAACTTCCAGTTTCCAGCAGCTCGGCTCCGAGAAGCAGGCTCGAGCGTGGAGGCACAACACGGGAACTGTTGTCATTTGTTGCCATGATGACAGTGTCAACTTAACTACAGCTGACAAACAGTTTTTAAATAGAACATTTCAGTTCATTATAGTATTCTCCATCTGGTTTTTTTCACCATCTGCATACATGCAAAACATCTGAGAAATGCTACCACAATGGTTTAGTTTACTTACCTAGCCACTAACATTAATTAGTTGTTGAGAGTGGTAGTTTAGGGAGCAAGTAAAATGATGGAATTCTCCCCTCAGTAAAGGAAACTATTTTATTTATTCAACAAAAGATGCCCAGTAGACTTGTTTCCACATTTAGAGAGTGATTTTCCAATTGATTTTTTTGAGCATACGTTCTATATTGTTGGGGATTTCTTTTGCTACTTTGTTACCTCTTGCTTTTGCCACATTTTGCTTCCTTCCGAAAAGCATCTGCCACCTCTATTTCCAGTGTGGAACTGGTAACAGAAGGCAAGCACCATTTCATAATTAAATCAGGCTGCTGGGGTCAAATTTAGAGACTTTTATTCATGGCTTTGCCACTGGCCCACTCTGTGACCTTGAGCAAGTTGCGCATTGCTGTATCTCAGTTTACCTATAGGTAAACTAATATTGACTTCCCTTGAGGGGATATCATGAGGCTTAATTAAGCATCTGCAAAGATGTGTGAGATAGAGGACTGAAAGCTGCCATAGACATTCAAATGACGACGACAATGATGATTTGTGCCCAATTGCACCACTTCTCACAGACCCACCACCGTAGCTACTGCGGGGATTAGTTGTCAGGTGAACTATGAATCCATCAATTCATCCATCATTCACCCCCTTATAGACTGAGCCCAGCTGGCCAGCTTTGCTTATTAGTAGCTTTTAATAAATCAAATCATATTTGCTCTTTTAATTGTATCTTAAAGGGTAGCATGACTCTTTGCTTTTAAATTAAAAACAGTGTAACAATGTAGACATTAGAAGCTGTGCTGCCGTTCTTGAGGGTGCTGCTCTCAAACTGTTGACTGGGTTGAAAATATACATTGAAGGAACCTCATAAATTCTGGCGGAGGACTTTCTCTGGTTGCTGAATGCCTCTTTTGCTAAGTTTAGGCATCCTTGTTTGTAAACCCTCTCAGAGCATTGTCCCAGTAATCACAATTTAAAAATTATAATCTAGACATCCACAGGAATACAGGGTGAAAATAATTGAGGATTGCTGTTTGGTGGCAGTAACAGCCATGTCCATTTGGGGGTGGGTAAAAAAAAGGCCCAAATTAAGTAAAAGCAGATTAATGAATTTTTCAAGGTATACTTTATTGTGATTTTAATTTTTAAATTATGCTGGCCAAAAATGGAATGGGTATAACAAGTTGACATGTTTTATTTTTAATCTAGGGCAAACTTGTATCTTACAAATCTTATTAAAAAGGAGTATATCCACTAAAATATTGATAACATAATTTCCTTTAAATTTGGTTCTCAGTCATATGAAAAGCAAAGGGCCTACATGGAAATGGCTACTCTTAAGATATTCCTACACATTGAAATCAGTGGATGTAGCCTAGCTGCCTACTTTGGCCCATTACTAATTTATAGTAAATTGAGCAATATTTCTTTTATTAACATAACCTGCATGCCAAGTCATATAGGAATTCCTCACCAAGTACTGAAAAGGGTGAGGGTTAAAAACAGCAGGAGTTTCCCATTGATTTTCAGCAAGCTTTTGCCCAATGTCTTACTGTATTTTGGATCATCAGCCTTGGAGTTTTGGATTTTACCTTTCCATCATGTGCAAAACTTGATTCAAGGGTGCCTTGTAGATAAAATCAAAAAGGGGTCATTGGCCTCTTTAGCTGTCCAGACAAGCTTCACCCTCAAACTTGACTGTTTCTAGAGGAATTGCATAATGATAATAATTCGTTCAAATGACAAGCAGGAAAATCAACACAGTGTGCGCAGTCAATAATTTCTAACTTCTGAGAGGAGATCAAAGAGGAAGGCAGCAGGGAGGAGGAGTAGCCTTATATAAAAGTGTAAAGGAAAAACTCTCAGTAACTGAGATAGCGCTACGAGGAGATAACAGAATTCAAAAAGATTTATTTAAAAAGCAAACAAAGTAGTTAACTGGAGAATTCAACTACTGGAACATAAACTGAGCATGCTAAATGGAGCAGTAAGCTGAAACGATATTTTTTTGGACATGTTGTTCCCATATTTGACCTGAAGGCCCTCTTTTACACCGTAAAAGCATGTGAAAAGCACAGACAGATTTGAGATCTTTATCACCAAACACTAGTGATAGGAGGAATATGCACTGAAGCTGGGCTTCCCAGCAGAGCATAGCACAGATCCCTGTGGTCCTCAGGGCCAGGAAAAAATGGGAAAAACCCAAGGGTGGGCAGGTGTCCTCACTGGTGGCTACTGGGCACATGTACTGATGAATGTTGTGGAGGAAGGGCAATATGTTGGTGTTGGAGCTCCTGCTCTTGTGGTGGTGTGCATGGCTGAGCAATGCAGGTTTCCTCAGAAGCAGTAGGGTTTAGTATTTTTCTCACCTAGTTATTTCAATTTAAAAAGCCCTTCAACAGCAAAGGAAGAAGGGATGTTGCAAATAAGCATAGCATCTCACGTGAAACAGTGGTGTGTACAGAGCACACAGCCACATTCAGCATCTCTGAAATCAGTCAGGATTGGGTTTGAGCACCTGTCAGGAGGGTTTAAGAAACTGGAAAGATGAAAATCAGCAAGAAAGTGTCCCCAAGAGTTTAAGGGAGGTATTGAGGTGGACTGGCAAAGGAGAGAGTGGTTTGGTTGAAGACACTGTCAGGAGTGGATGAGGCAGAGCACTGAAGGCCATTTGAGCTAATGATGTACACAAGCACAGGGAAGCACAAGTGTAGGTACGGCAAGGACCCTGCAGTCAAAGAATTTAGGAGGAATTTCCTTACAGTTAAATAAAATACAAAGGTCAGGAATCAAAGCAAGAGAACAGTACAGGGAGAATAATTTTGTCTGTGTATTAATGTTGGTTTTGTACTTCCCCACCCAAAGACTAATCCATCATAAAAATATATTAATAGTGTGTCTAGGGATGTGTGGTTTTTCTGTCATCAGCCTAAATTGGAGGGGACTGTTTTGTGTTGAAGTAGCTTGTCTTTTCCACTTGCAGAAAATTTTCCTTTTGCTCCCTCCCCAACATCTTTCTTTTATTATTTATTTTTTCTAAACTTCAGCAGCTGTCTGAAGTGACTTTACTCCAGGATCCCACAGTTGGATAAAAGAACAAAATACAGGAAGATAAGTTCTTAAAATCACTCTGGGCTTTCTTTAATGGTAATCATTAGCCCTGTTCTGAACTCTATTGACAAAATGCTGGAGTAGTCTTGAAAGCCGAGCAAGTGCTCTCTTAAAGGAAGAACTGGTTAATTAGAAGATCTAATGCAAGTGACCTAATTCTGCAGCTCAGCACTAACTTTTCTAGCACACAATAACGTGAAGATTGGAAATGATACGTATTGATTCATTTAAGTCAACAAGTTGAAATCTTGAGTGGAAAGTTAATTTCTCCTTAGCTATTTAAAATCATCTTTACACACCACTATTAGGTATTTTTTTGCCTGCAATTTGATCACCAGCTTGGAACTCACATATTAGTATGTACAGGGAGGCACAGACACACAGAGAAGATATTTAATGGTCAAAGAATGAGGGCACCATGCCTTTGTTCATGAGAGGCAGAGCTCAGTGTTACTAAGTTATCTTGTAGCAAGTGCAAATGTTCTTTTTTTTAAAAAAAAAAAAAAAATAGAAATTTACTTTTAATCACTTAAACAGCCATTGTTGAGGGTTGAAAGTTATTGCTAAGGATATGTAAGTGTTTTCACCATAAATCAGAGTATAACAATGTCACTGTATTTTGGGATCCAAGAATAGCTCTTTTAAAGGTAACAGTATTTTCTGTCCCCTCCCCTCAGCTTTAAGTAGCAAAGATGTGTAAAATAATTTTCCTGGATTCAGATGAATATTTTAGCCATAACTCAAGAGGATCCTATAAATTATTCCTCACTAGGCTTGGTAAGATTTATGCATAACATACCAGCATTGTTCTGGTTTCCTTTTTCTGTAGATGAGATGCTGGTGAATTGTGATTCCTTACAACCTTTTGCTGTAGTATTCCACCTGAATTTCAGGAACAGTTGCAAGTGTGTATCTTTAGAAAGGTATGGTGCAAAGGAGGATTTCCCCATCCCACTTTAGATGTTCAGTTAGGGCGTCAGAATATCCTTCTGGAGGGCCTCTCCTCCATCCATTGACTGTGTTTGGGTGTCTGCAGGAGCTCTGAAACACAGCTGATCTGGACATCTGTGATACTGGCTCCAGAGGCTTCCCTATCCATAATGTACTGCGGAGTGCAAAGCGCATATGTGTTCCGCTCTGGTGCCTGGACAATTTGTGCTCTTAACTTCACTGCATTTCCTGAAAGAGGCTTTGGAGGCACCAGGTCAAAGCAACTTCTTAGTACTAATTAAGAAGGAAGGTGTTTGGGGTCTTTTCAAGAGAAATGTTGGAAATTTAGCTGTAGACCAGACTTGTTCTTCTTTCAGGCTGACTTAACAGTGCAAAGACTGAGCTATGAAGATCATGGCTGAGGAATGAACTGGTCGTCCTAAAAAACTCTATTCTTTTTTCTATTTTTTTTTTCTTTTTAAATTTTTTTTCTAATTAGAGCCTTTGATGCTGTTAAATAAATTAAGTGAGCCTGTTTCAAAGAGATAATTTGTGGGGATCATATATATCAAAGAGAAGAGTTAGCTGAGAAAAGAAGCACTGAAAAAAATCCTCAAAATAATTGGCAAAATTGTTTGATACCGGTTTTTAGTCATAAGGAATTACAGTTATATGAACACAATGTAGCTCATGTTCAGTATTGTTAATTCACTACTACTTCATAAGTCAGACATGAATATAACATAGTCTGAACCTTTGTGGCGTATGCTGATGGTGCGATGTGGGTTCAGCTTGTTCTATCTGCTTGATCCCTGGATTGCTGGCTGTAGCTTATCCTTGTTCTGTAATGCATGAGTTAAGAGCCTAGCTTTTTGACTGGGACTGGAATAAGCTGGGGAACAGTGCACTGGCTTGTGATGAGAGATGGGACCAAACTCATACACATGGGTGTTCCTTCACTGGGAGAGATTCAGACTACTTTTATTTTCAAGAATTTCCAGTCTGCTGAGTTATAATAACAAAAGGAATTGAAGGAAAATCCAGCATGCTGATTTCAGTAGACCATAGTCTCTTGAACAGTACGGCAACATTTACCTCTAATCATTTGTAATTCAGCTCCAGTTTGTAGTAGCTGAATATGATTTCAGTTGATGGAGGTTTAGGCAGATGCTTACATGGAGGGTTCAGTTCTGTGTAGATAACTCTGCCCTTTGTAATAAATTTTTCCCACCTAGTTGGTAGTTTCACAAGAGAAACTGACAGGATCACTTCTGCACCTTCTCACCTTTGTAAGGTTTATTTCCAGGCATGAGTTAAGCCATGTTGATAACCGAAGGAAGCTGTTGCATGTCTGGTGTTTTGGTTTGGTTTGGTTTGGATTTTTTTTTAATCTGTAAGAATGAGCCCTGGGAAAATTGGCAGATGTAAAATTATTTAGTTAAATCTAGATCAGACACTGTAGGAAACTTCTAAAGGACTTGATGCATAATGATACATGAATTTCATTGAAGATGAATGCATACTAATAAGAACTGGGCTGGAAAAGTTTTGCTACTTGTCTGCCTAAAACTTTCACTATTTGCCTAACTGTACTATAAAATAACTATATCAACTCAGAAAAGAAACCTGGCCATCAATACCAGTGGTTACTTGAAAACATCTGCTCACTGCATAGCTTCAGTCAAAAGACAGGTTTAGGTACATGCAGAAAGAATAAAGAATAATATGGAAAATACAGTAATGCCATTATGTAAATAATGCTGGTTCATCAAGTGGGTGACACCATCTCAAACAGGGTATTACAAATTTACCAGGAGCTCAGAGCGAGGCAAGAAGAATGATCAAGTGCATGGGAAAACTCTTATATGAGGAGAGATTGAAAAGACTGGGATTGCTGCCTTCGAGAGGAGATGAATAAAAAAGAACATGATAAGACTCTAAAATTCATTATTTTGCATAGAGAAGGCAGTCTGGGAAGAGTTTTTCTCTCTTTCTCCTGACACAAGAATAGGGGAACATTATAGAAAGATGGCTGATAAGTAATAATTTTTCACCTGGTGTGCAATTAGGTAATGGACTTCTTTGCTCTGGGCAGTTGCTACGGGATTTAATGTGTTTTAGGAAAAAGTCTGGCAATTTATATGAATGAGAATATTCTGTGTTGTTATGATCTGTTAAAAAGAAGACTACTAAAAGATCTGACATTATATGCTTTAAGTTTGCACCCTTAATTGCTAGGAGACATTGGAAGGACTCTTTCCTGGGGGATGGGTTATCCCAGATCTGCCTAGTGCAGAGGGGCTTTTTTGCATTTTCTGCTGACACATCACATTCTAGTTATAGTTCTAGATGAAACTAGATTTGAGCCTGTGTGGCAATTTCTGTGTTCCTGGTTGTTTCATTGTCAGGCTATTTCAATGGCTGTTGATGCCAGCTCAAATTTACAGCCGTATTACGTTGTGCAAGCTGCTTGTGGCATGAACTGTCCTTTTGTTTGAAACTTCTTCAGCATTTACAAGACAGTAGGTCATGGTCTATGAGCACAGTTATAAGCACAGTGGTAATACAAACAACGAATAGTAATTGTCCATGTGAACATGTAGAAAACATCCCCCAACTACAGGAATAAATTATTAATGGTGGTGGCAGTTATGCATCATATATGGAATTGTTTATTATTGCAATTGTCTTGCTCTCTGTGCAGGAAAGAGCTTGTGGCAGGAGACAATATATTAGCAAGGAAAACATTTCTCCTTGAAAACCAGTGTCCAACTCCACCTTGAGGTCCTCACTCAAATGTTTGTTACTTCTGCCTAATCCCAAACTGGCAGGACTTCACACCACAAAAACTACATGACAGTCTTGCTCAGCATTTAAGTTAGTCAAGAAAAATGCAGTATCTTTGGCCTTCAGAGACTTTCAGGGCCATATCCTTCCCATGATACTTGTGTAGCAGTTAACCACACTGCTATAGAGTGCCCTAGAGAGAATATAGCCTGTGCAATAGTTGTCCACTCACTGTTCCTCCAGTGACTGCTCAGTTGTTGAAAAGCAGCCTGCAGACTGCGTGTACACACAACTCTGTGCACGTATAAGTTTGTGTGTATGTACCCACAAATACATGTACCTGAATATATAGTCAAGTGCATACACACCTTAAAACTTTTCAGAGGAGATGACCACCTCCTGCTGTTGGAAATTCTTCTAGGGAGCTCAGCACACCAGTGTGTGGTCCCAAAAGGAAGCACTGAAAAACTTGGCAATCCCACGAGGTTAATAAAGTTCGCTGTTGCTTAAATTAGATCAGTGTAATTCACTGCATCTCTAGCGGAAATTAAATTTGTGCTTAAAACTAAAGAGCAAGCTAGCCAGGTTCAGGAGCACATTTGGGATGCAAAATACATTAGGCCTGTCGCAAGTTGGTTATTGCTTCCAGTGCCTTGAACTCTTCACATGAAAGTAGTCTCTGATACGAGAAGTTACTGGTGGTGTTATGCATACTATTTGTGATCTGAACTCCTTGTATTTTTATTATTTTATTTTTATTCTTTCCTCTCAACTCTTCCAAGAAAAGAGGAGGAGAAAAATCGGGGAAATTTGTTCAGTCTGTTCAATCTTTATGGCAGACTAATGAGATACTAACCATCAAGCCACCTCCTTTGTGCAGATATTTATCTGCATTGACAAGCCAGTTTGCTGCACTGCTTTGATTCTTACGAGTATACAAGAGAGAATCAAATGGGGTTGTTAACACAGCCTGTAAGAAGCCATCAAACTTTCCATCTCTCTGACATAAACCTGTGTTTTTGTTGTTTTCTGCGAACAGTGTATGAGGTTTCTGCTGCATTCTGAAATGGATGTGCAACACAGCTGAAGGATTATTGTTTTTCCCCCTCCCTTGGAAATGACAATGTGGAGCTTTCCACAGATACTTAGCATGGAGGAGCAGCTGTGGTTTCTCATCAGACGTCATTATTAAAAATATAGAAACATTATGGGTTCTAAGTATGGGCAGATTTTTTTTGTTAGGGTGCTACTTCCTGGTAGATTGCACTAGGAAGCTGGAGATGAAGCTACTGTATGCAGACAAATCCATATTGTTGCTGTCTGCGTGCTTGCTGTGAAACTGCTCTACAGCTATACAGTTTGAAAGCAGAATCTCATGAAAGTAAAATCAGCATAAAAGTCAGGTTTAGACTTCTATATTCATATTTATGAATTTGAAAAACCTCCACCATGATCTTATCTGGAGCTGTGGTAGCAGTTGACAACAAATGTGCCCTTGAGAAAACTGTACAATAATGCAGTGGAATCGTGGATATTCCTTCCTAGTACTAGTTGCCTTCGTTGATGTTGTTATTAATAACAACAGTGATAATTATTTTTAGAAGCTTGGGTGCCACAGAAGGTTTCTGCTGGCCTGCAACTATTGCTCAGCTGAACTAGCTTTGTGTTCGTAATAACTACTGTGTGGTGGGTTTGCCTTTATACTTTGTTAACAATGCAGGGTGACTCTGTCCTCCCAGACTGTTGGGTTTACGGGCTCATGAAAATTCAAGGTAATTAAATTTGTTCTTCTGAAGTACTCAGTTTATTTCACTACTGCTATACAAGCTACATTAGTTCACATTCATTTCTCAAACACAGGGTCCCCGGTTTTCCCCATTAGGTTTTTCTATACACTCATAGCCATTCTAAATAAAATTCAGTCTTTCTTAACAAAGTACAAGTAAAATTTCCTCTTGTTCCTTTTCATTATCAAGATAAAAAATTTAAGTTTTTTGTAATTACAAATACTCTGTTTAGGCTTTTGAGGTGGTCAGGTAGAGATGCCTAGAAGCACGCTGTGATGTTTGAGAAGGTTAGGTAACAGAAGTTAGTTTTTTATTTTCTCAGATAGCAATCTCTACTGTTACCTGAAAAATGTCTTAATATAAAACTTGACACAGAAGGCTAACTGGGGACTAACAAGCTGAACATGCCACAGAGAAGATGCTCCATAGCAAGTGTAAATATAGCACAGTAAAATTAAGAAAAGATGATAAATCTCATTTTGATTCAACCTATACATATCAAATTTTAATACCATTTGAAAGACACTGTGTTTAGGTTTATGGGGTGAATTCTCCAGTCTTTGGACAGAAACCCATTAAACTGAGGGCCTGAAGACTAGACAGTTTAAAATATGCCAAGACTAAGCAGAGAGAGTTTTGGGGGTCTTATAGAGACAAGTCGGGAAGGAGGAACATTTTTATAATACTTGTAACAGTATTTCTTATACTAATAACTGAGACTCCTACTGCATAGATTGTGAAACCTTCTTTCCTATGGGAATTTCATTCATTGAAGGTGTTCAACTGATTAAGTAAACTGCCCAGAGTGCCAGTTAAAAGGGTAGACTTAAATTTTCCATATTTACAGTACTTGGAAATCAAAGCCAGCCTGATCTTTATGGCAAACCCTGTTACAAAGTCCAAGTGTCTACTTTGTTTAAAGGGCTTGTATCTCTTTGTTTAAATAGCCTTTTGATAAGTAAAAATATAATAGCTGATGATTGCCTTTGGATTTGCCTATCAGGATGGGCTTTCAGGGCTGTAGTCCTGAGTTTCTTTTTGTTTTGTACCCATGTTATTAATAAATGAAGCACACAGGTCTTTGAACTTCCAACAAGCACAAATGCCTGTATGTCTGTAAGCTTGAGGTCACGTGTTCACGTCCGCATGTGGCATTTCGGTCTGGGTTTGTGTTTCTTTTTCAATGGAAGCGGTTGCTGAATGGAGCATTTGATCAAGGGTTTTCAAATTACACTTCTGTAATTCAGATGTAATTAAAATTATTGGTCAGACAGAGTGGAAGTTGTACAGGTAGAGGGAAAAAAGGACAGAGAGGAATGAAATGAGCAAAGTAGGGGAAATTAGTATGTGGATAAGATTATAAGAAAAGTAACTAAGAGGAGGAAGAGCAGGAACTGAGAGAAGGAAGATGAGAGAAACTGGGAGGTGATTATTTGCAGAGATTATTTTATTTGAAGAGTTACTAATCCCAGTGCTCTGAGTTGTCACTTGTTTGGCAGCATAGTGACATTTTTGTTGAGAAGGAAGAGCATGGCATAAGTTTTCCAGGATGGATGCACGGATTTGTTTTGTTATCCAAATACAAATAAATCTGAAGCTTACGGGGATTAAGGAATATTTTATGTTGCTTCTGCTGGGAATTGCCCTTTGGTTCCTTATTGTAGTTCCCACCTGAACAAGGTCTTCATGGATGTCTTTGCATTGCTGAGAGAGGAGCAACAGCATCACCCTGCTGTTGCCTGCTCAGGTTGTGTTACCAGCTTCAGCAGCAGGTGTGCTGCCCTCCTTTTATACATGCTGGGGAAGATGGATCAGTCTGCAATGGGAAAGGCAGCTGACAGGTGTGTGGGGTTACTCTGCATAACAGCATTTGACATCTCAAAAACAAGAGAGTAGACCTTTCTCCAGATTGGACTTTAAATAAACTATGACTTTGGGATCAGGCCTGCAGGATCTACAGAGAGCTGTTGGTTGAGTTTACTCTTACCGGAATGTATTTTCTCTGACCTGCATTGGCCCTTGAAAGTGGAAAGTCTGCACTTGATGATTATGACTTTATTTTCACTGGCTCTTTCAATAATTGAGCTTTAAAACTGGGTACAATTTCCTGATTATAAAGTAGAAAATATTAACCTAATACACTGGTGCATTAGGAGGGGCACCTTCAAACAGTGACCTCCACTTTTTCTATAATCTCAAAAGTATGGGGCACACCTGTATCATGGTAAGCATAAAGTACCACTGCAACAGGACTCACTCCACTTGGCTTGTTCGCTTCCGGGGCTGTATGGGACACGCACTGCAACATATTCTGTGAAAATATGGCTTGTAATATTATATGACTCATATAATCAGGAAATATTGAGCATTATGGCACATTTAGTATTTGTCTTTGAATTGCTATAGACCTGAATACTTCGGATGCTCAGAAATAAATCTAATGAAGAGAAGAAGAAAAGTGCTGGGATCAAGGTTGGTGGCTGTTACTAAGAGTAAATAAAAGTACAAGCATTCATTCAACTGTTTCTTACAAACCAAAGATATTCTATCAGCCGCTTAGTTATGATCATGCTTCTTTCTCTTTGATAATATTTTCTGTTTGTTAGTACTTTTTTTAAAGGGATACATTAATTGTCCAGATACTAGAGATTGGGTTTTGTAACTCTACGGTTGCCAGCATCTTTGCCCAAAATTTTGGTGCAGAGAGCTGTTAGCAGTTATTTTTATTTCTTAGCAGTGCTTTAGCAATTGTTCTTCAGAAGAATTTTACTTGGGATTCAAGATTATTTTTGAACACAAGAGGGGATGTATACCTGCCAACATTTCTCCTCTCTGAAAAAAGATGTATAGGAAAGACATAAAGATACCACTTCTGCCTCGCACTGGAGAGCTTTCTGGAAAGGTGTCAGGCTGGAAACATGGTAGTTGATTTTTCTCCAAAAAAAGGAGGCTTTGGAATTGACTGGCTTGCATGTGATGTTGCTTTCTTCCCCCCCCCCCCCCCCCCTTTTTTTTTTCCTTTTTCATTTTCTTTGCGGCCTCTCCCAACCCTCTCCCCCCGCCAACACGAGATGGCTCTGTGGGATAATAAGCCTGGCCAGTTTGGGATCTGAACACAATCTCACTCGCTCTCATGTTGTCTGGCACTTGAACAGGAGTGACAGGCTTTGGTTCCTTTATCAAATAACTCAGTGTATCTATTTTTGTAAGCCGTGTCATTGGCTGAAAAATGCAGGTCCCTCTACAATTATGGGGCATGACCGGGAGCAACAGAGGCAGCCGGGCTTCTCTTGGACTCCTACCAGTTAATTGAAATTCTACTCGAGCCAGTTGAGATGGGAAGTGATATGAAGATGTGGAAAAACCTGAGTTGAATTGATTTTCCTTCTCTCTCTTTCCCCCACCTTTTTATTTTTTTTTTGTTTAATGAGAAAAGAAAAAGACAATTATTTGTGTTTATTAAGGGACTTTAATACAAGTCCTGAGGGACAGACCACAAAAGAGTGAGGGCTCACATCTATTGCTGGTTTTGGTTTCTTTTGTGTTTTCTAAATGAAGAGAGAGAAAAAATTTTGCATACTTTCGCCGTGTTGACAAGTATCTGTAGCTCAGTGTGCTAAATATAACCAGGGAATACGTACAGAAACTACATAAGCATTAGTAGTGTGGCATTACAGAAGATGTTTTCAGTATACCTGCCCACCAGTGTTTGCCTGACATGACTTTTGCTTACCCCTAAGAATTTTTAGTGGCAAGCACTAATTCTGCTTGGTTTCAATTCTTTCTTGATGAACAAATGCTCAGGATTCTTTTACTGTTGAGGCCTGTGAGCCCTAGGGTAAGATTATTTTGGTACATTGGTGACAGTAAGGCCAAAAAATTGCTTCAGGCTTACCTTGAGCAGCAAAAACTTTTTTTCCATTGCCCCCATGATGCGAGCACTTGCCATTGGAGATGTCTGTCCTCTTACCCCCACTCACTTGGATTACCATTTGGTCAAAAGAAACTTTTTTCTTCTTACTTTGAAAGAACACATGTATGCATTTGTTTCAAATTTGGGACATCGTAATTCATGCCAGACTCGACAGATTTAAGAGAAATGAGAAGAGAGTTAAAATCTATTTTGTACAAGTGCATTAGAGATAAACACACGTTGTAATTTTTCAAAATATGCAAGCTTCTAATATATGCCCACCCTTGCGTATCAGATAAGGGTGTGGTAGCACTAGAAAGCATATAGGATAAATTTCTTTTTGTTTCTTTTATGGAGGAATGTAAGAGGCATTTGCAGAAGCTATTGTGAAATTTTCTTCAGCACTAGGATTGGTTATTGGTGTCTTTTTAAAGTGTCGTTGGGTTCTATTGGCTGCTGCTGCTATAAATTTGAACACATGAAGTGATGGCAACCTTTGCTTCTACAAACACTAATGAAAGTTTAAGGTGATTAATAGTCCTTTGACTTGAGCCTTTGTATAAAACCCCTCAATTGTTATAAACACATGTGCCATTATAGGCTTAATCCAGAATGAATGATTTTCCAGCACAATTAGGTAAATCTCCAAGTTATCAGTTCACCTGGCTGATTAAGCTCATTGAAATACCCTTGTGCACTAACTTGGAAATAGTTTGACTTTGCTAATATTGAAAAATAAGCATGAAATGGTATAAGCAATAAATAAATATGCCTTAGGCTTTGGCCACAATTTAAGGAGGAAAAATCTTTGGGAAAAGGCTGGAAGCATGATATTAACTGGGTTTGGTTTGATATTTGGACAAAGAAATCACTGCTCTGAGCTGAGCAGAGAGATAAGCGCCTTGACTTGCAATAGATTAAGAGCCCTGCATTGGTTAGAACAAACCATGTTTGAGACTCTCCCCAAGTGCCGCCACGTTTAGATTTAAGATTAACTGCAGCAGAATGGTGGAGCGGCTGTTTGTTTTATGAAACAATCACTAATGACATTAAACAGACGGTGCCCCTTCCAACACGATTGTTCATTTGCGATAAACTGAGAGAAGCCCACAAGAGATTGGAAAAGAAAACTCGTAAGTGCTTCATTTTCAGGCTCTTACAATGTCCTATTGGAGGTGACAATTAGTGAAAGAGAAGAAGAATCTAACTCCTAACACATTTAGAAATTTTCTTTTTTTTTTTTTTTTTAATTTTTGGAGAGGAGGGGATTGACGACGACAAAACAAATAATTTGTAAATATTAGCTTCACTCTATCTTTATGCCAAGGAGCTGCATGGTAATAATATAATGACAAGGTTTTCTATGCAGACTTTTTCTAATTCTCTCCCTCCCCTTGCTTCTGTCAGTGTGAAGCCCACACTAAGCATTAACACTATTAAAAAGAGTGTTATCTATTAGTTCAATTAGACATCAGACATTTATTTTCCAATGTATTTGAAGACTGATTTGATTTGGGTCCAATCATTTAAAAATAAGAGAGCAGAGCTGTGTACAGAGCTGTGTACAGATATCTGTAGCTCTGAAGTCTTAATTGCAAATTCAGATAAGGATTAGAAGGGGCTGTATCTCTGTAGACCAAAGGTATTTGCTAATACCTGAGATATAAAAGTGGTTAAATTCAATATTTACTAATTTCGGATTTCCACTTTGGATTTTGATTAAGCTTTTTGGTTGAAAACCCCATGTTATTAAGCTGTGATGAGGGAAAAAGCAACTCTTTCATAAGCCTCGTTTTAACGCCTTATTTCAAATAATTTATTTTGGACCTTCTAAAAGCTGCTGCAGTACTTCATTTAGAGGGAAAAAAACCCCTGCAGTAAAACAAACAAAAACATTGTCCAATGCTTGTTGTAGCATTAAGCTTTTGTTTTGTACACAAAGAAATATATTAATAAAAAGTGGTTTAAAATGCTTATTACTGAGATGGTTTGTTTTGAAACACAGGCTTTTTCACAGCAGTTTTTACACTTCATTGTGTACTATGAAAGACACGCTAAGTAGAGGTTGTCAGGTTCCCATCTGAAGTAGACTACTGCTGTGGAATGGAGCCATTTATGATGCCACTCAAGCAGGACTAATCTAGACTAGATCTCTTATAAATAACCAGCCAACAAAAATACCAAATCATTCTCTCTTTCTGATTGAAGCAGGCAGAGTCACTGTTTTAAAGAGCGGGAGATGCTCCTTATGAAGACATATTGCAAGAATTAGTGAATCCCCTGAATATAGTTGCCCAGCAAACCTCAGCCTTCTGGAGGAATCAAGACAAGTTTCATATAGATGAGATTTTTGGAGATTCGTGCTTTGTTTTTCAGGCTATCTTTTGATAGAGGGGTTCTCTCTGGTTTTGTTTTTGAGTTATTGACTCTGACTGTTGTAAATCTCCTGTTGTAAAACTTCACACTGTATGTATGTTCTAACCTGCTGTAAGTGGTCTCCCCACATGGTGTAAATGTTGGTTTATGAACCCTGCCTTCTCCAGACAGGGTTCCTGAGATCACGTCCTCCTAGCAAGGGATGGGCTAAAACTGCCTTTTGTGTTTCACATGTGTTTTGGCAACATGGTGCTCAGTCTTCCAGTCCTTATTTACATGACTGGTCCTTCTTATGAATAATTGAACTTCTGTATATTGCTCATGGAAAGGAAAAAAGACAAACCACTTAAAAGTCATGTCTTCCCACTAGGAAATATGTTCCTGCTTAAAAGGAAGGATATTCGTAATTTTTGGAGGCTAGAGCGACTTTTCTGTGTTTATGTTTAGGCATCAGGAGTATGTAATTATTCTTAAAATAATAATTCTGCATTATTGACCAGAAGGACTGGGAAGGTAAGTAGAATACTTTTGGCTCCAAGGATATGCTCAGCAATTTGCTGATTAACTTGCCCCTTGTTTTGAAAACTACCTCTTGCTTTAGGGACTCATAAAATGTGGCAGGCACCAATTCAGTGCCCCGAGTCTCTCTGGTACAGAATGCAGCCAGCACTGGCGCTGATGTCACTCACAGCACGCCTTTGCCATGCCAACACCTACGCTCTTCACTCTTTTGGAGGGAAAACCCTTGGTGAGAAGTAATCTCTGAACCAATGGTTATTCATTCATGCTGTTAAGGAGTAAGTGAGGTTCAGTGTTCACCTGGTTTTAAGGCTAGAGAAGTTTTGTCAAGTTTACTTCTGATTCTGTTGTCTTGGATTTAGGTTTTTGCAAATTTCAGATTGGCTATTAATATATAGCAAATAAATTTACCTTTTATTAAAGAACCAGGACAGAGATCAAATAGTTTGTTATAGAAAAACTTGAAGGATGGATGTTAAGAAAATGCAAGAAATGGCATCTGTAGTATTTTCAACAATAACATTTATAGGTAATTCTTTGTTCTGTCTTTGTACTAGATTAAGTATCTGAATTAATTCTATAAAGATGACTTAAAGGTTCTGTAAAAATCATTATGTGGGTGACATATTAATGTTTCATAGGACTTTGGATGTTTTCTGGAAGTTGCTAGTGTCTGAAGAGTTGTGCATATAACTGTAGTTTAGGTATTTCCTAATGCATCTTTAAGCCATGTTGGTTAGTGTTCCTGGCAGGTCAATAATAAAAGGAAAATAGTAAAAATTATCTTTCTGGAATTGTTGCTTGATAAAGGTATTTTCTTATTTCATCTGTCTCTAGATTAGTTTTGTGCTGGTATGAGTGCATTCTAACTCTATTGAAGCAAATCCTTTCAAGTCTGAAGCTGGTGATGTCACAAGCAATAACATTTGGCCCAGTGTAGTTATAAGCATCCATCAAATAAAAACCATGGACTAAGAACCAGTAAACTCTCATACCTGTATTGAGGTGCATACACTATTTTCTGATGTGGAGAATGACAGGAAAATAATATTGATACTGTTACTGAGAAGACAGACAGGACAATCAGTTTTGACATGGTGGACAGCACCTTGGGGAAAATGTAGGGGTGGGGTAAAGTAGAAGAGACAAGTTATACCATGTGTCCTTCAAAATATTTGGAATCTGTGGTTTTGAGATATAGCAGTTTTGTGATAAACTTCCCTTTTTATGACTTAGGGGAAAGAGGAATGCTAAAGGCAGCATCGTTTCTGACCTAGGTAAAGACTCTGAGCAATGGCTGTGAGACAGCCAAGTGTGACATCCAGGGTGATAGTAGGGGTAGTGCTTGTTGCTGAGCTGCTGAAGGCTGGGCAAAGAAAATAGACAAGTGATAATAAACAGAATCTTTATGCATTTTTTTTTGCTGAGTTTAACATTTGTATAGAACCTCTCTGATAAAACGGCAATGAGTTGCTCAAAATGGTTCCTTAAAATAGAGTCCATCAAAGGTTCCCGTCTTAATCCTATTTTTAAACATTTCTCTTTTTCAGGTACTCTATATATGTATTATCTGTCTGTGTATCTCTGTGCCTTTTGGCCTACTGCAGTTTCGTTGTGTACAAAATGTCTTAAGGTCCATGGCTCTGTCTCTTGTTTACATTTTAGCATAGAAATAAGCAAGAATTTGTCTGTCTCCAGTGCCAGAATATGCTCTCTTTTTTGTTGGGCAGCGTCACAGATACTCTTTGTGTCTGGCTGTTACTTGTCTCTCAAGACAGTCAGTAAGACACAATTGAGTGTCATCAGTGTGATAGCACTTAATATAATATGCTGAATTGGAATGATAATCCCTTATAGCAAGGCTTGTATTTTACCTGTTAGTTTGCAATGTCTCTTATGACTGCCTGAAGTAAATGGAGAAATATGCAAAGGCAAGTCTCTTCAGAGGCACAAAAAATAAAGATACAAAAGGCAGAATGCTTGTGTTAAAGGTCATATTTAAAAAGAAAAAACAAAGATAAACAAATAAACCAAACAACATAAACCCCTTTGAAGTTAGGGAATAATCTTTTGACGTCAGAAAAGTCCAATGAGGGTTGCTTGAATAACGTGTAGGCTTTTGACCTTTACAGTATAGTCAAATAAAGAACATCTAGTACTTGCATTGACTATTCAGATCTGTGGCCAAGAAGTCTTTAAATGTTCCAGATTGGAAGGTGGCAACTCATTATATTTCAGGCTGACTTGAGACAGAAATTTGAGTTATTTTCCCTAATGGTGCGTGTCTTGCCTTTGTGGTGGAAGTAACTTGAGTCCAGCTTTCAGATTTGAGCCTAGCAATTAACATGGTATTAAAGCTGTCTCATTTGACTTGGACAAGATGCTAATATCTGAAGATCTGCTAGAGATCTTGGTAGCTTTGAAAAGCCGATCCACCTCTTCTAAAATTGAGGAGTCAGAAATTAAGCCACGTAATTCATGACGATTTTTCTGTCTGCAGTGTGAACTTGTTTCATTTTTCAGTAGTTTCATAAATACTGAAACTACTGCATCAGACTATTAGTATTTCTTATGTGTCTCCATATAAGTTACTCTGAGCTAATCAGAGTGCATTTACCAATTTTTCACAATGTTAGCAACAATCTGTTAGTTGGTGTCTGGTATTTAAGTCTCTCTTGCCGAAGTTTCAATCTCCAAGGCTGAGAAATAAATCTGGTTCTTTGAATAGCAATGAGAGAGACTGGTAAGCATTTTAAAAAAGGTAGACAGGGTTCAGCTACTAGTATTTTTAACAAAGTTTTTATCTTCTTGATATTTATTCTGGGGGCAAAGGCTGAATTGTTTTCTGAATGGGTGTTTCTAGTGCTTGTAGAGAAAAGGTAGTTTAAGGTGCAGAACCATTCTAATATACTTGCTCTGCGTCTTTTATTGAAAGTACCACTTTCAGCAGCTGCATCTTTCCAGAGCTAAGTGAAACTGCTTAAAATACTTCAGTGGTGTAAGATTCCCTGATAAGCCCTTCTAACTTGGAGCTTTCAGGTGGTGCCCCAGGAACTCCCAGTTACTGATGTCACTAGCCAGTATTTCTGCATTAGATTGCTGGGAACACAGGTAACACACGTTAAGCATCCTTCAGCTTCCGCATTTATCAGTGGAATTGCTTTACCTTCAACTACTGTACACGGCCGTAGGTAAACAGAGAAGAATGTGGTGAGAAAGTACACAGGAGAAGGATTTATACGAGGAAAAGTTGCGTCTGCTTTGTTCAATGAACAAAAGAAAATAACGTTTTGAAAGGCTGCAAGTATTAGTGTGTTATTATCACATCTTACTTTCTGCAGGCAAAAAAAAACAAAGGAAGAGGAAGTTTAAAGGACAGAAAGAACTTTTCTGAGAGACAGAAATCCTCTCTCTACTATCTACGTATTTAGCATAGATGATGTGGTTTGTGTGCTACAAGTACCACAGCTATTTTGTCTGTCTGGGCGCGTGATGCGTTTGCCAGATTAGAAACATTAGTGCCCTCTATTGTTCATCAGAGAACTGCAAATATTTTTACAGATTATGATCCTTATTATCGTTCTTGGTATCAAACAGATTTTAACAAAACCCACGCACAGTATAAAGGCATACTTCTGTAAGCTAAACTGCTTCTTCAAGTAGAGTGCATATGTTTTTTTCACTCCCTCAACATTCTGCTACAACTTTCTCTGCTATACGAAATGCAATAAAATAAATTATAACCCCCACTAGGGGAAAATATCTTGAAATACCTATAGAAATAGATATTCTTTTTGCTCACATATTTGCTGACAAGTTCACTTCTTTCTGTGTGTATTTTTTAGTAGCAAAGATATTTTTAATCAAGTCATTCTCGGGTGTCTGAAAAGAAAATGTTTTGAAATAAATATTGCCTATTTTTTCCCTCAAAATTGTGTTTTATTTCAAGAAATTGGACTTTTATTATTTTTATAGGCTAGCAGAAATATGAGAGAGTGTAACTTTTCATAAGAACAATAGAAAAATAACGTGGCCAAGCTGTGGTTGGTTTGTTTTGGTTTTTTTTTTTTTTTTTACTACATTAAAGTGAACTGCAAGAATGACAACTTCATTCAAGCAGATCATTTGGAATTACATTAAACAGCTGCTATTAAACAGCTGACAACAAAGGAGACCATTTTGATCTCGACAGCAGAGAGATTCGAGCAGCATGCTCCCTCAGTGATGCTATGAAGAACACATTGTGCTCTTGTATACCAACACGCAGTGTACTCCCCACTGTGCTTGTTGCCAAACACCGTTTTTTCAAATCACTTTGTATTCAGTCAGGGATCCGGGAAGTCCAAATCCAGCCAGACAAATGCAGAACAGCTTAGTTGAAGCAGCTTTAACAGGTGCCATCAGCACAGACTTGTCGAACCAGAGAGACAAGGCAAACAGCTATGAAGTGGTGGTCAATAGGGTGTGGATTTGCCCCACTGCACATGATGGCACAGGGTACTAAATAGCTTTGTTGGCACAGAGGCTGGCTTGTGGCACTTGGGTAGAGGGGAGGGAATGTGACAAGAAAAATACGTGGTCACTTCTTACAGACAGAGCCTGCTAGACTTTTATGCTCACGTTAATTTGTTCTTCTCAGTCATGCCAGACTCCGAGTGGACCAGAATAAAATGAGCATACCTGTAAAGGGATAAATGCAATGAACGTAGGATTGATTTAAGAGGGTGCTTCCCATGCTTGAGATAGTTGACTGAAGGATGAGGAATAAAATAAGAGTGGAGATAATTGGATGGGTTCTTGTCTTATGCTGTCCTTGTCTTTCAGGGTACGAGAGGCATCCCTTCATTATATCACTGTAATCTGCCATTGCTTGTAATACGCCACATGTGTTGCCCACAGAGTTGTGTTACCTCTTCCCAGTGTGGAGCTGTCCTGCACTTTCAGTGCTTTTTCAGCCATAACCTTGACCCACTCCTGCTGACCTTCTTCTGGAGGTGTGGATTTTTTTTCAGGTGGTGTAACAGTGACAGGAAATAGGTTACAATACTTAAAGCAATTGTTTATTCTACTATTTTCCTTAAGTAAGGACATTGTGTAGTGGTCTCTGAATACAAAGGGACACAGCTGATCAGTGGACTAGAATATGTTTTACTGCCTTCTAGCAAAGGAGGGAAAATCCAGCAAATGACCTGGCAAATGTTCAGATTTGAATTTCAATTTGAAATTTATTGTTTGCAATATTGGAGAAATATGAAACTTTAGCCCCCTGAGAAATTTTGCAAGGCATTAAACTAAATTTTTCTGTTAGCCCCTTAGTTTTTGTTTTATATCTGTATTAACCTCAAAAATTCTTGTCACCTGCACAGAAATTATGTGAAAGAAGATGTGAAAAGTTGTCAGATGTGGCTCTACCAGTCACAGAACCATTTTGCAGGCTTGTTTTAAAGAATGTGTAGTATTGGTAAGGACAGAAATTATAAGCTTTGCATTAGAAGATGCTTAGCTTGGCCAGAAGCTGCACACTTTGTCTGGTTTACTGTAAGAAAAATTCTACTTTTATTGTTGCTATCACACTAATGATTGGTAAAACCAGGAAGGTGGCCTGGACAGAAGTGTTTAGAAATAAATGATTGTGAGGAGTGTCTGTCCTTGTCACACAGAATAGAAAGTAGTGAATTGTGTTCATGTTGGATGTGTGCACTTCCACTGTAGAAGAAATTGAATTTAAATGGGATGGTAGTCATGCTGGACTGTGTATCTTGAGTTAAAAAAATCCTTGTATGGAAACTTTTGTACTGCACTTTATGCAAAATAATTCAAGCTACATTGCATATGAGTTACCTCATTGGTCAATTCTTCCCCTTGTTTCATCATATCTCTAACCTGCACTTGTCCAAGGAACTGTCTGACCTGAAAATTGTTGTCATACATGTAATTTGTGAATTCTCATCAAGTTAGCTCTCTCCTTGCTAAGTTAGAGTCTTACGATGTTTGTATGTTTGTGGAATTGAGTGTTGTCCTTAAAGGCAGTGGTTCTTGGTGGGAGCAGGTGAACCCATCCTCGTAGGCTCAGCCTCAGGGGAGAGGCTGTGCCTCCTCCCTGCTCAAGGCAGAAGAGATGGGTGGAGTTTTTCTCTCAGTCTTTGCAGAAAGCCAGCTAGATATTTCTGATTTACTTCTGACTTATTTTCTGCTGAGCCCAAGATGTCTCTTTTTGTGAGCTGGATTACATTTAGTGAAACACAAGTCTGTATTGACATGAAAAGAAAGCACATACTTAAGTCAAGCATTGGATATCCACATTTACAGAGGTCTGACTGCATGTTATGTCCAGCACCATGCAATGTCTTGTACATTTATTTTTAGCCAATGAGGAAAAATCCTGTAGAGATGTCATGAAAACTCAAGTAATAAGCAAATAAAAATCTCAAAGAGATCAGGCTGAAAAAGCCTAAAGCAGCCTTGTTTCTTTATGTGCTTCAAGTAATGGCTTCAAGTAATTTGTCTTTAACTGATACATATTCTTCTCAACATACAGCTCAGTGTTAAGGAGCTGACATTCAATGGCAAGCCACAAGAAGGCTGAAAAGGCAGCATCATGAATAGCGAACTCTCTCTTGGTTTCCTTGACACCTGCATAGTGCATACTGCCAACTATGATAAATGGAGCAGAAATATAGACACTTACTAAAAAGATGGAGCAGAAGTTAAAGGCTGGAGTGAGAGACATAGAAAGATGTATGCTTGATCTCACTTGGAAAGAGAAACAAATGGGTAGGGGAGCAAGTGAAGTTGAATGACATCTTGAAGACAGGAAAGGACTGAGGCTGAAGTGGCAGGAGGCCAGCAAGAAGAGCAGATGGGAGGTGGGACACGTTTATTACCAAAGAGGCCATTGGATGGTAACAGTGCACATACTGCTAGAGAAACAGATGAGGTGAGCTGATAATTTTTCTGAATTCTATCTGAACGTGTCTCCTATTCAGATTCCTCATTTCTTGAACTTGGTATACTTTTTGGGAAACTTCCCTGGCAGATGGAAGAAAACTGTGCCATGTGATGCTCAGAAAAGCGATCATCAGAGAGAGCAGGAGGGGGGAGCTGAGCTGTGTTCCAGAATATTTGAACTTGTGATCCAGAATATTTTTGTAAATGGGAAGTATTGTGTTTGTAATTCTAAACTGTTGCCCCTGGAAGAGAAAAGTAACATTAGAGAAGCATATTTTAATAAAGCTGAATTGGCCAGAACAGTTCTTCCCTTACTGCAGGGATTGGACAAAATATACCATGTTGTTTGGCTTGAGTGGCCACTATTGTCTTACAAATCTTGTGTAAATTGACAGATGAGTGAGTTTGACCTGATGCTGGGAAAAAAACCCAACAAACCAGCTGACCTTGTAAAAGCCCCAAAGAGCAGAAGAAATGATGTTTTGCCTGCAGGGCTCATTAATTAGTTGAATTTCTCATCTAATCCTTCTGGGTCAGCTGTGTTGCTTAGCCTACTCCAGAAGGGACAGGCTTGTAGAAACCATCATGACAGGTATCTTCAAGATGCAATACACAGGCATAAACTATGTATACATTCAGCAAGGTATATGCTACAACTTCTGTCCTTGCATGTTAATGAAGGGGTAGAAGTAAAGGGTTATTTTCGTTTGGATAGTTACAGCAAGCTGGATAGTTACAGCAAGCCTTTTACATGATCTGATTTGAGATTAAAATAAACCTTGGACCAATCTGTGGAAAAATGTTTTCCTTGGTTTCTTTTCTTTACTCAGCTACCACATCTCTCTCCCCAGCTACCACATCTCTCTCCCATCTGTACTAATTGTTGTTTTAATAAATCAACAAAAACAAGTAGTTCCAACAATGTAGAAGTATGTGAAACCTCACAGTGTCTCTGGCACTACAGTCTAGAAAAGTGTTTTAAAATACTGACTTATTAGTAGCAATTATTTAATTCAGTCCTATGCTTTAGTTTGATCACAGCAAGTGTAAGGACTAACTTTTGCTCTGCGCTGCACCATATGCAGATGCCTTGTATGAAGTTTGCTCATATGCCTGCACAATTAAAGGTAAAAGTGATCTGTCACCTTGACAGAGTTTGAGGGATCTGCAGTGCTTTAGGAGGTGTGATTCCAGGACAATGTTAGTTTCATACCTTCTTGGCAATAAAGCCATTCTTGGTGCTAAGGATAATAAAAGTTGGCTGTTCCCTTACGAGCACTTGAAGAGCAGAATGCACTCCAGCCTCTTGCTCCAACTCATGCAAAGGCAACAACCACAGAAGCTTTTGTTGCATCAATATTAGTAAAATTTAAAGCAATGGGCTGCTTTAAGGAGCTTTGGGTTTCCTTTGAATCTGAGTAAGTGTTCTGCGTTCCTCACTGCCTCTGTGCTTAACTGCCTTGTTTTTTGGCAATAGTAATATCATTTTATGTTAACGTGATGATATTCATGCCTGTAAATCTTCAAAACTGTGTGAGTGAGGAAAAGATAGAGCATCACTACTCTTTGCAACCACCTCTAGGGAGAAATTCAGCATTTGTTCAACAGCAAAGAATAAACTTACCTGGAAGTTCAGGACAATTAAAGTATAAGCTAGCAGTTTAAAATTTCTTATGCTATGTAAAAGGTATATTGTGCTTTAGGATATACTATTTGGGACAAAAAGAGGTACACTCTCCCACTTCCCTCTCCATGCTTGCTGCCCCAGATTACTTCTGCATATACAAATAAACATCTGGATAACCCTCTTCACAATGAAGTTTCTCATACTCGAGATTAAGGCCTATTTTGTTACCCTGAGTATTTGAGAGCAAGAGCGAGAGGGACAAGGAGACAGATACAATGTGTAAGTGTGTGTGTGTGTATATACATATATATATAGAAAAAAAAATATATATATATATATATAATGTAAATCCAGACTAAAGCCAAAGTGTCTACAGAACCATGTCACTGTAATTTTTTTTCCTTTCTGTTTAAAGCCCTAGCCTGTATTATAGCTGGCTTAAGTCCTGTCATAACACAAGTTTGATCTGGAGGTTTCAGCTTTTGCAGGTTTCTTCGTGTCATTTCTAACTTTTAAACCAGACGATATTAATTTTGAAGGAATTAGCCGGAAATTTCCTCGTAGTGCAATGAAATGGCATGAGTTAGCTAGCCTAGCTGCTAAAGGTTTTCTAATGAAAACTAGGGTGATATGAAATTTTCCTGATAAAAGGATCTGTAGGTTTCATCTGCTGTATTAAATGCCAGCCTAAAAGGGACGGCGGGAGACCCAAATTGTTGACTAGATATTATCTACTTTTACATTCCGGGGACACTCCTTTACGCTCCAAACAAAGCCTGAAAATCTGGAGGGTTGGCACTGTTTTCTTCCTTGAGGCTGGCGAGCTCCTTAAGAGTCTCGGTCGCATTTTCTTGTATTTTATTGTTAATTCTCTTAACAGGCTCCTTTTCGGATGCCATGCGAGGGTGTCAGGCTGTGGCGTGGCCAGGTGTTTGTGTGACCGCCATCCCCCCAGGGCCGGGGAGGGGTGGGGGGGGGGGGGACACCAGGAGGTGTTGAGTGCTGAATGTTAAGCTCGTTCCTTTGTATGGCTTAGAAATCTCTGTTGTCCGGAATTGTACAGATAAGGCAGACCCATTTGCTTCATTGTCAGGCAATGTAGCTGAATAGAAATGCAAATGTGACATAAGGGGACTGCGCTGGGGAGGCGTTTGCTGTTACCTCCTCTAACAGTGTTCCTGGCTGTTGGAAAATTCCTGCAGAATCTAAGGGGTGTGGGGGGTTTAAAAAAATTTTTTTTTTCTTTTTTTTAATAATTACCTACAGGTTCTAGGAAAGATTGTTCTAAAGAAAATACCTCTCCCTTGCTGATGCTTTTATTTTTATGCAGTAGAACGGCTGGGTTTTAACTCCCTTATCAAGAGCTGCATGCACTGCCCAGACTAAATTGGGAGCATCTCCACACTGTTTGACAAATAGATTTTTTGTAAACTGATTTAGCCTTTTCATTGTTTGCATTTCATTATATAGCAGACTTCATGTCACAAAATCGGTATTCATTCAAAATAGAGAATTTAGAGATAGGACTGTAGCCAGATAAAAAAATATTGCACAGCTCAGGTCTATTAACCATAGAATAATAGCAAGTCAGTGATCCAAGGGGTAGTTCTTCTGCAGGGAAGGGCTAACATAACTGAGGTCAGGAGTCAGACCTCAGGACTTCAAATGTGGCTGTCACCAGATTTACAAGTAAATCTACTGGGAAAACAGGGAAAATGAAGGGACCTTGCAGGATAAGGAGAGAGAAAGGCAGCCCAGCTCTTTCATCTTATATCTCAGGCTTCTCAGTGGATGAAGAATAAAAGTCTGATTTGCTTAAGTGCTTCACTTTATTCAAAAACTCCAAGTTGCATCTTCCAAAGCATGATTCAAGTCAGGTTTAGCTAATTTATTTAGAAAAGTAACATTAAAAGAGATCCTATTTTTGTTTTTCTGCCAAATTCATTATTGAATAAAAGACTGTTAGAATTCTGAAAATATGTGTACTAAATGCAAGCAGTGCTAAAGAATGCAGATATGGCCTTTAATAACACTGGAGAAGTTTATGTTAATGCCTTGGGAGCAAATAATCTGAAGTTGAACTAAACGGGTCAGTAGGAAGACTGAGTTGCAACTTTTCCTTTTGATATTTTATATCTGAGAGCCTTTCCAATTTTTTAAGCCTATTGTTTCCTTGACAATATTAGAGAAATTCTTATCTGTCTCTTAACAGTCACATTGTAATGGTTGCATGCAGAAATTGCTTTAGATTTTCTTGCTATAACAACTCCCTGGCATTATCCTCCTGCTTATAAACTGCAGTTCCTTTGGACACAGTCCTGGAAGGGTTCAAATCAGGTAACAGCAAGGGTGTTCCCCAGGAAATCAGTATTTCATTTTGGGTAGTATTGTTTGAACTCAGGCTCAGATAAATTGTAACCATATTATTCTGGGTTACCTGGTCAGTAAAGATACTGCATTATGGCCCTAGTATTAGATCTGTTTCCTAGATGCACAAAAAATGGACGTACTTTGAGGAATTAGGTAATCAGGAATCTGTTACACAATGTTAAAGCATTGTAGGTTATCAGGATTCTGTTCTGCACTGCTGAGGTATTGAGTGGGGGTTGTGTGCTACTCAAGTCACCATGCATTTGATTGAGGAAAGAATGTAAAATCTGGCTGTCACCTGGAAGCTCTGTAAGCTTGGAGGGACAAAATTAATAAAGTGGCTTCTAACTAGAATGAAAGATAGAGACATTCTCTTCTGTATGCATGTGTTGGTTCAGCTTACTTTCTTGTCACCTACTTTTTGTGTGTGAAGACATGTAGGTAACCAAGAGCCTATAGTATAATACATTTACATGTGGTTTGTGTAGGTATAGGAACACACAGAGATATATCTGCAGTAATTGAACCAAATTGTTTGTGATACAAGTGTCAGAAGTGCAGTAAGTCTAAAGGCTGTACTTTCTGGATCATTTCACACCTTGAGTGACTGCTTTAGCAATGAAATATTGACTGGATCTGCTTAAAAGTCATACTGCTATTTTATTGCTTTATTCAGCATAATCAGAATCAAATAATTATAATTCTTACTTTTCCTTTTTTATCTGTGAAAGACAGAAGTTTATGTCGTAGGCAAGTTTAACTCGATTTCTGGAAATGTAACACCTGAAATGGGGGCAGAGCTGGTGGGAGGCAAAACCAGCCTAATATGAAAACTTAAATTTGCATGTTTCTTAAAAAATGAATTAAGATATAAATTCAAATTTGCAAGTAAATGAATTAAGCTGAAAGAGCATATGCATAACGTTTACACCTTAACCATTATATGTGGAGCTAAATCTATTGATTTGAGATTGAATAATTGAGCAGGGCTAACTGTCTGGTCAATAGAAGTGAAGCTGCTACAGGACAGAAACAGAGTTTATAATAGAAGGCTTTAGCTGCAGAAGGATGTCATTATGATTATATGCTGTCATTTGATCATACTTACTAATAGATCCAGAAAAAATATTTTAATTGTAATAATGTAAGTTAACACAGGTATTTTTGTTAGTGTGACTCTTATGTATTGTATTAATGATGTTAATGTTCCCTTAAAGGTTAGTGTGCAAGTCTAATGGTGATAGCAGGACTGCTGCACTTGTGTTGGTGTGCACTGGCATCTTCTTGGTGGGCGTTCTAAATCTCCTACCCCCCACTAAGTGGAAAGGAATATAGCAATGCTGAACAGCATCTCAGTGCAGCCTGACACATCAGATCTTGGACTTTCAGGGGGCTGGAGCTGAAGGAGCTGGGAAAAGAGCGGTCGGTGGTAAATTCCACTTTTCTTTCAAACTCCTGGAACCACACAGTTACCATCTGGGAGCTGTATATCCATGATAACCTTTCTTTTAAGTCTCTTTGTCTTAATGGTTGGGAGAAGTACAAGGAGTTCTTAATGTCTTCCTAGGCACACAAGTGTGTGTCCAAGAAATCATGTAACCTGCAGTCTAATTATGCCCCTAAACAAAGTTTACATTTTCGAGTGCTCAGTCAGTCAGCTGATAGAGGCATTTAAAAAAGGCACGTATACTGAAACAATCAGAATTCTGTTACTACAGGGACAGAGTCCAGTGGCCTTCATGGAAGCCTCTACCTATTTTAGATCTTGGTGTCTAGAGATAAGAGTAGCTATTACTTTATGGGGAGGAAGGATTTGTTTACTCTTGAGCATCTGAACTCAGCCTTTGTTACCAATGGTTTCAGAGCTGTTAATTTCCCATGGTGAAAGCTCTTTTCACCAGCACAATCAGGTTATCCTGAGCTGAGAATGTTTCACTAGTCTCATTTGTCTCCAGTATTAATTCTGTGCCAAATTCTTGCTTCCTAGGTCAGTGAAATGTTAGAGAATCTCACCTCGATCTTAGCGAGAACAGTTACAGGCTGCTTTATTATATTGAATTGTTCCTTAATAGTTATGGATAACAGGACAACCATGTAGAAAGTCCCTACTTGATAAACAGATTGGGGGTTTGTGACTTTCAGTAGTTAAAATAGATGCCTTCCTGAGGCTGGTATTTATTGTAGCTAACCTGTGTTTAATTTAGTGTTCCTTGCACCTTTAAAAAGTGCAACCCCTTTAATCTGTTGTCTTTAAAAGCATGTATTAGATGTCAGACAACATAAAGGCAGTATGTAGAGATAACCCTGATGTAAGTGATGGTTCCAGTCATCTAGTGTATGGATAAAAGATTTCCAAGGCTATGTTACTTGGCAGTTCAACATGATCTAGCTGTTTGTTAATCAGAGAACACGAGAAGAACAAAGGATGGAGAACAAAAATGTTGAAAAAAAAGTGTTGTATAGCTAGAAGATGTACAGTGGGACAAGTAACACGGGGGTAGGATTGGATAAAGCAGTCATGGAAACAATGAGCCATAAGAGGGCAAAATTTGTTTCACTTTGTTTCTTGTGACTTGAGTTTGTTGGTAAAGGGGATAACATTTTGTATTCAGGCAGAGAGCATGTTCTGTAAATCTCTTCAGTTACCCGTTCCCTGGGTGTCGCAATAGATTAAGTCGCTGTGTGATGATATGACACCGCCATCACTCGTCTTCCTGGGATATTGCTGGAGGCAACAACAAACCTGTGTCTTTGGCACATGTGAAGGAATTTAGTGCTTGAGGGGTTAAATTACACAGGCTCCCCTGTGGATCAGCTTATGCTTGGACAGTAATAATAGCAATAACATTAATAATAAAAATGCCAGAGTGAAGGGAGTGGAGGGGGAGCAGGGGGAGAAAAAGGCAGAAGAGTGATGGAAGATGGGCTGGGACGGTCGGGGGTGGGGGAAGGCAGGCTGGAGGATGCGTTTTGTACAGCAGGTGTCCCGGCTCCACGTCAGATGTCGTAGGAGCCTCTGCGACATGGACATTCCCAAATAGATGGCACAAAAGCTTTGAGGGTGGTTGGTGGCTCTGTGCGTGTCTGCGCTCTTGCTTCAAGCCATGATATCCTAGGGCAGTGTAACAAGCAATTCGTGTCAGCTCACAGTAAAGATTATTGGTGTTTTCACTGGGGAAATATTTACGCTCCATCTTCTTCTATTTTTAGCGCTTTGAGCTTGCAGTCAGGTAGAAGGGCAGGTGGGGGAGTGGGAAGAGACCCATTGAGGGACACGTCTCATCCCTCAATTAGATGGAGCTAAACCCCTAATCTTGCTTAGGAATAGCTGCTGATGCTAAGTTTTCTTCTTTCCCTTCTGGTTTAGTGGGATATTCCATTTCACTGCAGTATAGGTGATAGAATGGGATGTCAACTGGAATGTTTTGATTCTAACAGCATAAATGCATTTTAAGGAAGGTATTTTTACATAGGTGAGGCCTCCAGAAAGAAATCCACCAAAAGGTGATGTAAGTGCAGAATAAAGTATTGGGGATTTTTGGTTGGTTTTTTTTTTTTTTTTTTAAATTCCTGGGTAGAAAAGCCATCACAGTAAAAGACAGCAATTTATTGCATTGCTGGGGGAAAAAAACCAAAAACCAAACTAAAACAAAAAACAACAAACAAAGAGAGAAATCTGAATTTGTTCTCTTTCAGATTTGTTGTTTATAATAATAATCCTTCTAGTGAAAAGGGCTAATTTACCCTTTCTATAGGAATATTTTAAGTGTGATTATCATAATATCACAGCTGCTGAAAAGGTCTAAAATAGGGCATTGACCTTGAACGTGTTCCTGCGTTTAGTATGTGGTGCTTAACATTCAAGAAACAATACAACTGCAACTCATTTATAAATGTATAATCTCAAAATGTTAACTCTTACTCTGTAAATACATGCCACAAGGATTGTAAAAAGCTTGCAGTATCCCATGAAGTACATGTGGTATTTTATCAGTGTAAATATGTATAAGATTTTCAAGATTTCTGCTGGGAATACTCCATAACTAAAGTAAGTTTTCCCTTTGGTACTGCACTAGTTTATGATTTAATTTTTACTGACATTCCACCAGTCATATTATTAGCTTCACAAAATGAAAGTGAAATAATCCTGTATTAATTAAACAGAGCAACTGAATTCCCTCAGTCATCTTATCCTTGGCTGTCTGAGACAGTAATGCACTTCAGTTTCTCTGAAGAAACTTACACTAAAAAAAGAGCTTGGGGTGATAGTGAGATATCCATATTGAAGTGTGTGCCTGAATTATCTTTAGGGAGGAGACCTTTTTTGGTGGGTGACAGGCAATGTGCGTGCGGTTCCCTTTTTCTGGTTTTTTGTTTTTTGGGGGTTTTTTTCTTTTCTTTTTTCCCTTTCTTTCATTTAGTCAGAGGCTTTGGAAAAGGTGTTTTGTCAAGAGAATAATATTCATTTATAGCAGTGTGAACAGATTCTATTCTGTACCAGTGAAAGCAGTCATTTAAATACCCATACCCATGCCCTTGAAAATAAAACAAGGAGAAAATATGGAGTATTTATTTGAGACCAGATAAATTGAATGTAGTTCAGTAACATGGTAAGGCAATTGCTGTTATTTCACAGAGATATTTTTTATATGCTGGAACTGAGTGTAGCAGCAAAAGCTAAAAGCCTTGCTCTGTGTATTTGTGAACACGCTGTGGAAAAGTTCTAAGGAGCATCAGAGACTGTGTTGTGTGAGCTTTTTTCCCTAAGATCAAAACAAAGAGTAATTAATGGTAAATACAGGCTGAAGTAGCAGATGGCTTTTAAGTAATAATAACTTGACAGCGTTTGTCCAACTATATTCAAACAGGTGAGCAGAATTTGGAACTTTTGAGGCATTAGTGTTTTTAAAAACTCATTAGCAGCATATCCAGGGGTGCACCAAGTGCCTTCCAGTGAGAGGCACAAAAGAGAAGTAGACAGTGGCAATACTGTTCTAATGTAAATATCACTGTAGCATAGAGTGAGATCACATCTGAGTTGTGCTTCTTTAGTCAGTGATTGTGAATAAAGAGAAGATCACGTATTTGATGACACGTCAGTATTTATTTCAAACTCTTAACAATATGGTATTTTCCAGCTGGACTTTGAATAAGGTTCCATAGTGTATTGCAAATTTCTGTCTAAAGTTAACAGTATGCTTATTCCCAAATAAATCCTCAGCAGCTACCAGACTTTCACATTCTTGCTGCTTCCCTGCTGGCTTAAGCTTGTTGCTCCTTTTGGTAAATACACATTTGACACAATGCACTGTGAGGCTTCTGTGAAGTGCCACTGAACCTTACTTCAGTTGCCTTGAGTGGTTGTGCTTTAAGAATCTGGCCCTTCTGATGCCTTGAAATGTCTGTAGTATTTAGATGTGAAGATGCTTAAAGATGTACTGTTTGGCACACAGGGAAAATTAGATGCACAGAGACATGGAAATGGAGATGCTGCTCAGCAATGCCCCTTGACTGGTACAGGCACTCCTGACAATTTTTCCCTTCCCCTCTCTTGATTCCATTACCACTGTTTCATATAGACTCCTTGTGGTAAGATTTTGCACTGTACATTTTGATAAGTTATTGCAGATGTGTGTTTGCATGCACGTTGTTATTGTGTATTCCCTGACAAAATTCAGTAAACTGATGCCTGGTTTACTTTTTCCCCTCCCCTACTACTGCTTTTATTTATTTCTACAGAAGAGCTTAAAATGAAGCTACAGTTAGCCCCAGTTTATTTGCTGCTGTAATCTCTTTCTTATCTTGGTTTTTTTTTTTTCCTCCACTTTCCCCAAACTGATCTGTAACTGTGAAACCCAAGTTCAAGAATGTAGCTGGAATTCCAGGCCCCAGTCTGGTGGAGGTGACACTTTCAGTCCCTGGGGGAAGAAGCCAACTGCTTTGTTTATCAACATGCAAAGTACAGCACAGTATTTCTGGTTCTCCAAGAGGCAGCACTGGCAGGGCAGAGAGCTGCTTGCTTGGATGAAAGATGCTTGATAGAAAACTAGCGATGGCTCACAGGGGGAGAGGAAAAATGCATTATTTGGGAGTGTAGAGGAGGGTGGGGGACAACAAGCTCACAAGGTAGTGGAAACTATGGGAATGTGAAAACGAGGGCTTACAGGAAGACAGACCATGACAGGAGGAGAGACCATTGTGTTTCAGCCCCTGAATATAAAATCTTAGGAGATAATGAACAAAAGTAGGAATGAAGCTAACCTGTGCTTTGGTAAGTTTCAAAGTGGATTAGCTGTCAGATTTTAAGGAAGGTGTATTCCAAGGAATGTAATACAGAAAAGTGACCATATCAAATCACACATTTACAGGGATTCATTTATGGGTGATTTTTATGTAAGAAAAAGACATACACATGTATTGAAAGCATTTTGGAATAAAAAATATTGAAAAATAGATATTTTGGGTATAAATTTATAAACAGACATACTCATATACTTATAAATCTACACACAGAGATACTCAGTACAAACAATGTATTTGTATGTTTTGCTCATGTGCACATGTAAATCAGTTTATAAGACTTGTATTTTGAGTATATAGTCATACAGATAACTATACATAAAGACATCATATTCAAGTTCGATTTGATTCCAAAATCTACATTTATCAAATTGTTACTTAAAGAGGATGTTCTAACACAGTAACATGATTTAATGCCTCTCGTTTTAAAATTTGGTAAAAACTGCTATTTTTTTTTTGTCCATGATGTTTCTACAGAGTATTTAAATTTTACTCTATATTTCAGAGCTTTTTAATTCACTGCTCACAAGCAAATTTACATCTTAATTGCAGAGTTCACATTTAACAATATAGACAGCATAATGTTACTGGTAATTAAGCTTTTACTACCTGCTTTTCTATACAGTGGTCTGAGATGTAGTTTTGCTGTGTGAGTTCTGATTCCTAAAATTGCAAGTATTTATACCAGTTTCGTAGGAAGCAGGCCCAGTCTTCACATAAGGTTAAATACAGAACACTGGAATCTCTTTGCTGTAAACATAGACAAACATGTCTATTGAACCTGTATATGTTGGAATTTGGTCCTGTTTCTGTATTTTTTTTTTGTGTGTGTGTAAAATGCTGTGAAACAGATCTGGAGAGGGCATTTCTGTTGCCATTTGTGAATGGTATTACTGCACTCTAGGGTTCGCACTGATTTGTTTTGATCTAAAAGACTGCCAATTGCATCATGTTAGGGCTCCAGTCACAAAAGATCTTATAAGAGTTGAGCTGCATTCTAAGAAATTACTGTCTTTCCAGTGTCGGTTTGGTTTTTTTTCTGGAGAGAAACAGCCTGCATCTGTTTTCACTGGTAGGGGCAGAAACGCTTTGAACCTGGAAGATATGTATGGTGCTTTAGTTGTAATATTAAGTAAAGGTGGTAGCTTTTGAAAAAAAAATTCATCCCATATTCATTACCAAGCCTTTTAAAAATGGGATATATGCATGTGTTTCAGTGCAAACAGTGTCCCTAATGTCCCTAAATTTGAATATGGTCATAGTGTTGGAACAAGTTTAATCAGGAATTTTTCATATACCAGAGAACAACTCTGAGCTGGCTGTAAGCAGTGTTTTGCTGGAACCCGGCTTGGTGATGTTTATGCCGGCTTGCCTATATGGCTATGTGCTTATTGCCCCTTTAGTTCAGCAAAACTTACTTTACAAAAAACCCAAACCCCCAAACACTGTAGAGGTCTAGGCACCCTCTCAGATTTACTAATGCAGAGCTATTCCAGTGCAACCCTTATCTCATTAAAATGAGGCAGGTTGAGTTGGTACACTAATCCCTGCACACTAACAGAGAAAATTGATCAGTTCTGGATCTTTTCTCATTTCTAAATATACACATTTAAACATCCAAATATTCCCACAGGGACGCATGCCTTATATATATACACACAACCCCCCCATGTTACGATGGCGCTATAACCTGTATAGGAACACGCATACCTGTATTGGCTCCCAGTAACACCCATTATGTTAAGGGCTGGAATTGAGTGCTCGTTTTGATAGGAATGTATTTTTTCTTTCTTTTTTCTTTTTGTTTTTAACTAAGTAGAAAAGGAACCTTTAATTTTTAAATAGGAAATTATATATCTCTATATTAGATAGTTGTTATAATTTTTATATGTTTTTATGTATGCTATCATATATACATAGTCAAATTCCAGCCCGCTCCCCCTCCCTTTTCCCCCCAAAAGTAACTCGCACGACAATGAAAAGTTGAGTTACCCAGAGGCTTCGGCAGGCTGCGCTTGGCGTTATAATTATTTGTTTTTCCCCGGCGCCGAGCAGTTCCAAAGGTTAGGGAAGCGGCGTTCAGGAGAGCGCGCCGGGAGCCGAGCCCGGCTGCCGCCACAGCGAAACGCCACGACCGGCAGCAGCGGCGGCGGCGGCGCAAACTTCATCCTCTACCTTTGCGCGCAATCCTTAACCGGGAGCCTGCCAAGGTACCTGCCGAAGTTGGGGCCGGGCGGGAAGGGAAGGCGGGCGGGAGGGAAGGAGGGAAGCGGAGCGAGCAGCCCCCGCCGGTCGGTCCGGCGGCGCGGGCACGTCCGCGGGCTCTGCCCCGGCCGCCGCTGCCGCCTCAGGCCGCTCCCCCGTCCCCACCCTCTACCTGCCGCGCGCCCCGCGCGCCGGGCCGCCCCGGCGCCCCTGGCGCCTGATTGGCCGCGGCCCCACCAATCGGCCGTCCCCCCGGGCCGGGGGGATGCATATGTACAGCCCTGCTGCATATTCATGAGCTCCGCGCGGGGCTTTAAGTCCTTGATTAGGCGCGCCGGCGAGCTTTTGGTCCCCGCCCGCCGCCGCCGCCGCCGCCGCCGCGCCCGGAGCGCGCCCGTGCCAAGTGCGCGGCGCTCGGCCACGGAAACTTTGCTTTCACCGCGGGGGCGCACGGAGGATGGTCGCCGGGCGCACATGGATTCGGTAGAACTTTGCCTGCCGGAGCCGCTCTCCCTGCACTACGAGGAAGAGTAGGTACCGCTCCCCGCCCCCACCCCACCGCCGCACGCCGCCTGCCCCAAAACATGACAGGCGCCTAAGACGCCCCTGCAGGTAACGCTGCGCCGCGGCCGCGGGCGGGAGCCGGCCCGGGGCGCTGCGCGGCCGCTGCGAGCCGTGGGGGGGGGGGCCGAGCGGGAGGCGCCCGGCGGGAGCGGTGCTGGCGGCGGGCGAGCGCCCGGCCCCGCGGCCGCCCCGGCGCTCGCCGTCTGACAGGTGCGCCGGCTCCCCTGGCAGCGCCGGCGGAGAGGCGGCGGTGGGCGGGAGGGAGCCCGCGCCGCGCTGGGGCGCCGGCCGGGAGCGGCCGCCGGCGCGGTGCCCGGTGCGGTGGCGGCCGCCGGTGCGGTGCGAGCGCCCTGCCGGGGGGCGCCGCTCCGGACCCGCGGCGTCAGCGGCCGGGGGGGCGGCGTGGGGCACTTGGCGGGGTCCGCGCCGCACGGCGTGTCCCTCCCCGCGCCCGCTTCTCTCCACAAAAGGCAGCCGAACACACTTTTTAAGGAGCCGCAGTTCTTGGCTGGCACTTCTCAGCTACCTGGCGGAGTGACTCCGGCGGAAAGCGTGGCGCCCAAACAGAACCGGGCGGTCTGGGGCTGAGGAGCGGCTCCTGGACTTGATTTCAGCCCGCAGTCGGGATTAAATATTAGTATATCTCGGGAGCTGTCACCGGTTCATTTTTCTTCATGTCGAGCCACTTACGTCGCTGTGCCCTGGTGTTAGGCCGGGAGTGACAGGAGCGCCGAGGAGAAGCCCCGGCTGGCAGCCAGCATCGCCCCAGCCGCGGCCGCGGAGAGGCTGCACGGAAGGTGACAGTGTACTATAGGTAGATGCCCACTAGCTGTCCTTGCTGCCTGCACAGTGCATGGCTGGTGGTAATTAAGCCAGGCATGAAAAGTGAATGCCGTGATCGCATGTTAGGGCCATAATATGGGAAGTAACAAATAGCCTGGCTCACAGGAATACAGTTTGGGAAGGGGACGCGGGGAAAACCCACTGTAGTGTCTTGGGGGTGAAGAAAAGAAAATAAACAGAGGTAGGGTGCCCCCTCAGCTATGGTTTATAGGTCAGCGCACTGTATATAGTGTAAGATAGCTTCGTAATGTAAGAGTGCAGTTTCCATACCTTTTACTAACAGTGACACGTTTTTCATAAAATACATAAAAAGACGATAAGTTGAGTATTCTATGGTTTTCGGGTGGGTTTTTTTTGTTTGTTTTTCTTTTTTGTGGATGTTTCAGCCCCCCACCCCCCCAAAGGAGCTTTCTTGAATTTACCTTCTTACAGCTAATTTGAATGATTAGTTTAGATAAGCCTCTTAGAGTAGATGCATTTAAATGAAATCGGGGCACATGTCTTTTTGGCTCTGGTGCAAGATTCAGACTAATTTTTTTCTTCCTCTGGCTCAATTAAAAGTCATGTTAAAACACTCCCAATATATTGTCTGAGTGCAGGGCTGGAGGCATGTGGGATTGAGTGGACACAGAGGAAGAACTAACATTCAGAAACATATCTGCTTCTCCATCTCAATTAATAAACACCAGAGTTTTACACATTGTTAATATCCATAGTAACTGTGGTTTGACTACATACTGTAACATGCATGCACGCATGTAAGCATAAGGACATACAAATAGATGTAGGAATTTCTGCAGTTCTCATGGATGAGGGTAGAGAGGATTCAAGCTAAAAATTGTCCGAACATTTTGGGAGTGCACAGACATCTGTCTGACCATCACTAGGTATGCTTTGATTTTAAGGCAGAGCTTGTTAAAGAATGCAATAACTTAAAGCCAGCTGCAGTCTTAGCTTTTTGCTCTTTCAGCAATAACAATAGCATTAATAATTACTAATAGTTAATAAGCTAACAGATGCAATAAATATATCTGCTCATTTTGACATAGACGTGTCAGTTTAATAATTTTAAATGAATCACTGCGTTCATAACGGGAAATCTCCTTCAACCTCTGATTAAAATGTAACGTTGACTAAAGGATTATAGAGCGGACTTAATTTTACTGACTGTTTTAACAGTTGTCACAGCTGTTGGAAGAAGGAAAGGCAATTGAAACACTCCAGAAAAGCAGGGGGGGTAGGGAGTGGAGAGAACAGGAGTAGTTTAGTAAATTTAAACATGGTCTCTGAATGCCAAACATAGAAAATTGAGGAGATTTGTAACTCCAGAAAGCTTCTAAACGCTACATTTGCGTTCTGTGGCTCACTGTGTTTCATTCGTTTGAACGTGTAGCTGCTTTCCCAGTTTCTCCATTTAAAAACATACAATAGTGTTTAAATGTGAAACAAATTCATCTGTTCCCGTGCCTAGATTTTCATCTTACAACACAACCGATAGAATACGCAGATGACAAGAAATAAAGGTTGCGTAGAATGGCTGTAACATTTAAAAAGTGGACATAGGTGTCACATCATGTGAGTACTTCAGTGCAGTGATGGTTGGTGTACATATTTTATATTTTTCTAACCATTCTCATGTTGTGATGTGGGAATGGTCTGTGGAGTCACCCTGTGAGTCTGGCCGGATTACGTTTGTGTATGGATGAATATGAGTGTATGCGTTATTCACGTGTACATATATTTGTGTGTTTGTGTGCGTGCAAGGTGATTATGTGCTAAACATAAGAGTTTATGTCAGTTTCATTCTTTAAAATATTTTGGCATAGCTTCTAATTGCTGAAGAATTTTTTTAGAGGTGTCTTTCATTTGTAAAGGCAGGAAAGGGGCAGGCTGAAGAACGCTTCTTTGTGAAGTGGGAAGCAGCACTTGATTCCGCTCCACGGTTTCTCCAGGCTCTGAAAGTCTTTAACCTCGCCCGTTTGTCTTACTAGATAGCTTGTTACTGAGAAATAAAGCCCCAGGCTGATGTTCCGGTGGGTACCCGGTGTGTGGGGTGGCACACAACCCTGGGCAGGCGTACAGCCCCTGCCTGGCCTCTCCCAGGGCTCTCCCTTTGGGCAGCAGGCAGGCCTTGGTCCCTTCTTCCTTCCCTGTTTCCGGTCGTAGGGCTTTGCTTTTTTTCATTCTGCTACACTGCTGGCAAGTTTTTGAATCCTGCAGAAAGTATAAAGGATTTGTGTTGAAATGCCTGTCTGGCAGATTTTCCTTTACTGGGGCTTGCCCCTCTTTTAGTGATGGGTGCTCATTTTAATGTGTTTATGGTTGTGCTCTTTTATTTACTGAGCCTGGTGCGTTGCAGCGGTAATTAACCCGTGTTATTAGCAAAGCCCTTGTGGATATCCATTAATTCTCTCGAATGGCTGATCATTTTTTTCATACTTCCCCCCCCACCCCCCCCACCCCGTTTATTCCTAAGAATCACTGTCCTTTTTCTCACAGACCATAAGCTTTTAACATTTCCTACAAATTTCTTTTTAAACTGAGGCAGGTAGAAGGGCATCATCCCCATAGTTCCATAATAAAGAATAACTATTGTCTTAACAAACTGTTTTCAAAGATGCTAATGGGAAGCAAAACAACTGTGAGAATCTGTAGGGAACAATTTATTTAATTATTATTTTTCAAAACACATGCTTAATGATAAGAAAAGAGATAAGAATTTCCCTAGCTTTTTTTTGCGTAGCTGCATTAGCTGCTGTGAATATTTTAGTGTTCATATTTTAATCAGATTTCAACTTAGTTAATAGCACTTTGGGCATTTAAAAAATATTGAGCCAGCAGAAAAATACTTGTGCTTGCACTGCTGAGAAAAGATAAGGGCCACCTCATTAGCCAACCCTACTTTTGCAATTAATTTCAAATACATGGTGCTATTCATCAAATAGAGAAGGTAACTTGTCTATGATAATATTTAACAATACTTGAAGTCCACTTTGCTTAGAGTAGCTAAAAAGTATGATATGTCTATTCTCACAGATGTGTCAGTCCACACACTGTGCTGCTGTTTCTGTATGTTACAAAGTTACAGTAGAAAAATTATGGTATAAAATATAATATATTCATGAGTAAGTGGCAAGATTATTCGTTTTGCAGAACAGTTTTTAAAGGACTGACCCTGGGCCTACAGGGAGGTTGCTTGTACCTTTGTGGAGCTATAAGTAGGAATGAAAAAAATGCTTATTTGAACCTTTCAAGGAGGTATATAAGATAATTATCTTTTTGCGTAGAATAAATAAAATGCATAGGATAAGTAGGAAAAAAATACGAAAGCGATTCTTGCTCCTATTGAAGCCTGAAGTAGCCTTTGTCTATAAGATAAGCTTTGCTATGAATTCTTTTTCACAGCAAATTCATGAAGGGAAGAAACAATAAAATGTTGATCCGTTACAAGTGCATATGAGCCTCACGCTACTGAGCTCTCTAGAGGAAATCTGTGATTATGCTGGGCCAGTTTGTTCAGTTTTTATCTCTTTTACATCCACTGGCCTTGTATTAAATTGTCATTGTCCTAAAGCACATGAGAGAGAAATGAATTGCATTTCTCGACATGCTCTGACAGTGAAATATTTGGCCTCTCTGTCTCCAATCATACTCATATGTATGTTTGATAGTGCGGGGATGACACCAACAGTCGCTGCAGCTTGACACTCCACTTATTACATGTTCTTTTACATTTCGTGTATCGTCTTTTCGGCGTCACTTAGGTAGTCATACATGCACAGTCGTATCTGTAGCAGCATGTACGTACGTGGTTTTGTTTTGTTTCCATTTAATGTGAAATCTTCTGTCTGTGCACAGCAAGTTTTGTGTTCAAACACGTTTATATGCATGCCTCTGTGTGTGTGTTCCAGGTGTATAGTGTATTCCTTATGCAGTTTTGGCAATGTACATCTATTGTTGTGTGTTAGCCACAGACATATACACAGTAAGTATATATATATATATGCAGAGCTATATAACTTCCCTGTGTGCAGTTGCTTGTCAAAAAGCAGCTGCCTTTATGTGGTTTTATGTGGTTTTTTTCTTATCCACGAGAAGAGAGCTGGCTAGCAATGTAAAGTATTTACACCTCATTTTATATCAGATTCTCCATGTAATCTAGCAGGTTTTGTATTGTACTCACAGTTTTGCTTTTAAAAGATGCTGTATTTTTTTATAAAATTCTTCTCTTCCAAGTAAAGTAAATGAAAAGTCCAACATTTATTCACATTACTGTAAGTTTTGGCTGTCAAACAGATATTTATTTTTTCAGCTAAATATATATTTGGACGCACAGTTATATTTGCATCTAAAGACTGTAATTATTTTTAGGGCAGAAGCCTCCTGCATATGGTTGTTAATATACATCATGATGTCCTCAGACAAAAATATAAAATACATACTCAATTTTAATGGTCCTTAGTCCTCTCCAAAAGTCCTATGGTTGTGGGGTTTTTTGTTTTCTTCTTTTGTTATGGTTCTGTTGTCCAGAAGTAAAAATTCCATGAAACATTAAAGAAAAATATTAAACTGAATTGTATACTGCTATTTCAGATAGTATTGCTTAATTATTCTTTGAAGGACTTGATACTGCTTTTTCAGTAGCACTTTGGAGAGTAACTTCTATAGGACATTGCCTTTTGACTTGTGTGTCTCATGAAACAATTTATGTATTTTCTGTGTTACAGAAGCTTTAAATCTCTTCGGTTTGCTTACATAATGCTTGTAATGTTTTTCAGTCAATTTGTATTTCCTTCAAACAAAGAAGGGTTTTGCTCTTCGCTGTTCCTTAATATAGCAGGTTTGCATCAAAGGGAATCTTATCTAATTTCCAATTATTTTCCTCTTTTAAGTAGCATAGCTTTTTAATCAGAGCATCATTACCCATTTCTTTTAAAATTGAAATAAAAATTATTTTTTCACTTCAGCTTCCTGTACTTGCTAGAAAAAATGTCTGTTAACAGCCTAATGAAAGTTAGAGCGATATAAGTACCCTTACAGAGTATAAAACAAGCATATGCTGTTTTTCTTTACCGCTGAATGTCTTATTCTTACCGTGGGTCACCATCCTGAATTTTTATGTCATCGAGATGAAATTTTCTTATTTAGATAAAAATGATTTACAAGACAAAGCAAAACAAACAAACAAAAAAACTAACACAAAACTTACTTTTTTGTGACACTAATACAGAACCTTAAGTATGAAATTGGAGGAGGATCGCCATATACTGTGGTAAGTTAGTATAGCAGGGTGTATGAAATGGAGGGGCCTTGTTCTCGGTCTCATCAAGCCATTTATAATATCCTTGTACAAAATTGTGCACATTTATTTGTATTATAACCTGCTGAAATGTGATTGGTTACCCTTACGCACATGAGAATAGTCTAAATATATCCTTTTATCATACAATGAAAATTATATTCTCTTTCCCTGGGTAAAAACTCTTTGCAGCTTTGAGCTGCTGTCTTTATATGGGAGGCAGATTCTCTTAAAGGGTTCTATTCTGAAACCAAACTTTAAGATAAAGTGGTATGGGGTTTTCCAAGTTATTACTCCGTAGCGTAGTGTAGATGTCTCTTACCACTCTGTGTGTTTTCATGTTGCTATAAGTGAAAAAAAAACCCTGCACATCTCCTTTTCATCATTTTGATTGGAACTACATACCATATGTAATGTGTTTTGGCAGCACTTACCTAGCCAAAGAAAACAAATTAATATTAGCCATGCTGAGGGGTGTCAGAAGTATCACAGATGTGTCGATTTAGCTTTGCTCCATCACACACTCTTTCCTTAAACAACTGGTCAAGCTGTTGCAAAATGTAGTGTTGGCTACAGTGAGATTCTAATAGGTGTGATCAGAGATTGATGGCTTTGGCAAGTTAGAATGAGAAGATGATGTGGAGTTGCTGTTGCTTGTTTTGAATGGCCTCAGAAAAAAGCCCCAACCCTAAACAAACAAAAAAAAGAAAGAAAAATTAAAAAACCCTAAAAATACAATTAAAAAATTATAAGCCAGTCATGTGTGCACACACACCCCCACCCCCCAAGCCAGCTAGATATGAAACAATTTAAAGTCCTGTAGATGTAGAGATGCTGCTGAGTGAAATGAAAAAGTCATATTTAAAATGTACTGCTAGCTTGTTCCTCAGCATTTCCGAAATTCCTTCCCATATAGAGGTGCTAGGATGGGTGGGGAGGAGTTGGCTTGTTTTATTCAGTCTGTTCTTATCTGTGATATTGCTGCTCTTTCCCCCTTTCTCTCTTATTTCTGGATTTTGTTTCTAGAGCTGTTTTTGGAAGAAACACTTTTTTCAATCTCACACATGAATATTTTTAAGGAAATACAAAACAGGAAAATCTAGTAAAAACAATAGTTAACAAAATGGTGCAGTCATACTCTTTTATGTACTCTTTGCAGAGTACTACTGGCAGTTTGTGTTGTTTTCCATATATTGAAAATGTAAGAGAAAGGATCAAGCAATTTTCTATGTATTCTTTATTTACTTTTAAATTTTTTTTCTGTCTCCAGATTGGCTGTAGGATGTGGTTCCTGTCTTTGTGAAGGATGAATGCCAGTGTCCTTTTGTGTTTAAGTTGGTATTTTATTGCTTTAGGTGGACTGTGATATACTTGGTTGGCAAGTATTAATGCTAAAATAGTTTTCAGAGGTATTAATTTCAGCAAGTCTGTGAAGCTTTCTCCTGTGCAATTATTTTTTCACTTTTAAGGAAAAAAAAAAAGAAAAAGCCTGTAGTTAAAAAAAAACCCCTAAAACTCATGTGCCATCTAAAACAGATTTAGTGTGCATTTCCAAAGCAAATGCCCGTGTATTGCTAGCAAAACTATCTTTGAAGAATGGTAAAATTCTTACGGCAAAAAGTGGAATTTTTTTTTCACCCCTTACCATGGTAGTTTAATGCTCTGTGAATGCTGGGTGTCCTCTACTGAATTATATTCACTTTTCTATCAGTGAAAGAATTCCCTGTCAGTGTTCTTAGAGCGGCTGCCACCATGATGGGACGGATGAGATGTTCTGAAGTGGCACGAAATGCTACGTCTGCAACCAGCTGTTCCCCTCAGCATTAAAGGGGTGACACTGGGATTCCCCATAGCTGGGTAGCATCCAGGGACACCCCGTGGCTCTCCTGGCAGGGGCCGCTGGGGCCCAGTTGGTGCTGGGCGATATTTCGGGCGCGGAGCAGCCACTGCTGGTGGCTGACATTGGTATGAATGACACCTGTCCCATCAATCACCAGGCCCTGGTGTCACAGATGGAGAAACAACAATCGGCCGCATTACCCGGCGCTGCACACTTGGCTTAGTTCGGCTCATTGTTCTCCCACAAATCTCGGGGATGGCTGGTTCTGCGCCGGGAGCCCAGGCAGAGGCGCGGGATGGGCTCAGGTGGTGGCACGGGCCTGCCCTTCGCTGCTCCATCAGAGGTACTCAGGGAAAGGCTGTCCCTGGGAGGGGGCGGTGGGAAGGAGCCTCCACGCAGGGGCTGGAGCTTCAGCTTCCAGGAAGGCTGCAATTAATCAAAGAGCTGAAACTCAGGATTTCTCCTGGCGTTCCAGAAGTTTTCATTTTGTGAGCCGAAAGCGCCCGGTGCGCAGCCAGGTTAACATTTAACTCTTCAAATCCTGTGCTCTTCCTGGGAATACCCTGTCACCCTGAGGAGAATGAAGGGGATGCTGTGCCTGTTTCCTATGGATGTGCAGCAGCAAAATCTTCAAAGCTGTGGCCCTTCCAAAGTAGTTGGGCTGATACTATTCCTCAGTAGTTAGCACTGAAAATTCTGTATCTGAGACACTGAATGAAAAGGAGAGTTGCCAAGAGGCTTTTTTGGAGGAGAGTGGGGGATTTGTTTTGTTTTTGTGGTGGGTCTTTTAGTGCCAGGTGGATGTTGGATCATGAGAAATCACTGTCTTGTTCCGGACACAACCAGTAAAGGTATTTAAATGCTTTCAGACACTGTATCCATTTTCCTTTCTTTCTTTCTTTCACTTTCTCACCCCTTGCAAATCAGAGACAGTTCTTAGAGGACAGGAGAATAAAATAAACAAAAAAGTAAATAGAAATGATTTTTTTTATACTTGTAAGGCCTGTGTCAGATCTGTTTTGAATGCATTTGAAACCTATTGCTTCCACACTCTTTTCCAAGTAGTACCAGATAAATGCCTGTGAAATATTGAGAGGGAAGTGATCATTCTTCACAAAATTCTTCTCATTTTTTCCCTTCCTACATCCCTTTTGTGTTAAGCACTACGGAGTGACTGTATTTTTGTTGTAAGCTCTAATTCACTGCTGCTGGTATAGTTACAACTAATGTGCAGCAGAAAACCTGTAATATGCTAGAAACAGGCTAGAAACAAGCTGAAGACACAGCTTATGTTTGATTGTGTGTAAATACAGTTAGTTAGTTGGGTTTATCTGATAGCCTGGCAGAAAGAGAGAGGAGCAGTACAAACTGTTTTCAGTAACTGTGCTGTTCATACACCTGATAAGATTGAGAGTGCTTTTGAACTACTGATATGCTTTGAATAAGAAAAGAATAATCACATCCATTGGCACCGGCTTATCAGGAATGAAGTAAAATGCCAGCACTTTTACATTAGCAAAAGTAAATGTTTTAGACACTTTGGGCCTTTTTTCCATTTAAATTAAATAGCAGGGTGCTTTTGAGTGTGCTATAATGAATGGAAGGATTTATTACCTTGACAAAATTACAGGTGAATGTGTTGAGAGAGGAGTCCTCGGCAACAATAACAGCTCTTTGATAAGTGGCTACATCTATTCATGCTTTTGGTACGGAAATGCAGCAATTTTATCCTTTCTTGCTTTGTGAAGTGCAGTGGCTAACTTGCAACGTGCAGTTCTTCATAGTGTAATGTGCTTGTGCAGTTTGTAACATACTGGCCATACATTTAATATTCGGTACCTAACACGGCTGTTCATAAAACAGTGCTTGGTCATTTACCAGTGTGTCCGCTGCCTTCGGTTGCTGTGTATTTTCATGTTTGAAAAAGAATGTATCTCAGAGCCTTTGCTGGGAAGGCAAGGTGTGATTCATCATTAACTTACCCCAGCAGGCATGAAGCATGCTCAGATGCACTATTATTTTCTCGAAGTTTGCTGATGTTCATTTCTGTACCCTTTTTAAAATTTTATTTCTAGGTTGTTTTTCTTTCACATGCCTACAATTAATTTTGGGATATTCAAATTTGATGAATGATAGTGCAAGAGCATATTTGATTGATTCTGGATTATTATTGATTACTGTCAATGAGATCACTGTGACACTTTGAAATCAATGATATGTGATTAAACCAAGGCTCCACTGTTCTATACATTAGGTAGCAGTCGGGAATTTAGGAACTGAATGTTCACGAGCTATGAATTGAGAAAATGTTCAGATTTAAATAGCCTTTTGTTTGGCATTTATTCACCAAAATAATGTTTCTTGGGAAAGTTAGTTTTCCCAAGTGCGAGCTTTCAGTAAAGGAAAGGTCATTGATCTAAGGTTTATTAAATTTTAGCTAAAAACAACTGGCTCCATTTGGGTGTAAAATAATTTAAGTACTTACTGCAGGCAACCTTCATGCTTTAGAGCTGTTGCTCAAAGGTTTCATTCTTCTATGAAGATGTCAACTGTAAATATAAAAATGCATCACTGAAAATGTAATGGTTTAGAGATTCTAACTGAAATAAAAATTCCTGCCTGGGGAAAGTACTATAATCAAAATAAAGTAGTCTTAACTTTTTTTTTTTTTTTTCTTCTGTGGAGGCTGCACTTGAAAAGAGTGCTTCAAGGCAGCAGGTAGCAATGTTGGTAGGGAATGCCAATTTTTATTTATTTATTTATTTATTCTCCCCCACAGATGATGATAGTCTATCTTTGGAATCAGCAGTACACTTCAGCCACTAATACAGGCAATATGTAAGTTGATGCTGCCTGTGAAGTGCAGTATCCTGGCATTTAAGTCAACTTTATAATCTGGCAAAAACCCTACTTGACAATATTAAAATCTAACTTCTGAAGCATTCTTATTTCTGAAAGCTTTTTATGTCTTTTTGTATCTTTTTAGCATATATTAGATTTCTTAAGAGCAGTGGCATGGATGTACACTTGATGGATGACTGGGGTGGGGATTCTTCTTCCCCACTTGTCGTCCCCTCCCCCTTTCCCCCCCCTAATTTTAAAAAAAGGTGTAATACTTGTGCATTAGGTAATGCTGCATCTGTTTGAAGAAATCTTTTCAAGTGCAGCCTCCACAGAAGAAATAAAAAGAAGTTAAGACTACTTTATTTTGAATATGGTGCTTATTATAGGAATACCACGGATGCAGCTGTTTGACAGAATTAACACGGAGCTTTTGTACCGTTGTTAGCTAAGTTAGTAGAGATTTTCCAAGGTAAGAAGGACAGTCTGCTGCAAAGGTCTTGCTCGCATCTATCTGAAGAAATCTTTAGCTTCTACTGATAGTGGACTGATTAGAAAATAAATGGAAGGAACGCCATTTATTTTAACAGATTTTGGATCAGTCTCTGTAACTGATTTAAAAAAAAAAAAGAATGAATGATTTGGTAGTATTTTAAAATAAATCAATGAAGAAATGGAGCCTGTGTCCAAGGACTCACTGCCAGGATGTGACATTTGCACTAGTATAGAGTTGCCTAAGGGAGTGTGACCAGGAAATACTAAGATTACCCCATAATATTTTCTGTATGAGCTTAAAAGCAGTGTTGGCATTATGCCTGTATCTTCAGTCTTGGGTTGCCTAAAGAGGAGGTAGAAATCCTTCAGATGGAGATGGTAAGACAAAGTGAGACTGGCCCCTTTTTTACTTGGTTTTACATCTGAATTGCAAGAGAAGCTGAAATGCTGAATTTGCATAAAGGTTAATTTATGTTGGTTTGTTTCTAGTGATGAATTTGGGGTGTGAAGCTGTAACATGGAATACATACGTCTGCTTGATGCGTATGACCTTTTTTTATATATGCAGAAACACCTTGGTGTTCCTATGCAGAATTCAGAAATCACAAAGGATGGTCACTCAGCGTGTCTTTGCCTATGCAAAATAAATTTTAATAGGTGGAGAATTGCCTTGACTGGCCTCCAACCAACATTTTATTTATGAAAAGGTTTATATAGTGTTTGAGAGATATAGGAACTTGGCTCTTGGACAGGAAGCATTTTTCTCTTTGTAGAAAGAAATAGGCCAAGATGGCATAACAGGATAAAGGAGACAGAATTTGCTCTCCAGGTATTCTGATGCTTGTTTATGTTATTTTAGTCTTAAGAAGAGTACCAGAAAGTGGATGTGAAAATACTATGTACTGCCCTCCATTTTAGAGACTTTTCTAGTGCAAAACTTTGTTGTAGATAACAGTGCCTGCATCTGAGTCTCTGAGTTGGTAAACGTGCACGTGATTTCTGTCCCTGATCTCAATGCACATTTTGCTTCAATGTATTCACCCAACAAAAGGCTTCTGTTTTCATTTGGTTTCCGACCCTTGAGTTTCTTATTCTGCTTGGCTATGAACACCATGTCATTTCACACCTATTCCTTTAACCACAGATCATTTGTGATGACCACATTTTTGTCTTGGATAAAGCACTCAATTTTCTGTACAAATGAAGCCACAGGTGTGACTTTATGGCCTTTTTTTAATGCTTAAGTGTGTAGATCAGTGTTGAGATTAAGAAACAAAACCTGATTTCTACAACAGTAACATCTTGAATTTCATGTGAAAATATGTTGAAGGAAGTTGTGGTTTTTCTTTAATCTGCAAAAGCCTGTTTCTGTAAAGGTTCACAAAAGGATGCATTATCAGCATTCAGTACTTCTCTTAGAGCAAAGCCTATTATTTTATTAGGCACAAAGGAAAAGGTGAGTTACACAGCATATATTTATAAAGGTTGTGTCCTTAACATTTGTCTCTAAGATTTGCTATCTGGAGAAGAACTCCTAGAAAAGCTAGGCATGAGGACTAAATATAAGTGTGTGCACTTAAACCCCAGTTTTAAATTTCGAACAGTTGGGATTAGTAGAGTAAGGAAAAGGAAACAGTTTTTGCACAGCAGTTGGGTTTTTGTTTCCACTTTAGTGATTAGTTTTTTTGTTGGACCTGGTGACGATTGTCTGGGAGCGGCACAAACCACAACCCAGCAGCAGGCTGCTAGTCAGCAGCAGGTGTGAACAACATAAAACAGGATTAATGCTGAACCAGAGTGTGCACTAAAAACAGAACCCCTGTGTTGGTTTTACAAGGGCAGTAAGATAGAAGCGCTCTTCTCGTGTTTACTAAACAGTGTTTAGTGGACTATGTAAATGGCTCTGCTCAGCTGCAAAGGAATAAGTGCAAGAATTACTATGCATTTGAGATTTTTAAAGACACTTTTTCCTCCTTTAAGAGTGTTCCTCTGTTACTGTTAAACCAAAGGCAGAAAGGTAAATGTCAAGGTGTTCAAAGTTAGTGCTTCAGAACTGAAGCGGAGGGAAGGGAGGATGGAACGTCAGTGTTCAGTGTTTAAACTTTCTTAGTCACTGACATAGAGGGGGAGGTAGATTTTACTGTCTTTTTGAAATTACACCTTTGCAATTTAGGGTTTAATGTCTGCTTCTTTCTTCTGTACCCATTTCCTTTTAAAAGGCAGCTTTTCCATTCCTTTGTGTTTGCATATTTGGGAGCTGTTAAAACTGTGTATTTATTATATCCATTACATTCAACATCAAAATCTGCCTTCATTTATGCTCTGTATTATTTTTCTCTTTCCCATTATTCCTGGAACAGGTTTGAGAAGAGATTTGTATCTATCAAGCTGCATTTACACTATATACATAGTTTGATTTGAAAAATAAGAAGACAACAAAAGAAAAGCAAAACAAAAAAATAACCATACCCAAATCGAAAAAACCCTCAGCAAAAAAACCTCGAACAAAAGAAAAAAACCAAACTCTCAGTTCCAAACCACTCCGAAACCAAAACACTAACCCACAAAAAACACAACTCATTTTTCCTGAAGTGGTAAGCATTTTCAGAAGTTCTGCAAACTCAGCCTTAGGAAAAATCATCAGATCTGTTTGCAGAGCTCTGAGGAAAATTTAATCCTCTTGAAAATCAACTTCATGTTATTTATATCAAGTCCAGTTTAAGTATAATTATGTCTTCTTTCCTATTATGTTCTTATGGGATTGGGATTCACAATTACTTTTCTCATAGACTAACCAGAATGAAGTTTTTTTTGATCATTCAGTCTCCTTTCATCATGCTAGTTGCTTGCAAGTTGCCAGGTTATAGATATGAATTTACCCATGCTTTTTTTTTTTTTCCTTTTGGTTTGGGTTTTTTTGCTCTGAAATGCTTTTATGAACCATAGCTGCTTTTGTAGGGTCCAGATCATGTCTTCACGGACACCTCCGCAACTTGACTCTTTTTGCTTCAGGACATCCCTATACACCTCTCTAGAGAGGTACAGGTCTGATTTTTGAGGGGATACGTTGGGATAGGATGAGAGCTTTGCTTATGCATGTTGTCCACAAGGCAACGGCAAGAATTACCCAAACAGGAAGATTGCATGCACTCTGGTTCAGAAATCTGAAGTTAAATAGAATTGAGTAGGTTTGTTTGAGAGCAAAAAATAGTCAAGAATTAATCTATTTTCTAAAACACCTGGAGCAGTCACTTTACCTTATTAATTAGTGGATTTAAATCCATCATTAAAAGCAATTGCTTTAGTACCTACACTGTGAAAACATACCTAAAACCTTATAAAAGTAATGATTTCATTGTTTCTTACTGCATTTCCCCCTTCCACGTAGAGTTAGGTACACAGTTTCAATGCTAAGAATATACATGATTGTTTCAACAATGAGTTTTGATATTGAAAACAGAAGGCTTGGGAAATCCTAATTTTCTAATGTATTGATTTTTTATCACTAGTGAAACAAGCTCACCAACATAATACACATTTTGAATCCAAGTGTGGTTCTGTGATTGCTGCTCCAATAATGTGTGTGTTAGTGTTATGGCAACCTGGAGGTGGCTCAGAGGTTTAATTTTAAAGAGGATGTTCCTGCATGTTCAGAGTTCTGTTCATCTGTTGTTGCTGAGAAAACAGCTTATATCATCATAGTGAAATCATGACTTGTGTGATAGCATTTGTAAAGTGCACTGCTTTTACTGGCCCTCTGTGATGTTGTAAACTGGTTACTATAGCTTGAAATGCTTTTGTGTACCTGGTAGTACATAGTTCACCGTTTTCAGGAGTTGCTGGTACCAAAATCGGTTGTGTAGGTTTATGAGTTTGCATGTATGATCCCTGGGTTGTTTGACCTTTTTATTTTTTTCTGCTCTCTCTTCCTTTTTTTTTTTTTTACCTTTTTTTTTTTCTCAGAGGTGGTAATATCAAACCTTGAAGTTCAGGATTTTCAGTTAGGACATGTAAGCATACAGAAGTTGTGCTGCTTATCCAAAGTTTATCCTGAGTGCTTAACCTCTTTGGCCTTAGAATCAGTCTGGGCATCCCATGAAAGCAGTCTGTCCCTTGAGGTTTTCTGTAATTCCTGGTTTCTGCCAGGTCAGAAATAAACAAGAATAGACTTTTTCATAATGCTGCTATGTCTTCTCCCTGGGCCAGATGAATCTAGATGCTGTATTATGATGTTTATTATTGTTTGAGTCCCTAATGAGTGTGTTTAAATCCCTGAAGAGATAAGTTCTTGTTTGTTTCAGGTTTCCTTTGCCAGTTTGGACCAGTTCTCATTTACCCATGCAGGTTTATTTACAGTCAGTTTCTCTTTCCAGTTATACCAGTATGCTCAGGGGAAGCAGAATATCATACAGGACATGTCTCAACTCACACTTTTTCTTTTGCCTTCAGCGTCATGGAAATGCTTATTCTGATTAAAAAAAAAAAACCAAACCAAAATGGTATTTTGACTCAGTAGTTGAGTGAAATTGTCAGTCAGTCCTGTATGAGGTACCCTGTTACCATTTATATACCAATATAAATTATATATATTTATATACCGATCTATATTATGGAAGTATAGAGGCCCTGTCATGCTACTGTGTTTGGTGTACAATGTGTAAATGCATAGGTAATTCCTATTCAAGGACTTTACTGACTACAAATACAAGCAATTCATTAAAGCTGCAGAAAAGGGCACAGCATGCTTCTCTAATGTGGCAAGTCCAACCATACGCTCTATGTGTGCCTATGTAGTTGCATAAAACCTGTGTATGTGATGTTGTATCTTTTATTTAAGCACACCAAGAAAGGCTACCAAGGAAGTATGGGTCTTTTTTTGCAGATCAACAGATATCTACCTGATGTTTGAGGGAGAGGTGGGTGGTTTCATCTGTGTCATCTCAGAGAAGGTGAAGATAATGAGAAGGAGGTAGAGGTAGAAGCGCTGTGAGAGGAAGACACCAGGGAACAACACAGGCTGCTGTCATTGACGTGGCACAAGGGGTGGGAGAAAAGGTTGGAGAGACAAATCTGGATAGTACAGAATTGCATAGAGCATCTGACTGACTGCTTACATTTAATACCTTTCTGCAATATGATTTTTAAAAATGGTCCTTGAACAGTGATTTCAGTTAATACACTGTATCAGTTGCCTGCTGACTTGAAAAAGAAAATGAAGTTAATTGCTTCTGCTTATTTGGACAGCTGTACATTTTATAGAAAAAGGGCAGCTTCTGACATACAGTGATACTGGTGCCAGTCAAACTCTGCCAGATGTGTCACCAGATTTCTGTTTTTTTCTCTTTCAAGTATTCTTGTTCAAAGCGTGTATTATAATTTCAGGGTTTTTTTCTTACCATCTTCTTCACTGTATTTTGCCCAGTGTTCCAAAGAGGAAAGTATCACATGACATTGTTAATTTTTGCAGTCAGACAGACCTACTGCCTCAGCTTTAGTTTGCATTTTCCCTAGCAGTGTCAAAATATTTTGTAATAAACTTACTAGTTCTATATATCCCTTAAGATAGGTAGAAGAGATTCAGTTAAGAAACGTACTACATAGATGGAAACTGGGGCCTTGCGCTGTAGATATACTAGGTGTTAAAACTTAATCTGAAAACTGTGACCATGTACCAGAAGATATATAGATTTATATATTAAAAAATGAGACTAGTTACCTGTGAAATAGTAGAGGTATTTGGAAACTGAAGGAGAATCAAAATTTTTGTGAAGTCATGAGTTTAAGATCTTGATAAGATTTCGGGCCTGTTTTGTTTTATGTACAGCACTCAGGGGCTTGCTGGAGAATAGAGATGAAGTTTTCTCCTTTAAGGGAAGAGAGAGGGGAAATGCTCCTTACACACTCATAAATAATTGCATTTTGGTTAAGAAAGCAAATAAGCATCTGGTCATTTATTTAACTAGTTCCCACAGTATTGTACGTAAAGGGTTTTTTCCCCTCTGCGTGCTGCTTTCTGCTACACTGATGATAATGTACCTGGAAGGAAAAGGCAGCCCGGGCTGAGGCAGCCAGCGTCAGACAGGGCGGGCTGCCATCTGTCCCACCTGCTGCATTCATGTGTCCATCTGGTTACTGCAATAGCTCATTGCGGGCTTCAACAGAGCAACATTCAGGCTGAAAAGAAGGCAGTGTGAATTATTTAGGTAGCTAGTGTAAATAAAGAGAGGGGGAGAGGAGCAAAGGAGGGGAGTTGTGAGAGGGAGAAAACGCTCTCTTACTCCTAGATGCTTTGGAATGTGTTAATGCATGAGAGCGTTTGATTTGCATATAGATTTAGATGTATAGATCATTGTGAAGATTACAAGCCAATGAGTTTTATCTAGATTTAGATAGCTCTCAGCCTGGTTTGCGCATAAAATATAGCCAGTTTCAGGAGGAGAATCTTTGGGGACTTTAAACCTAAGTGAAACTGATGAAATGTAATGCTTTTAGGTATTAATTTAGCAGAAATAAAATATTTCCTTTAAGGGCTTTCTGTGCCCTTTGTTAACCAAGAATTTATAACTGCTTTGCATAGTAAGTGCTTTATACACACTGTGTGGTTTTGATTTGGTTATAGTTACATTTGTAGTCATCTGTACTCTATTCTAAGAGGAAAAGCAGTTGACAAATGCTTTTCCTTTTTATTCTCTCATGTTTATCAGGTGAAGATTAAATCCGGTCATCAAACAAATAATTTTCCAGCTGTCAGTGTATATATTGTTACACAGACAAGTATATACATGCTTTTCTGCCTACATGAACATGCACAGAACATGTAAATCTTTTAAAATATTTTTAATGGAGGTAAGAAAACAGAATTTCATAATTACAGTGACCTTAAAAAAATAAGTAGGTTTATTTTCAAGTTGCTTGCTTGAATTTCAAAATGACCACCAGAAGATTTAGACTGTGGTGGATTATTTATTTCTAAAATTGAATTATTTTTAGAAAAGAAAAATCATTAGTGCTTGATTTGAACATAAAAGTTCATCCTTCAGTTCTAAGCATTTTAATAATAGTCGTGCCATGTCAGATTTTTTTAAAATGTTTGCTACATTAGTCCAGTGCTGTGCTAAAAAAAAAAAATTTGGCTTCCGACTTCAGTATGTTTCCTAATGTCAGATTCTTTTTGCTTTCGAATTTTAAGTGTCACACATCCCTGGGCCAAAGAACAAAACCAGGATCATCTTAAGAGGAATCCTTGAAATTGTAGGAGGGTTTTGTGTCTTTGTTTTGCTTGGGTTTAGATCTGCAGAAGAAAAGGACACGGCATCTTGAAATCCCAGCAGCCTGGCTACTTCTCTAAGATTTGCATGAAATTCAGCTGCAGCCTTCAAAGGGATTTGAGTGGATTGGATTCTTTAAGGTTAGTCCATGTCAAACCTATTAAGTTCAATTCACATGCAAAACCCTTTTTACGTTTTTTTTTAAGCCAATAAGGCTCTAACTACTATTAAGGCGGCATGGTGTACTTGCAGTAGAGCGTCCATGGTAATGGATCACCCTACTGGCACGTGTAACTAACCAATAATCCATTTTGTCATCTCTCAAATTAAAAGATCCAGTGTCCTGTATCTTCCTCAGATTGAAGAGGTACTGTTTGCAAAAGTTGAGGTCTGGAGACGATTTTGAAGTATCTGAGTCAGTTTGCATATCCATCTTATATCTAAAATGTGATTTCCCCCATTAAAGGAAGATTAATTTAGCCTTTGAAAGTAACTTAAACTCTATGATTCTTAACTTTCCAGGTCTTTGAGTTCTTACTCTTCCCATAGAGTTATTCCACTGTTAAGTAAGTTTAGGAGCACAATATATGTGCTGTGGTGAATTGGGAGGCATTGCAGGGGGGAAAAAAATGGTGGAAATACTTTATGGTGTATAAAAGGATTAGTGGCTACTTCAGAACTGCAAGGACATGGCTTTAAAAAGAACAGTTAAATTTTAAATTTAAGAGCCAATTGAGGAAATTCTGTGTATCTCGTGGACGTTTAGGCTGAGGCCTCTAAATGCCTTGTCCACCAGCTGGCTGTGAAAGGAGTACCAAATGGAACACGCTCTGCCTCAATTAGATATCGTCAGAATAAATGGATGTTGGTAGGAATTTGGGTTAAATAAGGGGCACCCAGCATTCTCTGAGGTTGTCTCTCATCCTGGAGCTTTCTGCCCTGTGTGAGGTCTGCAAGATATGCCCTTCATTTTGTGGACGGCTCTGTGTTGTTACGCTTTCGTTTGAACATAGCAGAAGTTCTTCTAAAGTGCTGGCCAGATCCTGTAACCAGGTGAGCTGAATCTTGAAATCAATTGTGTCTTTACTGCATGGAATCCAATTCATTTGCTTCCACAGTGCCTGCACTGCCAGCTGGACTGTCAGTTACTGGCAGGATGCTGGATTCAAAGTTCTGATACCAGTCAAACTCGCTGAATTTTGCTCAGTTTAAAAGGTTTAAGTGAGGGGAAAGTAGTATCTTCTCCCTGTATTTTTTCTTATTGCAGTTTGAATGTTGTGTTTCATGCTCAAAGAAAGCACTGCTTTCGGTTTAGATCAAAAATTGTTGATTTGTGTGCGCTGGTTGAGAACAGGATATTTCCATTGACTTAAGGTTACAGGTGCTCCAATTCTTTTAAAAATATTGTTCTATTAAACACTGCAAATAAGCATTTTTTCTTTTTCTATATTTCAAGGACACATATTTCATATTTAGGGTGTTCTTTTTTTACCAGCAGAAGGTGAAGAAGCTGCTTCTTAAATGAAACACTAACTTTTGGGACTATATCCTGCAAAGTTTGCATGCCCAAGTCATTTGATAGAGGTAGTAAATTTCCTGGCAAAGTACTTGAAGGAAGGGGTTAAAGGATAATAAAACCGTTTCCAGTTGGCCAGGTTCACTTGCATCTTGTGAAACAAATATCTAGATTTTTCGAGTATAGCAAAGAACAAAATTAACAAATACTATAATTAATTGTCTTGTGCTTAGCTTTTTCCCCCCTATTTTTGTTTGTTTTCATCTTTTTAAAGATCTAAAGTTCCTCTGACCTATGTTCAGAATTTTTTCTTGAGTTTCATGACCTCTGAGTAATTTTTTTTAAAAAGTACCTAAACCAGGAATGCTGTAGCAGGTAAAAGATTACATGTAAGATATGGAATTCTGTATTTGCATGTAAGTTCATAATTCTTCATCTAAACCTTCTTTACTGATAGCTCTCAAGCTCTTCAGAGTTGTACAGAGCTTACAGCTTTTAATATTGAGGCCTTGTAGTATTAATATGCCTATTTACACCATTATTAATTATATAGCAATCCCTAGCATTTATGTTGCTATTTTGTTGCGTTCCATAAACGCTGCTGTTTTCCTGCTTGTTATGGTGAGTGAGTCATGTTGATACATGCATTTTTCACGTGTTGGTATTTGGGGAGGTAAAGTTAGTATTTTGCTGATGGAATAAAGGGGGTGAGAAGCCTGTCTAGATGTGTGAATTCTCATGTCCTTGGCACCCAGAACTTTGTTGCTGAGAATATTGCAAATATCTCTTTGAAGAGTACAGTCATGTTGTAAGGATTACATATTTGTGGTGTCCTGGTGGAGTGGTTCTTTCAGCAAAAGCGCAATTTGCTATAATACTTCTTCGGAGTGTTGGAATAAACACAAAAAACCTATATTGATACTACTAACCCCAGGTAAAAAATAACACATCTGGCTAAATTAAATTAAAATTTTTAACAACTTTAGGTTCTAGTAACATAAAAAGAGACTGTCATCCTTGTTCTTGTTTATACTTGTTGGCAGTCCCTGAGTGAAGGTAGAACTGGGAGAGCAAGACAGAGGGAGAAAGGTTAAATGGCAGAGGAGTTGAATTGCTTCAGTGACAGATTCTCTCCAGAAAGGCATTGAGTTGTTTTAAGGATTAGTTTGGGAAAACTTGAGTTGAATGCACTTCTCTGCTGTGCATGTATTGCATTGCTAATGCTGCCAGGCACTTATTTTTCATAAAAACAAAGTTTACTTTCCAAAATGAGATTAGAGAGCACTGGGGAAATTTTAAAAAGCCAAGTTAAAAATTGTAAGTGTCATCAGCTGCAAAACTGGTTGGCATTTTCCCTGTGTCATTTTATTGTGAGATTCTTAAAACACTAGAGCAGATTATTAAAACAGTATACATTTTACTCTTACATTATGATAATAATAACACCAGAGAAATGTTGCAGAAAATATTATCAGTGATCTAAGGGTAAATGTAGTTTCTCAGTCAAAACCCTTACCAAGTTCTTTATGAATCTCTATTTGTTCCCAGTGGAGATCTGTCATCGCTGCAAAGTAGTTCTTACAGTAAGAATCTTGCATCCTATCAGCTAGTCTTGAACATTTTCTCCTGGAAAAGCCTCACCATATGAGCTGGGAGTCCGGGAGGCTGTGTGCGCAGTCCCTCTTCAGAAAAAATGCGCTCAATCTGTTTCAGACGAGTTCCCCGAAAGATGGGTTAAATCAACTGATTGAGCTGATTTTCTCTCTTGAGGTGATATTTTATTTATATGATAAAATGCTTGGAAAGTGATTAATTTGTCAGGGGAACATCTTGTTACTGTAAATTTGCCGAATGTGTAATAAAATTGCCATAACACAGATGGGAAAATGAAGATCTTTTAAAATGAAATAACTGAGCAGTCTGCCTACATTTTCAGCACTTAAAATTAACTTAGTTAAATTTCTTTGTCATTTTTACCCCTGGCAGAGTGCAGGCTGGGGAAGATTAGTGGCAAATGCGTGGTGTGAGTTTGTATGTGTTGTGGGTGGAGGGTACGGGAACAGGCTCTCTAGTTTTCCTTCTGTATCAGAAGGATCTGATAGATTTATTAAATTTCTGCCAGGGATTGAGTGAATTTTAAAAAATTAAAATATACAGGTCAGATACTCCTTCCCAGTAGCAGAGAGTTTAAAAATAGGGGGCCTTTGTGGGCAGGAACCTCAAGTTATTAAGATGTACATGAAATAGTGCTTTTGTGCCACTTTGTGCAGGATTGCTTTAGAATGAGAGCTAAATAGTGTAATACACTTCTTAAGTCTTTTTATTGCAGTCTCATATTGTAGGGAATATAACTTAGATTATCGAGGGGTATACTTGAAAAGGCAAAGGAAGGAATCCCTTCCCTGTGCCTGCATTGCAGTGTGTAACAAGTGAAAATAGCATTAGTTGAAGGAACAGTGCCTTTTATTCCTACATTTTACTACTACCTGTCCATTTGTCCACCAAAATGAGCCACTTATCATGCTTCTGTGTTTTTCCCTCACAACTTAAAGAATTATGAAAGGAAAATTCAATTTTTTGTGTCCTTTTATGACAGGTATACTGGATACTGTGGTCATTTGGATTAAAAACATATCCATCACCACAAGCTGACAGGTTATTATTATGTCTTCTTTGAATATATGAATTTTATCCCTACATGTTGGAAGTCTAAGAACGGGAACTTTTTATATAAATAATTATCCTGGTGGTGATGTACTGCATACTGTTGCCATATTTTTTCGCTTTTACAGCATTCTTGGCCTTCTCACCCATAACATAAATCTCGGGCTCTCATATTTAACACAACCTGTAGAATAACCATGCCTGTATAATGTACAGTCAGCCAATCCCACATCATCATTTGGCTATCGTTTTTTGTTGTCCTATGACGGATGTTTCAGTTGATGCCCCGTTTTGGATTTTACAGAACGATGCAGCCAGCCAGGGGTAGATGAGAGTGGCCTCTTTCAGGTGTTCATGCTGATCTCCACAAGCACCCTCAGTTTATTAAGCTTCCAACTATAGGCAGTTAAAGTCTTGAGTATATTGGTGTTATCTTAGTTGCTCATAATTTATTTTTCAGAACACCAGGCTATTCATTCCATGAAGCAATAGTAATACAGAGATTTACTGTCAGACGCTCTACTGTGTAAAGAACTGGGGAAGAAGTGGAGCACATTTGGTGTATGTTCTAAGCAGATGCTTAGTGATATGATTCTTATACCAGATCTCAGTCCTATCATGAGAAAAAAAATCTGTTTCCTAATCTGGTAAAATTATCATTTAATGCCATCCTGTTAACTGATCAGGGCTGATCCTTGGTTTGATGAGCATCCTGAACTTGTGTTGAAACTGGCGAGGCACAGAACTTTTCTGGATCAGATGTGTGTTGTTGAATTTACTGGTGGATAACTGGTGGAATGCCATGCTTTCTTCAGGCCAATCTTCCTTTCACTGCTTACTCAAGGACAGTCACCTTAAACAGAACTTTTAGCTGTAAAAGAAATAAATACTTGATCTAGTCTTAATACTGGTGAAATAACTGAAGCAAATCTGTTGTTAAAATACAGCTGAAATTTGCAGTGTGCAATATGGAGTAATTAATGCTGATGTGTTCATGTAAAGCTTTTCTTGGACAAGCTTCTTGATGACATTTTCCAGAAGAAGTGGCCACGGGTGAAACATGTAATGATTGCAGTGTATTGATACAATTGCTTTATAATTGCAAGTAGCAACATCCCTGATCTGCATGTTATAATTGGGCAGGTACATATTTGTTACTTTAGATGACTTTTCTCGAATATGCTGAATTTCTTTCTTCTTTTCCCTCTGACTCCCACCAAAATAGAAGGCAGAAGTTAAAGAGAGTAGAAACAATATCAGGACTTCACAAGAAGCTTATCCTGGAAATTTACAGAGTCATGCAAACATTTTAAAAGTGAAAGGCTTTGTTTCCTGACCTTTGCTGCTGATAGCAGAGGCAAATCTCTGACATGTAAACCTAATGGCATAAATAGGTTTGAATTACACATAGTAATATGTGAAGAACAGGGAACTGTGAAAAGCCAAAGGTTTATTTATTTTTTTGTAAAAATCTGTAATCACACGTTAAAATCCAGGATAGACTAGAAAATACTTAAGCTGCATAGGTTTTGCTTCTATAAATTCTCTGATTTATCTCAACATGTGATGAATTCGGTCATCAGTACCGCACCCAAGTAACATACTAAACTATTTGTTTTGTCTATTTCTATTTCCAGTGCTTCCAGAATCAAGATAGATAAACAAAGAAAGAGTAGAATTCAATGGAAGAGAGGTTTTTTTATTCTTCCTACAGTTTTCATTTACAGCTATTACGGGCTTCATAGTATAGAAATAAAAATGTTGTGTGTTAACAGACAGAGTCATATTACTCAAATGCTTTAGTTCAAATAAATAAATAGACTGCTGTGCTCTCTGAGTCCTTGCATGTCAGTGTGGTTTTCCTTGGGTGCAGTAGGTTATGGTAATCCACTTGCATCTTGTGTATCAAGAGTATCAGGACCTTAGACCCTCTGAAATCACAGGCTGGGTTAGGAAGTAACACCATTAGCTGGTATAAATTTGCAGAGCTTCAGAATTGCTGGGTTTTTTCCCCCGTACCCAAGGTTTTGACCCACAATGAGTGGCAGATGTGCTGTATTTGGAACAAATTTGATTTTGTTTTTCTAGCTACTATTCCCATTAAAATAACAGACCCAACACCGTTTATAAAATTACCCAGGCAATTTAAGCACTTTGAGAATCAAGCAGTGATATTGGAGGAGGAGTCTTCTTCAGAATTCATGTTCATCTTTAGAACTGACATCTCTCTGTTCTTGGCTCTTTCACAGCAGTTAAAAATTTATTTATGGAAGGAATAGTGGAATTTTTTTTACGCGTTCCTCTTTCATATAATGAAAACTAGCAGTCCTTTTCGCATTTTGTAGAAAACAAACTATTCTGATAAATTGTATTTGTAAAGTATTTGATCAATACTTTACCAAAGTATTTATTTGCCTAGTATCGTCTCCCCTCTTTGATTTTGAATCCTTAAAAAAAACCCCACCCCAATCATAAAAACCTTGGGCTGTTCACAACTACACATTGTTCGCACATTACCCTATGTGCTGGCTAATGGTGTTCTTGCCGTAGGCTTTATATTTGGAAAGGCTTCACAAGAAGAAATTGCGATTAAATTAACAGAAAAATAGACATTTTAAATTGGGAGTAAGAAGAAATTTAATTAAGTGTTAAAATTAAGTTTTCCATTTAGAAAAAAAACCCTATATATTTCATTTCTGAGGTTGAAGGCAAGTTCTCTTCTCAGAAGTAAATTTTCAAACTTCCAAGGCATGTTTTGATCAAAGCCATAGAAAACAAACAAAATACACTGGATTGGAATTCTTCCAAACCATGATAGGGTTCCTGTGCCATGATGTTGTTCCTGTTGAGTAGTGATAGACAACTCTTCACCTTTCTGTGTTTTGTTTTGTGCATCTGTAGGACTGAGATAGGGGTACTCTCTGGAAATGTGTTAAAAATGAGTAAGTTAAAGATCATTATTAATAAATAGTACCATAACAGTATGATTAGAAATATTTGCCTAGGTCTGTTTCCTTGCTTAAATATTGATTTCAAGTGATCTGGTCAGAGAGCTCTGTGTGGGAACCAGGAAAGCTGAGTCAACCCTAGAACGCAGGAGCTGAGGGACTTCGCTGTCTGAGAACACTTAGCCACAGAAAAGGCCTGGTCCCCTACATTGTTTTCAAGTCCTGCAAAAGTGATTAAGATTTTTGGCATCGTAACACTAAAAGTAAAAAAGTAAGACTATGGCACTCCAGAGACTGTTTTAAACCACTTTCAATTTTTGTCCCTACCTTTTAGGTTTCCTACAGTTATTTGCATCTCATAATTTCAAAGGAATGTTTTCTCCCTTCTAGAATCTTACATATCACTCCTTTTAGTTTCTTTAGCAAAAATACAGTTTCAAGCTTTCGATATGAGACCGTGACAAAGTGATTTTATAGCCAGTACTGAAAGTGACTAAACTTGACAACAATTGTGTTTTATGACAACCACTGCTTTCATGTCCACAGCCTACTTCCCCATCATCAGCTGTGATTTTTTTTCCTCCTTTTTTTCTCTCCCCTCCTCCCCCCCATGACTTTTTTCAAATGTGAGCAATTCTGTATCTCTGCGCTGACTGAAAACAAATCCTTTTACCAGGAGTGCATTTTAATGGGCAGCATGCTTCACTTAAGTCACCAGAACCTAAACTGTATAATATTCAATTTTTTACCAACCTGGGACCAAAGCTTTTTCTTGAGAGCGATGTTCGTAAGAGTAGTGGAAGAATTAGTATTACAGAACTAAACCAGATTAGGAGGGAATGTGAATTAGATTTGGTAACAGATGGTGCCGTGGAAATTAAAGGTGCTTTGCGAATGGAAGCGACAGCAGCTTGCCTCTTTTCCTCTCCTGTCTCTCTCTTTCATGCGCTTGATAGACGGGTATAAATCACAACAATCCCTTCTTGACAGCCAATTTCAAGAATTTGATCTGGTTAAAGACATGGCTTTCCTGCTCCACTCACTGAAACTGGCTGCTATTTTATTTTTATACAGCACCTTGTCATATTTAGGAAAGTGGAATCACCTGCCTCACTTTAATGAAATTTTCTTTAATTACAGTTTTAGCTCTTTAGTGTTAATTACTTTTCCATTCAGCTTGAATTCTCGGGCTGTCTCATAGGGATGTATTTCTCTCCCCCACCCCACCTCCTTGCACTATTCACGCATATGCTTTCATTTTTCTAAAGATGCTTCTCGTTGTTGGAAGTTGTTGTCAGATCCATTATAATTAGATCCTAATTATCAAAATCATCATTATTGTGTAGGAAGAGGAAGCATTGTAAACAACTGTTTTAGGATCTTGTTTTACAGAGGAGAAACCTTTCAGGATATATGTGAATAATAAACAAACAAACAAAAAAGCCCTACTGAAAACTCTAGGAAACATATAAAGGTCTGGAGGGCAAACCCCCTCCTTGGAAGGAAAATGTACCCAGGTTTTATATCTATTCCTCAGAGATAATTCCTCTAATCCCATATTTTTTCAGAAAAGATCAGAATAAAATTACCCTGTTTCAGTTTGCTTATGTAAATACTCATCTTTGCTCCTCTCATTCAGGTTCCAGATACAAAAATCACTTTTTTGATGTGCGTCAGGATTGACTTATGGTTGCCTTAATACAATTACTTTTTCTGTGTATAAGGCAGCAAGTGTAAGTGAAGGGACTGCTGTGATGCATGGAGATGTGGAGATGCTTCTGCCATACACTGAAAGTCCTCAGAGTGAAAGAGAAAAATAATGGACTGTAGCTAAAAGAAAAAAATATAAAAATAAAACCTTCTCAAACTAGGAGAAGATCTGTAGAGCTGGCAACTAACAGTTGGTAGAAATAAAGCTTCCTACTGGCAGTCAAATCAAATGTAGTAACAACTCAACGACTCCCTGCTGCTTGCTGACAGCATGGTGTAACACACTGGGACAAACATTCACTTAAACACTGATTGAAGGAAAACGTCATTTCCCCACTCCCCAAGTAGCTTTTTGGTTGCGTGTGCGAGCGCACATGTGTGTGTAGGGGGGGATTTAAATCCAGTGGCATGTGTCTGGGAGGACAGCACACCCTGGGAGCCAGCTGAGTGAGGGGGTGGGAAAAGGATCACTTGCTTTATAAGTTTTAGTCCTGAGTCTTTTAAGACGCTCACTCTCTGATACTATTTCTGGTGTGTTCTCTCTAATCGGTTCTCCAATTTAACAGAGCCTGGCATGCAAATTATAATTCTCCTGCTATAAATCTGCAGAAAATCGGTGAGGGAGCTGGGTGGGGAGACAGGTACATGGTGTGCACACACCTACACTCTGCCTTTCAGCCATGGAATGAAATTGCTGCCAGAAATTGTGAAAAATCTCATGATGCAAGCTTTGACTCTCTCTTGAGACTGAAGGCATTTTTTTGTCTTCTTTTTCCTTTTGGAAAGTGATGAATGACAGCTGTGTCTCTCTGATCTGTAGTACTGGCTTTCTGACTGGTGCAAGTAACTACTTTTGATGCTGTAATCATTTCAAAATAATCCTCCTTTAGAAAGCCTGTTGTGTTCTTGAATGAATCTTTACTTACTTTTGTAGTTTTTTATTTTTATCTCTTGAAGTAGCTGAATGTAGCATTTCATTTTCTTTTGCTCTTTCAAATGATTTCCCTTAATAAAAAGAATCCTCACAATTAATAGCCGACTCCTTCACACTTTACCATGTCCTCTGGGGGCTGGAGACATCAGGTGGATCCCACCTGATACCACTGAAATATAACCACAAGTAGAATGATGCTCCATAACAGAAAAGAATTTAACTTCTTAACCAGAGTGTTTGCTGTCTTACAGCATGTGACATGAATTGTTAGTCTGCATTTGGAGTAATAAAATCTTACTCTTCCTGATCAGTATACTGATTTACATATGGTGAGGCTTGGCCATCGTTCTGATAGTCACATAACAGCCTTTTTGATTGGAACTTTTTGGGCATGAGAATGCTCCTGGTTTGAGTTGGTGCAACTCTCAACTCTTCTCTTGCTGCAGAGCTGGCTGTTTTCAGGGATGTTAAGTACTGTAACAAAAAAAAAAAAGTGTGTATATGTGTATATATATATATATATTAGGCTAAAAGTCACTATATGAGAGAAGGTAAGTCTAAGGTATATTACAGTGGTTGGATTGTAGCTTCAAACAACAGCCATGTTCTAGCTGTAAAAATGTTAGAGACCCCGGAGAAAAATGTTAGAGACACACTAAAAACTAAGTAGGTATATGAAGTATTCCCTGAGATTTAAGTTGTATCAGAACCATAATAAATACACAAAATCCAATAAATCTCTTCTGTGTTTAACTTTGAGGCATTCTAGAATGATTTTGTTTTGAAGTGCCATCTCCCTCTGTTGCTTTCTCCTCAATATTTACCTCTTTTTTTTTTTAAGTATTTGAAAGCTAAATCATCAGGGCATACCGAAAAGGTATCTTTTCCTACTTAAAAAACATGAGATCCATATAAGGAGGCAAGTCTTTTCTGCAGTGAACTTTCTTTGGTGATGGCCTGCCTAGTAGTAGGGCATAACAGCTAATAGGATATTTCCTGCATAAAACACATGCAAAATTTAAGGTCACTGGTGCAATTTTTTATATATGCTTTTATTTTTTGCCTTGCAGACAGAGGGTTTGTTTGTTTGTTTTTTTCAGTGTGTTGCAGTGACATGTATTGGGTACAGCGGACAACTGTGCCACTGAGGGCTGGCACCTTTTCAGATGTCTGGTGTTTTGGCTCAAAGGTGTGGTCTTTGAGTATTATTCCTCATTTTTGTTCCTAAAAGAGTACCTGATGTAAAGAATAATAATTTTTCCATTTGAAAAGATTTAAATCATGTTGCCTCTAAGTGCTTCAGCTTTTAAATTCAGAAGAGTTTTATGTTATAGTCTGTCGAACCATAGGATCTGTATGCTGCAGAGCCTGTGCATGTCTAAGGATACATTTAATTAAACCAGCATTAGTGTATCTATACAGACTTATTAAAACACTTAGTTTGTCTCAATAATATTGATTAAATAGCAGTAGTTTGTTTAATCTAAGTGTATTTTTGCTATTACTACATTACTTCCAAGTAATCAGGGTAATAGTCATCATCAGTGAAATATCACGTTAGTTATGAGGTAATGCCATAAGAATTGATTTAGACTTGGCAGGAAAGGAAGGCTTTCTGTCATATAGTGCCAAAGCCTGATTTGGACTATCAGAATGAGAGTTTTAAACATAATTTCTGTTTGTATAAACAGGGTGTGTTTTATAGGCTTATAGGTTATTCCATACTCTGAGTATCCATTATATCAAGGAACACCTCAGACAGTTAATTATGCAAAACATCATGTAAGTAATTACACAGTATTATTATGCATTTAACAGTTTTATTGATTTGCCAGTTGCTCACTTACAGTATTTAGAGCTATAAACAAGAGATGCTCACCCTCAATTGAAATAGATCCAAGGAAATGAGCTAAAGATAAATGACACTAGTATGCATTGTTGCATCAGATGTAATCCTTAAACGTAGGAGCTGTCAACAGGATAATTTGCAACACATTGGGGTATCTCAGGATCATTTCCTTCTTGTTAACAAAGTTTATCAACCAGGAAGCATGGGGAATCAACTTCAGATAGAACGGGAAGCAATAATGAATATTTATATACGGTGGGTGAGGAGGTTTAAATAATTCCCCCTCGTTTTGGAGGGTCTGTAGTCAGCCACTTGAAAATTTTGCTTTTTTGAAAGCAGCACAGAAAACAAAAGTGCAGCCGCTCAGATGAGGTGCAAATGTGAAGGGTCTGAGATAATGGTTTGTTTGGCTTGTTTTGTTGAGCTAAAAATGAGCACGCACAGTAGTGCAGTCTTCACTGCACTCTGTGTAGGAAGTGCTTTAGCAGAGCTTGGGTAGATCCCATACAGAGCAACAGCAACTGTTTGGGAAGCTGGATCCTCTGTCAGCAGTCACCAGCTAGCTCAGGCCACTGCTGGTAACAACATGATGGCTTCAAGCATTGCTTCTTCTCTTCCGGCTGCTGCTGGCTTTGACAGCTGCTCTGGAAGAAGTCACTGGCTTGCTTTGCTTTCGCTTACCAAGGTGTAGTGGGGAAGGTTTCAAGAAACCATAAAAGAAAGAAGAAATTACAAAAAGCAATGAAACATTCAGCTTTTCTTAACAACCCCCACCCTACTCCCCAGAAAAAAACCCACCAAACCCCCACAGCTGTTCTCTTTTGCATCGGGTACTCCTCACTATGTGGTTGTACATGTGTGTTGATTAATCAAGACCTTGAGCCTAATAACAGTTTTGTTTGTGCATGCATAGGACAAGATTAGCAATACTTTGCAATTAATGATCTCATCCACTAGGTTAACCAAGCAGGCCTTACAATATTTCTTATTAAAAGAAGAAATCCTTTCTTTTCCTTCCTCCAACTAAGCCAGTGCACCTTAATGCAATGATGATATGTTAGACCCAGCAGTTGTCAAAGCATCGTATTACTGTGATGCCATAATGACACCCTGTCTCTGTAAAGTAGTCATGTTTTCTCAAATCACACGTTGCACCGTTGATTTCTGACATGACACTTCATTCAGTCACTTTCCTTTTCTTCGGCGTCTCCATTCTCTGACAATAGCAGCTGGTGCCCATTTTCCTACTAAGTGATTCACATTTTACCACTTTACTGGAGTGCAATTAGCTGGAGCAGAAAAAAAATGCTCAGTGTAAAGCAGCTCGGCTGAAATTGTTACTCAGCTCTTTAACAGGACCTGGCGAATGTCTTGAGGTGTTGTCGTGGGCGTCGGTGCGAGAAGCAACGTTTTAGTTTCTTTGCACACGTGTTTTTTTTCTCTGTTACAGTCAGGGAAGTGACTATGGGAATTCACTGGAACACGCTGACTCTTTTCTTGTCTGCTGATTTTAGTATAGACCTGCGAAATGATACTGAAAGTAAGCACAGTATTTAGAAGGAAATGTGGCATTTATAGTCAAAGCGAGGATCTGACTTCCGTTCCTGACTGTACAGACTTTCTGTGTTACTTAGACAAAGAGATTCTTTAATGCATTGGCTTTCACAGTTAAAGTCCGAGGATAGCAAGACCTTTTTGGTAGACATCCATGTGAGAGGAAGGTATTGGAGGAAAATCAGATGGATGGTACTGTTAGTGTGAAAAGTACCTAGGGGTGCATAATAACACCTACCTCGCTGATGCTCCCACGTCATTACAAATGTCAGCTGCTAACAACCTATTCTGATCTTTATGGAAATAGGGCAATTATCTCTTCAAGAAAAGAAAATACTTTATGTGCAGGTAAAAGTGGACTTTAGTGTTGGTCTGCAGTAAAGCTGGTCACTTTAGTTATTGTAACTAATTATTACTGCCACTGATACCACCAGTGCGGGTCTGAAGTAGTGAATGATGCCGTAAGCAGAGCTTTTGCTTCTTGAAAAACAAATGTGAATTGTGTTCATGGGTTATGAGGTATGGGCATGTTGTTTTGACCTCCTTTGGGTATTGGTAATAAGGGAGATGAAGGAAAAGTAACTTTGTGAACCAGTTATATATATGGATGGAATATAAAGAGCTTCCAGTAGCTTGAATGAGGCTTTCTTTCTTAAGGCTATATACCGTAATCAGATGCAGTTAATTTTTGCATTCTAGTTGTATATTGATACTGATTTAGCCAGTGTCAGCACTGTCAATATCATTAGTAATGTGGCAGGTAGATGGAAATATGAATGTGATTGCATTAATAAATTCTTAATATATTCAGCCTTTCATAAGCACATAGCATTACAATTTATTCGCTATTGTTTAAGACCATTTTAAAGAAGAAGTTGCCTATTGAAGTGCTCTGTCATTGTACATTTCTGCCAGCAGTTCCTGGCTTCAGGTTTTGCTTAAATGAGGATGTTTTGAAGTAAATTTAGTGTAGACATGAAGAGTTAATGCTGCATATTCCATATTAGCCATGGCTTGCAGCACCTTATATATTTCCTCTTGTATATGGGCATGGAAATGCTTGTAGAGCCTGTTGTTACTTTTCCTGAAGCTACTGAAAGGAAAGTTTACCCAAGATCTCCCACTTGTTAGAAACCTTACTTCAGAACAGCCCACCACAAATGGAGCTGCCATTTATTTGACTTAAAATCTAGTAAAGAAAAAAAAACAACCCCACCAAGGCTTTAAAATAAATACTGTACGTTTTTATATGACACATGTTATTTCTATTCATAAACCTTAACTAAATTTAGATTTTTATTAATCCAATGTGACCTAAAAATTTTGCATTAACAGCACAATGTGGAATTGGGCTTATTCTCTTCGAATGCAGATAAAGCCATCATCTTGAAAATAGCTCTTTCTGACAAAAAGGTGTTCTTTTGAAATAAAGTCTTATTCACTACATTCCTCTTAGAGTTAATGTGAATTTTAGTGCCTCTAATTTTAGATTGAAGTGAGGTCTAGAATAAAACCCACTGGCTGACAATTGAATTTATAGATAGTTGTGAATATTTCAGGCTTGAATAATAGAGCTGTAGAATTTCAGACACAGAGAGGAAGAGAGAATTAAGCTCCAACTGTAGTTTTACACTATAATGCAATGGTGTCTAGGAATTCTTCAGTGTAACGAGCTAAGTAGTAATTAGGAGGGAACTGAGGGAGGGATTTTACAGAGATCTAGCTTAGGCATTATTCCAAATGTTCAGCATGATAATTTGATGGTGGTCACACCTGCCATCCGTTTTAGATGGCTCTTGAATTACTTTTGTTCAGGAGTGGTGCAGTAACGAAGGAGTGAAAGCCGTAGGTGTCTGTTGCCCACCCACAGCCAGTACCCAGCCTTGTCTCTGTTTCACCTTCTGGGGGTTGAGAAAGTTTTTGTTCTCAGAGTCAGGCGCTGTTGTTTTCGCTTTTCCTTGGAATAGTTAATGTTTTAACCGCATTTACACTTTGCCAGCATGCACCAATCCAGTCTGTACTGTTGAAGCTGGAGCCAAAAGCAGCTCTGTCTTGGTTATTACCAGAACCTGCTACTTCAGAAGCATCAGCAGACAGGCTTTAGCATAGGCAGCACGGGTGATCAGATTTTAGTGCTTGTTAGAACTGAGATGGTATTTTGGTTCTGACTGCTTGGAGTGGGAGACAGCTACTTCTGTACTGGCCAAAACAACATGCAGTTGACTAGCTAATTAATTGCAATTTTTTTTTTTGTTTTTCTGGAAGGAGAAGGGTGACATTCGAGCTCATTATTGCACAAATTAGATTTAAAAAATCGGCAGTGGGAGTCTCATACAGGAACGTGCCACCACGTCTGGTTATGACAGACTGTAGGCAGTGACTGCTAGAGCTGTATTTTGAGAATTTAAGTGTGGAGTCTTGGCAGAAGGCAGGTGAAAATAGAACCAAGTACCTGTTTAGTCAATGAAAGGATCTTAGTATTAGTGTGTAGAAAAATAACGTAAAAAATTAGCTGGTAAAATGTGAAAGTTAATTGATAATTTTAATCATAGCTGTATAAAATTCAGTGTCAAAGCAAGAGGAGAGAGAGACAGAGAGACACCATGTTTTAGTACCCTAATAACTTCTAACTCTAGTCTAAGATCGTAATGTATGTGAGAGCGGTCCAGTAATTATAAGGTAATAAGTGGAGTGGTGGTGTAAGTGCTCTAAATTAAAAGGAATTCGCAGAGCTGCTGTAAGTCAGTGCCGACCTGCTTTCTTTCAAACGTTGACTTGAGAAAAGTGCTTAGCCCAGAGTGCAAGTAGAAAGACAAGAGAGAGCTATCTATTAATTACAGCACTCATTAACAGTGACGGCTACAAGGCAGCAGATGCAGAAGAAAAGGCACACGCTACTGCAGGCTGGCAAGGGGATTTCCCCCCCTCCAGTTCTTGAGGAAAGGACAACACAAGCAGGTGGTCCACTGTAATAAGATATTTTCACGGCTTTAACCTTCCCATTTCCTTGGTTTATTTGCTGACACCAGATAGCTTGCTCCTTCCACCTCCCCAAATAAGCCCTGATTTTAAGTTTAGAGGGTAACATTTCTCTACATCAATCTGGCTGGTTTCCAAATTCACACATTGTTTGTTTTCAATAGAATTTTACAGTAAAAATTAGAACAATTGAGAAGTCTAAATAAAATCCGTGGGCACTGGGTGAATCTCATCTTAAACACTTATCTTTAATGAAGGGTCAGGCTTTGATCTCCATTACCCCCATTGGAAAGGAAGCCAACTCTTGATTTATGTCTTTTTTCCATTGGTGAATTTGATTCCAGATATTAAAGTAGAAATTGATGAAAATTTTTTATTTTTAAATAAAAAGAAGTGGAAGAGTGAAGATCTCAAAAATTACTTCAGAAAATTAAGTTGGTCAAATTGTCTGAATTTACGTATTTTCTTTGAAAACACAGATCCATAGCTCCAGGTGGTGTTATGGGATAGTTGCTTTTCTGCAGTTAATGTTTCTAAAGAAATGTTCATAACTATCATCTGAACTCTGGCAGTTTCTGAGAGTACTGTCAGGAAAATGTTGTATAAGCCATTTGCTACTGTGGTCTCATAATTGCAGCTGGAGAAAATGAGGATAATATCTGAATCAGAGCTTACTAATTATTATTTTTGTCCTTTGTTCACCCTAAAATGTGTTAAAAAATAATAAAAACACTTGGGAATGGAAATAGACAAAGGTTTCTCCCCCATCCTCCCTGTAGAAAGTACTAACTTGTTGGATCAGATATTGTATGGTTTTATTTCAGATGCTTAATTCTGAAACTCTGAGAACTGAGAAGACAAAATCTCACCTTCTGAAAGACAAAACTTTTATGTTAAATTTCCTCTAATATATTTTTTTAATCCAAGAATGGAACATGTAAAATGACAGATCCTATAGAGCTGTAGATATATGGGATAGTGGCATAGTTATTACTGGTTAGTCTGAGGATAATGGCTAGAAAGTAATTGCAGCCACAGCTGATGAATCATTTCACTTAGATTTTGTGAAAATGGAGTTCAGCCTTAATTATTTGTTAGAGTACCCCATTGATGTGCTACTTCGTTACTAAATAGCTGTATCTATAATAAAGCAATATTAATGAAGGAAAAAAAAGATTGCAAGAGACTTGCTCTTCAGTTCTGGGATCAGATCAATACATGATGGATACGTGTTTTAGTTGAGTGTCTTGACAAATATTAATTACAGAGCAGAACATTTATGTGATTAAACTTGGAAATATTTGTTTCTGGTAATGGTGGAATTTACAGAAAGAAAGTACAGATGGAAAAATGAAGACATTTAATAGCCAAGCTATGTAATAGGAATTTTTAAATTTTTTGACTTGCTGGATGACAAGTCCAGAATTTAGAGTTGATGTGAAGTTGACATGTAGCCTGGAGGGCAGGTGGAGGGGACAACGGACAGATTTGGTCTCTTTAAAGTTTTTGTTTACTGCCTGTCTGGAGCTTTGACAAAGCTCTGTCATGCCCTTATGCTGATTACCTTCATGTAGAACAAGAAGTATTGACTAATGAATGAATGATGTGCAGTCCCTAACCCTTCCAGAGCAGCCTTAAAGAGCACTGTCTTTAATACACAGATTCTTCTTTCTCTCTCTCCCCACTGCAGGCTTCTCTGCAGAATGTCAAGCAAAGATCGACACATTGATTCCAGCTGTTCGTCGTACATCAAGACGGAACCGTCGAGCCCCGCCTCTCTGACGGACAGCATCAACCACCACAGCCCCGGTGGCTCCTCCGACGCCAGCGGGAGCTACAGTTCCACCATGAATGGGCATCAGAACGGGCTGGACTCGCCTCCCCTCTACCCCTCGGCCACAGGGCTCGGGGGCAACGGGCCGGTCAGGAAACGGTACGATGACTGCTCCAGTACCATCGCTGAAGACTCACAGACCAAGTGTGAATATATGCTGAACTCCATGCCCAAAAGACTCTGTTTGGTGTGCGGTGACATTGCATCAGGGTACCACTATGGAGTGGCCTCCTGCGAGGCCTGCAAGGCTTTCTTCAAGAGGACAATTCAAGGTTGGTTATTTGTTAAGCTTCCTTTCTTTTGCTCAAAATGAAAACGTACAGTCTCTGGTTGAAGCCTGTTAGGACTTCAGACTGTGCCCTTTCATTCTTCGTACTGCTTGGTCCTACAGATGTTGCTCATGAAGAAGCCGCTTTGGTCTTCTTTGGGAGTTCTGTCTGTCACATTTAGCTTAGTGCCATGTTTATTTTGATTCTAGAAAATAGAAAAACGCTGGTGCTATCCAGTGGGTGTTCAGATTTGTTTTCTCTGTGAGTTTGTCTGGATTCCCATAAATGATTGTTGTGAAGAAAGTGGAGCATTTTCTGAAGGTTGTCATGGATGCCTCTTGAACACACCTTGTGGCTGGCACACAGGATCATGCTTGTGTGTTGCTCCTAGGGTACACTACTGCTGTACTTAAATTGTTACAGAAATCCAGTTTATATTTGTTAAAGAACCATTGTATGTATATTGATACTGGAATGGAACAAAATGCAGTGGTGTAGTGCTTTGTGCATATCAGTGTATTGATAACTGGTCTTTCACTCACTATATATAGTGGCCATAAGTGGGTTCAACAAATAACTGTAAGATCACATTCTAAGGAGAGTAAGTTGGCAGCTTTTGGTCTCTGCTCAGTATTTTTTACTAACCTGCTCTTGATATGTATTATAAATATGCCACATATTTTGGCATAAATTAGTACAAATGGGAAAATTTGCATGACTGCTTCTTCTAGCTTCAGAACCTATGGAGACAAAATAACCTTCTACTTTGATTTAGATATCATCCTTTCAAGTAAAATTGAAGGTGCTTTATTTAAAGAACATGAGGCCAAGCTTGGCCTGTGCAGGAATATAGTGTCACATTAAATTAAACTCAGACTTCAGAGACTAAAATTAGGCTGCTAAGTCCAAATTTAAGCTCCTCAATAAAACCTGCTTGATTTCATACGTGTTGAGCACCTGAAATTCTCAGGAAAGACAGTGCAATCTGGTGATATATACTTTTCTTTTTAACAATGAACATAAAGTGAGCTTCGGTTTATAATTTCACATAACCCCAGACTGGAAACATTTGGTCAAGATTTCTTAAGTATAGTGCTTCCATATTTAATTTAAAATTAATAAGGAAAAATAATGAATGTTAATTTAATTTATTTATTGCTGAGGCAATGGCCGTTTTATTCTTCTCTCATCCATTTTGCTGCTGGGGAGATTTGGGCGTTCTACCAGCACAAAGTAACCATTTTATGAGGGCCATACAGCCACTAAAAAAAAAAATTAGACTTCAGTTGTTATAGTGGAACTAAGTGTTACATTGTTGACAACCAGTAAACAAAGATTCCTAGTGGTGGCATGGGTTTACGTGTAAAATGAACACACATACAGAAACTGTGCTCATTTCAAGTCTCTGTTTTGGAAATGGGGGGGGGAGGGAAGAAAAAAAAAAAAAAAATAAAAAGAGGTAGTTGATTTCACTTGACCTTCAAGGACATTTTCAGAAAAGCTCAAAAAATGTTTCCACTGAAGCAATTTGTATTTTATACTAAACTTCAAGCACCAGTTTCAACTGGCAACTCTGTTTTTATAAATGGTATTTAATTGCTGTGTAATAGCTGTCCTACAGGACTGAATTGATGCACGATTATTTTAGTTGCATTTTGAGCACAAAAAAAAAATGCTACAGAAACGAAAACTGATTGAAGTGTTGACTTCTGGCAGTAATAGGTAACCTGCAATTTTACACCACACCACATACAGCAAGTTTCTGGGCATGGGAGCACAAGGCAGAGACGTCATTCTCCAGATTAGCAACCTGGACTTGGCCACGCAGCTCAAGTTAGAACTGGCAGCTGTGCAAAAAGTCTCTGTGCGGTTAGAGCACGAGCTGCATCAGCAGGTGACAGTGCTGTGAAGACAAAAAAAATGCAGTAAGGCAAAACCAAGCTTTGAAAGGAAAAGCCATAAGGAAGAAACTAAGAATAGGAAGTATGTTACCCACCATAATGTCACAGCAGCATCTTCAGTAATGGTCCTGAGTAAACTAGCACAACTACTGAGAGTTTTCAGGTACCATCCAAAATAGTGGAAGCTACTTGGGTGAATCAAACCATGCGTTGTGGTAGGTGACAAAAAGTAGATAAGGAAAAGGTGCTTCCTCATGATTTGAATGGGAAAATCCTGCCTTTAGGCTTGCATGAAGAATAATTCCCCTGAGGTTTTTTGCTCGAATTGATAGAATTTAGTTCCAGTGTTCTGGAGGTCATTCTTCCTTGTACTGTTTCACTTCCTTTTTCATATCATGTTCCTTCTCTCTCTTTCTGCATGTTCTTGAAATGAGTTTGCTGCTGCATAACTGCAAGTAAGAAAACAGGAGAGCAGAAATAAACACAACAGACTTTGAAATACAGAATAGAAAACCAGACTGCCTGAAGAGTCCAATATTGTGACTGTGCATATATAGGGATAACATGTTTCAGCTCAAAGAATTGCTTATTTTAAATGCTAATAACTTAATTGTGATGGGTACTTTGTTATAGATTCAATGAAAAAGAACATTTGACTTCCCAAACCTTTGTTGATCATTCACGAGTTTACTAAATTAGCTCAGGCCTGTAGATCCTCAGTGCTGTTCCTTTTGAAATCGTGGGCACAGCTGCCCTGCCTTCAGTGAGAGGAAGGCTGAGCTTGATAAAGTTAATTTATGAGGCACATCCTGTGTTCATGTAAGGCCCAATGTCCTTTCCATGAGTCAGTGGGAGTCTTTCATGCCAGAGGAGTCTCTTGAAGTCTCAGTAGGTGGAGGCCACAGGCAGCTGCTCAGAGAGCCAGCAGTTACTTGAACACCACCACCATCTCACATAAGACAGAAGCATCACAGCGCACCTAGTAGTTCCTACACAAGACAGGTACCACTCTAATGAATGCACCTGTTTTTAAGGGTAATGGAGATTATCCTTCCCTTTCAGATTTAGCAATTAATCCTAAAAAACATCCATTCCTGCCTCTTGAATCAATCTGTGCTCATTTTCTTAAATGTTAAGAAATTAAATGAACCCTGTTTCGAAGTGTAAGAAGGAGTAATTTTGTCTTTTTAGAATATATGTTTTTAACATAGCCCAAAAATACATTTGCAGTTGTGGTAAAGTGTGCATAATTACGATAAAAATCAATAATATTAGAAAAAATTAGAAACAAGCAATTTCCTGGCTAAAAAAAAATGAAACAAAAAAAAAAACCCACCAAAAAAGAGCTCAATATATAAAATTGATGTCTTCTTAGGTCATAGTAGAATGCAGTGATGTTCTGCCCCTTTTGTGAGATACAAGGTATGGAAGAACTGGATGTTCTCTCTGCTCAGCCTAGTACTCACTCAGCTGCAGCTCTCAGTTTGCTTCTGGGATAATTTACATGGTGGCTGATTGCAAGTGTCTCACAGAAATACACACACAGCCAAATCTTCCCAAAATTGGCTTAACATAAGGGCTAGTAGAAAATAGCAACATCTAAAAATAGTTACAGGTCCATTGATTTTTAGGGTCTCTTCACAGTTTTTGCTGTGCACTGTATTATCTTGAAAACTCCAAGCTTTCATTAAAAGAAAGAGAGGAAAAAAAAGAATTTTCACTTGTCAGCTGGGTGCAAAGTCTTGTGTTTGACACAGAGGTCTTGCACTTACTAGATATTTTGTAGTGAATATTTAGTGTAAATATATTTCTCATAGTTTTTATTTGGTCAGTTATCATAAAGGCTAGTAAGTACACATTTTCATTAATAATAGTGTGATTACTCAGTGCCCGTAACTTAAACATTTCAGCAGGTGGATTGAACTGGTATTCCTGCTTTCAAGAGAAGGATGATAGGACTTACAGGTTCAAAGACAGTTGATGATCCTATTACATGTTAGCATTTATCTCTCTAAAATAATGGCCTGCATCTGGGAAACTTTCTTTCTCCCTCCTTCCAAATTGTCCAAACTGTTGTCTTGGGACTCTTTAAGCTAGCCTGAAAAGAGAGTGTGTAAAGCCTGCACATTCCTCCTAAGGCTTCTTGCAAAAGTCTTAGAGCTTACTTATAATTTCCTTGGATACTGTTTGAACTTTCCCCACAAAAGCTAAATATTTTGCATTCAGTAGTCTTTGTTCCTGGACTTTGTTTTTTTGTTTGTTGGGGTTTTTGGTTTTTGTTTATATGTTTATTTTTTAAGGAAAAACTATTGGATGAACAGTAGTGAGACATCACTTTCCTGTGTATACACAGGGTGAGCAAAGCAAGAGTTAGTAAGAAGCCCTGCAGTCACACCCTCACTGTGTCTTCATTTAAGAGCTTCATCCCTTAGAGTTGCTGCCTGTCCATGTCTCCCAACACAAACAGGAAATACTCTATCCTTGAAATGCTGTTGTCTTTTTGGTCATTATGGGAACTAGACCAAGTCTGCCATCTCATTTTATGCTGCTCAGCTAAGAGCCTTCAGCTCTACAGTTCTGCAGGGATGGTCCTATTGTCTTCAAAGCCTGCCCAAACTGCTTTGTACTTTTTTCAGCTTCTTGGTTACTCAGAGTTGTTTTTAATCCCTCTAGTAATTGGAGTTTTTCAGTCCTCTTTAGAGTGTTGACCCATTATTGAGCCAGTTTGGTCTGTAAATGTACTAACAATTTACAGTAAATATTTCTTTTTTTCAATCGGGAAGTTTTAATCAAGAAAGTTAGAACTAGCTATGTACATTCAGACAACATAAAGTTTGATTTGAAGTTGCACATGACCGAAGTGGCTTCCAAAGGGTATTTTGCATCTCTGAAAGCTGTCTTCTGTAATACATTTTTATGGAGGAAATGAAAGCAAATTAAACAAGATTTTATGGCTTTTCAGCATCTTTGCTGATAGCTAAGATTATTGTTGTTTTGTAGAAGGGTAGGGTGGAGTCTCACATCTTGGTGCACTGGCCTGTGGACCTTGGCTCTGGTGCAAAGATGGCAGCCCTCCAGTGAGTCGAACACTAAATGTCACCTGAATCCATCATTTCCCGATTAAATCATTCACCTTCCTTACATAAGTGAAAGTCTGTGCATCAGCATTTCTTTCAAAGAATATTTTAAGCAAGCAGTGATAGATATCTTCCCTTTTTCCCAATTTCTCTGTGCCTGTGGGCCAGGCAGAGTAGCAAGTGAGTATTTTTAATTCCTTCCAACACATCTTTTAATCCTGTCATAATGTCATTGCATAGCTACGGCAGCTAAACAGGATGAGACAATAAAATATAAACATGCTGAAATCTGAGAACCAGAGAGAAGTTTAAAAGTATACAGATTGTTCTTTTTTACTACCTCTGCTTTTCTTACAACCTTGAAAATTGTACAAAGCATTTAGATGATATGGGAGTAAGAATGAGCATCCTGATTGGTGCATGGCTATTTTGAACCCATCAGAAATACTGAGAAAGAGATGTGATGTACAAATCATGCTGGTACACTAGTATGTATCAATGCCATTATAATTAGGTCTGGATCTCCTTTTGTTACAAACATCTCTGAAAGCCTCCAGCCCACTTACAAAACCCCGTCTCATTTGAAAACAGAGACATGTGAAGTCTCAGCTAGCAAGTGATTTATATTAATGTTTCTATAAATTTTTCAATGACTTTTTTTCTGGTGTGAAAGTCATTCGGTTTGCAGCTTTACAGACAGATATCCTGTGTGCTTATAAACAAACAATGACAATCCTCCATGCTATCTTGGTAGCATGTATCAAAACTGACCTAGATAAAATACCAGTAGGGACCAAATGTAGATAGCTCAATCTTTCTGACTTGAACAGCTCTTAAGTGACTACCAGGTAGCAGGGGATCAGTTCCCTCTGTGCCTTCAAAGCACTGATTCTCTTTTAAGGTGACCTAAATGCCCTTCATTTCTCTTGAAGATAAAGAAGTTGACTCCAGTGGGAATCAAAGGTAGTTGGGCCCTTACAGGTTCAACACTCCCTAATATCAGCCCGATTTTGAAAATTATGGTGACTTTCTATGATGTTGGAAACCCATCTTCCTGAAGCTAAAGGCTGATACAAAACTGTCATGTAGTCAGACGAGCCAGCATCACCTTTACATTTTTGCTTTAAATCACCATATTGCTTTCTAAGAATAAAAGAAACAAAAAATATTTTTCAAGTTCTAAATACGTTATTGTTCAGTAACACAGAATACTGATTTCTTCAAAGCAACTCAACATAGTGATTTCACTAAAATGGTCTTTTAAGCTGTTTGTGTCCCTTTGTCAAACACCATATTTAAAAACTAGCTGCTCCTCCTTAGTTACTATTTTAACAGAAAAAGCAACATAAGCAACGAAGATGAAACATAATCCTTCGTACATGGTTCTGTCACCTTGAAAAAATACTTGAGATGTTTGGGAACCAAATTTTTAAATGTTCTGTGACTCTGTGTGTACAGTATTGTTTCTGAAGTCATCTGGGTAAAAAGTTGTGAATACGGTCAACTTTAGGCTTAATCATCTCCAGATGACCTGTAGCAGAATTCATAGGTCTGTAATTCGTAGAGCTTTCTTACAGTATCAGATGAATCTGAGTCTGAGGATTTGTCAGCCAAAAACTGGATTCAGTTAGGTTCAAATCTGATCTCATTCCAGCCTGACCCCACTTCTGAAACCTTACAGATGAGGGTACTTTACATATGGAAATATTTACTCAGACTTAAATTCAGCTAAGTTCTGACTGCAAAGTAGGGGGCAGAGTCTGGAAGAACTGAAACTTTAACCTGAGGGAAAATATTTTCACTTTATCCAGTTCAGCTTCATTAAGACCTATAAACATCAAATAGATTTTTAAGTCTTGTACTTTTTCTCTGTCCTTCTTTTCAGTTAGCCTGTTACTCTTGATTTCCAAGAGCACCTCATTCTTAGTTTCTCAGGAACTATTCTGTTCTGGTTGGATTATGTATAAAGGTGTGACCTAACATATTGTAATTCACTCTCTGTGTTAGCTTAGATTTTGTTGTGTCTCTCTTTCTAAGAGTTCTCTTTTATTAAATCCCAGGAGACCTATGGCTATAATCCTGGCTACTTTACATTTTTGGAGTTTTGATGCATAGCAATCCACGGACAAGCAGGTGTATTCCTTTAAGTCTGTCACCCAGGAAAAGAGAGCATGAAGGTGATACCTGGGGTAAACCTCACTGCAGAAAGACTTAAATCCAGTCAAGCAGTAGTCTCTATGAAGAATGAGAACACTTAATTTTTTAATGACAAAGTTTTGAAAAAAAGGTATTATGCTACAGAAGGTGAAAGAGAAACTTCAGGAGAAAAATGGAACATTATTGAACTGAAATGCAGCTTTGTGATCAGATTATAGCATAAAATTATTACATTGAAGGAATGTTGGTTCATTTGGTTTTTTCCTTTTTTTCTTCTGAAGCTACATTCCAACACAGTAAAAGTTTCAATACTGGTACCTTCAGTATTCCTTCTGCTTATTTTAAGTGGCTCGTGGCTATTCTTTCCAAACACATTTTCACCCTGTATCTAAGTCTTCCTCATAGCTTTTACTTGTCCAAAGATTTTCTGAGCATATTCCAACAGCTTGTAGCAATCCTTTTACATTTTTAGTGTTATAGTGTCAAATATTGTAGCATGAAAAGGGAAATAAAGCTTCTGCTAGAACTTGATGTCTGCAGCTTCTATTTTTGTCAGTATTGCTGGGAGAGAGACCCCTGTTTCAGCCTGTTTCTAGAGCCAGCTTCTCACTCTCAGTGTCTGGGAGGTTCTGAAGTTGTGGCTGTTGATGACAGTAACTTCTGCCAAGGCAGGAGGCCCAGTGCTTTCAGTGACCTCTTCTTTGCTGTGGTTCTTGCTTCTCTTCTTCTGTTACCTTTAGTGTTGCTGGCAGTTCTGGGCAAGAAATGGCCAGAATGGTTTTGAGAATCTTGGCTAAGTTCATTCAGTTGCCTGACTTGTAAAGCCATCGAGTAAGTCCCTGTACCATTAAAATTAGTCTGTCTTCCCACCTCATCCGTACTTCATCTGTGAGGTAAAAAGAATGGTACCTTGGCCCACTGGTCCTTGAGCTGGGTATAAAGATGTGACCATCTGAAGCTTCTAAAATTGGAGAGCTGGGTATGCGGTGGAAGTTTTAGCAGCTCACCTGCTCAGGATCAAATGGCATCATGTTTTCAGTGAGTCAGTTGTTCTTGATAGGCACAGTGTGTTAGAAGTAATTTCTCATCTTCTGGCTGTGATAATAAAATTTAACAAATCAGTAGAAAAAGGAACTGGTTTTAAATAAACATTCCTCAGTACATGGAGAAAGAAAAGGGGCTTAGGCTGATATAAATCCCATTATATTATTCTAGCACAGGGAATTGTGTTTGGGGAGTGAAGATTTGACATATATTTTTATTTTCAAGCGTCATACTAATTTATATTACTCAGCCCTTTAACTGCCAAACTGTAAAAGTCCATTACGCTACTGAAAGGAATATACAAATTATCCCCTGGCACTTCGGGCAGGAGTTTTACATATACGCTGTTATTCTATCAGCCAGCTAGCTGCACGATTCTATTAAGGAGTAAGTGAGAAAATTATATTGCCTGCAAACTAATTGTACAAAAGACTCTGAAATAAGTAATCAGAGCCCAGTTCTTTCTGAAAACCAGCCAGGAGATATTATAAATTGCTCGATCGCTCTTGTCAGCCCAGTTTAAAGACCCAGAGCTGCCATGTTGATTTTGTTCACTGTATAACACAACTTCCTCTCCAGCTGTTGACAGGACTGGGCAAACTTGGCTTACACTCCTCCTAGCTGTTCAGTTTCAGCCTTTAATATCTTGAAGGAAGCAAGGAATTGGTAGAGTTTCTGTCTGGATCTTCCTCTGAAATAAAATGCAGATCTGAGTATCTTGAATGGAAATTCATGTCTAGGAGTAAATAAGAAATTATGAAAGCTCTAATGACCTGGAATGTGCAGTAAATTCAGGTTCATAACAAAAATAAATTCACTAACACTTTGAGTGCTAGGTGAAACTCATTTTAAGTATGATATACCTAACCACTGCATCTATATGTGGAGACAAAATGTTAGTTCCTTGAACTCTTACTGCAGTGTAGCCATATTCTAAAATGCTGGAACACTTTAGAGGAACCAGCTATGGTCCACATCATAAGATGTGGATCTTTGCTTCTCTTCCTGTAACTGTTGAACTCATTGGAGGAATTCTGTGCAGCATCTTCGAAGTTCATTTTCCAACACCAAAAATGAAGATTGAGCATCTGCTGTAAAATACAATTCGTTAAAGAAAAACAGTCTGAATTGAAAGGAGATTCCTCCTCTAAGCTTAAGTACTGGAATCCAAGTGACTAGAATAATAGCTCCTTTTAGCATTCTTTAGGTGTCAAGAATTTGCAGGAAAAGTAAGTTACACTGTGCACGCTGCAGACTGTTGCATAGTGTGCACAAATGTGAAATGTCAGGGTTAGAAGTGTCTGCATAATGAAACGAGCAATCTTGCATTTACCTTTCTGGTTCTGAATGCTACTTTTTGGTGTTGGCATCTGTATCTTTGGACAGGGCCTCTTGCTATAGAGGGAATGTTTCACCTGCCCTGGTAGAGAGCTTTGCTTCTTGAAGTTCTCCGTTACGATCTCGATCTTGTTTTCGATCAAGATAGTTTCTGACCTTGTGCAAAGGTATCTTTGACCTTGTGCAAAGCATTTCTGATTCCCTGTTTCTTTTTTTTTTTTTTTTAATAGGGATGGTAATACATTTATTACTGTAGTATAATGAAGTTCATTAGATACAGTTTGTGAAAGGCTTTGAAGGTCTTCCTGTGTAGTGGTTGTACCTTTCTAAGAATGCCTTGTTAGAGTGGGAGGATAATGTGAATTCTTTTTTAAGCTGGCCCTTACTATCATTTTCTACCTATCCTTCCAAAAGTGTTATTTCCTATGTTTTCTGATGTGTATTGCGAAGACATTTCGCAGGAACTGTTGTGCTGAATTCCCCACCCACCATAACCTTCAGTTTCTTAAACAGCTTTCTCCACAGCACAGACAGGGGAAAAGGACAAAACTGCTTTGACTTTTGTCATTAGCATTCAGACATACCAAGATCTGTTTTACTCACCAGCATTGCTAACTCACTCATGCAGCAATGTCCAGGAAGAGGAAAGCCTGCAAAGGCCTGAAAAGGTTGTGCCAAATATGCTGGTTGTGTTGGCAGAGTATACATTGTGCCATGCAGACCTCCTTCATCATAAATACTTACTCAGTTTTCAGTAGATGCAAGTGGTTTTAAGTATTACTTCCTGTTGAATTAGTAGTTGCTGAGCATTTGAGTCTTTGTGCAATCTGCAATCCACTAATGTGATATTTAATGAGGAGACATCAGTCTGGAGAAAGGTAGTCAATATAAATCAGTGTTTACAAAGTGTGATTAACTCTGAAATATTTCATCAATGCTGTGGTCCCAGGCAGACTCTATGCTAATTATTAGAACCTGTGCATGTTTCAGGGGACTCTGATGGACCCTGAGTGCAGCAAACATGGAGCAGCAAAATTGCGATTATGCTCGGACTGTCTCTGATGACAATTTATGCATTTGATGTGATGACCTCTTGCTTCCCAAGAGGGCAATAAACAGAATGCATTTTCATTAAGATACTAATGCACTTAATCACAGGGGGAAAGGGTTAGAAAATAAAGAAATACCTTTAAAGCAAGATGTGACAGACTGATGGGGAAGATACTTGATTTTAAAAAGTCAGTATCCTGGTGTAACTTCCGACTGCTGCAAAGTCTGTCATACTGGATGTAGTCATGGGCAATAGGATGCATGGCTGGGCAGATGAATAAGCTGAGCTAAGGTGTTTTATGAAAAGAGCAGTGGTACTAGGGCAAAAGAAAGCAGATGTTCTCCCATTTGGACTTGGATACTCAAAGATGTGATTTTAAAAAACGCCAAGAAAACTACTCATGTATTTTACTCATTTGTTTGCAAGCTTTTCTTTTCTTATTTTTGAGGAGAAATAACAGGTACTAAGCAGTAACAAAAAAAAAAAAAAAAAAAAAAAGAGAGAGACTGCTTTGTCCAGGACTCACATTTAAGGGTCTAGCTTGTTGTAGGCCTTAAGGGGGCAGTTGAGAGAAGCAGAGGCAAAGGCAAGCATCTCTTCAGTTTTTGTTATTCTGACAGCTTGGCAGGAATGATCCTACTCCTAATGCCTCTCAGTACAAGAACTTGGTCTAAAGTATAGACGGAAGGGGAGATGTCCTAGAGCAGAGATGTGGCCTGGCAGCTGTAGAATGTGCTAGATGTGGTTGTAACAGTCCCGCTGAGCCCTGCCTGATGCTCTGTGCCAGCTGTGGTGGAAGAAGAAGGGTGAATCTCTGTAGTAGCTGTTGTGGTTGATTGTGCAGTAAAGCAGTCCTCTTGTATTCTAGGCAAAGAGAGACTAATGAAATTGGCTAAAAAGGAAAATTAAGAGTGCTCAGAGAAGGAACCTGATCATGTGGCTTGGTACAGAAAATAAATTACAAAATTTCTTCCTTCTACCAGCAGGAATAATATTGTATGTGAAGGATTTTGGTAGGGACCATATTTGAAGTGAGACACAGACTCACATTAATTGTGGTTTTGTATATATTTCTTTCATATAGATACCTAGATTAAAAAAAAAAAAAAAGAGTAAAAAACCTTCATCTTTTAACTCAGCTGTTTATTTTTACTTGAAAGGCATTTCCTTTCTGTAGCACTGCTAACTCTTGATATATTCCAAAGGGAAATACAACAGCAATTATATGAGTACTTTTGTATATCTGTTGTGTTGGTTAGTCAGTGATTCTGAACACCTCTTTCCCTGTCTGTCCCATCACAGGTAACATAGAGTACAGCTGCCCAGCAACGAATGAATGTGAAATCACAAAGCGCAGACGCAAGTCCTGCCAAGCCTGCCGCTTCATGAAGTGTCTAAAAGTTGGCATGCTGAAAGAAGGTAAGACTGACCACCTCAGTATGTATCTCTCTGCAAACACTTGCTGCAACTGTAGGGCAATCAGGAAAGAAGAGAGGCTGGTGAGTGTTCTAATCACTTATTGATTGCAAAGGCAATTTTCATGTATACTTGCTCTTTCTGACATCTGCTTCTTAAGCTATTGAATCATGCTTTATCCACCTAGAGTTCATAATCTTGTGTAGTACAGCAAAATGTACCTCAACATTCAATCATCCTTCAGTAAGTAACTGATAGAATAACCATCAGGGTTCTCAAAGATTTCTTTCCTCCATTCCTTATCCACTGTTACTCTGTCTGAGTTCTGGCAGGAAACCAAAACACACACTGTGCCTTCCTTTCCCTGCTTTTATTCAGTTGTCATTCCACCAGGACAAATGGAAAGGTTACTTCTAAATTAAACAGGTGTAAGTGTTGAGTGTGTGTACTGAAGTTACTGTAACTACACTGGAGCAAATGGTGGTGTGCAGAAGAGGAGAATCCACCGCCCCTTTTTTTTTTTTCCTAAAAGTGTCTGAGAACCCCTGCGCCTCACTGTAAGTATGCATTGAATGTTTTAATTCGTCAGTTACATTTTGAAGGTATTGAACATAAGAAAATGTTCTCAAGAAATGGTGCTGTCTCACCTGGAACCTGCTTCATCTGTGTTACACAAAGAGGTGATTCCTTAAATCTCACTTGCCTGCTATACACTTATATTGCTGTTAATGTATATGCAAGAATACACTTCTAAGTCCATATATTGTATGCATTATTATTGTAGAGCACTGTCACCACCAAGAAAGATGCCATGGATGTCTGAACTAGATAAACATTTGAAATAAAATCAACATAATGTTCTCGAAGTATTGTATTCAGTGGAGAGTACTTTGTGTTAAGCAACCCCTTTAAAACAGTTGCTTGCAATTTTGCTTTGTCAGTGCTTGGAAACTCAGCTTTAACAGCTGGGTGACTTTTGCAAATGGTTTGATGGTAATGTAAAGCAGGTTAAGTATACAGCTACCAGGGTAAAATCCAAGAAACAGCCTAGACCAGTGGAGAGATGATGGGCAAATTAGGCCTATCACGCACCTACAGACATATTCTTATTGGATTATACTTACTAAGAATAAACCTTGTTCTGTGCAACTGCTTTGGCAGATGCTATGATCCTGTGAGCCAAATCCTGCTGTCCTTAGTCTTACTTGAGCAAAACTCCTGTCAGATTTGATGGAGATTTTGCCTCAGTAAGAATGGCAGGATTTGACCCTCTCTTCAGTGGTGATGGGAGAGTTCTTACTTGCCAAAATCCTCATATAACTGAGCACTAGGGGCAGTTACTTGAAAGTGAAATTACGATGCTTAGATAAACTGTAGAAAGAAAGGGATGACTGGGTATGGTATCTTTTGAAAGGCACTGTGCTTCTTAGCATCTTTTTTTAGTAAGTTAAGACCCTGTATCACTAGTCCTAATAAACAGATATATTAGGCAACTTCTTTGAAAATAAAACAGTGCTAGCAAGAGCACATGCAGGTGAATTGATTTAATCCTTTTCCTTTAAATTTTGAGGGCGCTATTGTGCATCCATTAACATACATATTTTTAAAAATCTAGGCTGTGCACAGCTTCTGGGACTGCAAGACAAAGTTAAGTGTCTCTTCTACAAATGAGTAATTATCTCAGCAAATCTGTGTGCAGATTTACTATGTTTCTGCATACAATTTTGTTAACTGAGATAATTTAGTTAGACAATACAGATGTACATTGTGAGTCAAATTTTTTTGTTTGAATGTTCGTTGTCCATGGATTCAAATCAATCCCACAAGTTTTCTTAATAAGAATTGCATGAATTTTCTACTCTAAATGTACATACCTTTTTCTGAATGTTCTGCAATGACAAAATAACTAATTGCTTTGAAATGGCAGTATTGTTTATCTGCTACCTAATATATCAACCTGCAAGAACTTAAAAGGCCATTTTATTTTCTTTCCCCCTTTAGTGGCCAGTTTTTAAACCATATTGATTCACAGCACATGTGTAAGATTGTACTTGTAGTAAAGATTTTTTTTTTTCTTGTTTTAAGGTAGTTTTGGAGCTGGATGTTGTTGTTTTTACTTATGGGAAAGTCTGGAGATGACTTTTTGACTTGGACCACATCCACAAAGATAATATACTGACTTCTTCCATATGTAAAGTGGTATAAATTTATTGATTAGCATGGTCTTAAAATAAGCTGAAATTATTCTTGCTGTATCTCAAGTGTTTCTTTATGTACAAACAAGGATTTCAGTCCCATGCAGCATGTCAGAGATCATGCTGCAGTAAATCTATTCAAATGTAAACCTGTTCAATTCAATTACCAGTTTATAATAAAATTTGCTGCTGCAGCCTCCACGTTTGTCACAGCAGTCTCTACATGCTGATGGCACAGCATGCCTGGAAATTGACAGCCTAAATCTATTTACAAAAAAAATTTAGTTGCAGACCTGAAATAAAATCAAGTTTAAGCAGCTTTGAGAGGAGCATCACATTCCTTACAAGAACAGCACATCTGCCAGGGTGCATTTTCTCCAGAAATCTTACCATTTTTGTGGGGGTTTTCTTGTAGAAATTTTCCTTAACAAACTGTTTTTAAGTGTAATCCAAAGTGAAACAATTATCAGACTTTGTGTTTCCCTTCACATTTGAAAGGACTTTATAACGTCATTTTGCGAATTGTCATATAAATTTCATTATAGAAATCACAGTGCCTGGAATAAGACTCTCAGTTTTAGTGGCTTCTAGGGCAAAGTCCAAAAACCACTTAGAGCAAATGTACAGAGTGGCTTCCTTTATGACATCTGCATGTTGAATCATTTATGTGACAAGATAATGGTGTTTTTCATCAAGCACCGAGCGTTTCTGTGGGAGACCTGGTGTTAGGGTTGTGGGGCTGTGTTTTGGGGTCAAATCCTGGGAGGGAATTGGGATTTCTGGTCACATGGAATACAGGGTGGAGTAAGGATTTTCTGTATCTATTCTCATGGATGTTGGTGGAGCTTAACCACCAACACCTAGATCAAGATTCTTAATAAATTGTGAGTTGTGGGCCAGGAGCCAGAGAGGGAATGCTAAAGCAATGCTGGGCTGGGCTGGAGTGGGATTGAGGCCCTGGCCCCTGGCTGCATCTCGTGTTGAGTATCACAAGAAAGTTTGTACAGACTGATCTGGAGGAACTTGTCAGTTTAGTTCAGCCCATGGATTGTTACTTGAAAATGTGTCTGGAGCTATGGATGGGTTTAGAGTATGTGTTACACTTCATACTGTAGCATTCAGCATAGGCTGATGAGCTTTTTAGGCACAGGACAAATACGAGGGTGTTGTGTTTTTATCTACTTTTCTAGGTAATGGTTATTAGCAGCAAAGCACAATACATTTCACTCAAAAAAGAAAATTTACATTTTTCTATTTTTAATTTTGTGTGTCAGTGTTACAAAAAAATCAGATTTTTAAGTATCACAATTGATTCTTCTACCAAAATACAGTTTCTTTGACTGCACTTACTTTTTGGTGGATTGTCTCAGATTAATGAGAACAGATGAAACAACATTAAAGATTCTTGTATAGTCTAAGGAGAAACTTTTCAAATGTATCCCTTGAGATTTCTTGAAATAATATTGCAATTGCTAAAAGGGTGCAGGGAGACACATACAACAATTTGCCCTTTTTAAAAATGAACATTTTTAAGACATTCCATAGTTTTCACTTCTGTTGGTTTATAATCTGTCTTTTAAGTTTGGCCTTTCAAACTCTTTGGAAGCCAGTGATTAGTTTGCTTCAGGTGGTAGAATTAAGTCTGTGTTCATGTGCAAGACTGAGTATTTTTGGCTATTTCCCTTTTTATACAGCTAGTTGGACTGAGGAAAAAGGGCTTGATTTTTTTTCTTTTCTAAGAAGAAAAACTATATATAAAATGCATAAGATAGTACAGGAAATCTTGAGTAGATACTTGACTTTTTAAAATCTTCCTATTGCTAGGTGATCTGACTAGAATTCAGCTTGTAGTTTTTAATTAGTACTATGTGCCTGTTAATATTTGTGGGACTATTTGCTAGCATGTGCTTGTGGTAGATGATACTATTCCAAGTTTATGATGTCTTGTTCTGCAGAGCTTCCCATGTGATATAATTCCAATGGAGTAATTACTCCAAAATAAAATTACTTTTTGTTTCAAATGCAACATTTGTATAACTGTTTGTTCAAGAGGTTATTCCATATGTTTTAGTTTTCACCATAGAGGCAAAGCCATAGCCTCGATTTTACCTGTCCCTGTGTTGTAGGGAGGTTGAAGACTGCAGTTGAGAGGGGAATCTGTTGAGTGGCACTAATGCTGCTTTTAGACCATGTGGAACATTGCATACTGTTTTAGCTCTCACAGTTCGATGCAGTAGTACTTTGTATTTTTACCAGGACTGTTGACACCAAAACATTTCCCATGTGTCTCTCATGTCTGGTATTTGGGTGTTTTCAGAATTTGTTATGGACTGTTTGCAGTGGCTGATCTTCATTGCTTGTTATTTCAGAAAGTCTAGTTCCTAAATGGGTGATGTATGTAAACAAATCTAAGTTTATATGAAAAGTAAAGTATACTACGATAAAATGGTATGGGTTGCTTCATGTAAGTATGTTTGTATTTTCCTTAGGAATGGATGGCCTTTATAAATTTTCATCAGTCACTTTGTACCCAGTTAGAATAGGCAGAGTAACAAAATTCCAGCTTAATTAGTCCTGCTATTACAAATGAGAGGCCAGATCCTCACCAAGTATTAGTGGAAGATCTTGGAGCTGTGTTAGATTGCTGCTCATTTGGCAGGTTTAGCAATCTGTGCTATGGGGAAATCAGCAATATACCTTTTTGTGTCTGTGAATCTTCACAGTTGCTCATACATGAGCCATCATTTAGGCTCTAAAAATGAACAGAAACTCTCTGAGCTCTTCATCTGGCAGTGCTGACTTGATGTGTAACCCTTCCCATGCAGTGCAGTTTGCACGTTGTACTTGCACAGCTCGATGAGTAGCCCTTACCACTTCTCGTTCATTAGTTTGCTTGGGTTTTTTGAGAATTCATACAGGCCCTCAAAGAGATCTCAGCATCCCTAAGGAAATGGTAAGGCAGTAGTTAGAATCAGACTTGTAAAGAATTTCTGGACTTTCAAGTTTTTTCCTTCAGCTGTGATTTGAATAAAAGCAATTACTGACAGTTCTAAAAATACTTGAACATTTTAGGTGGTCATGTAATGAATCAAAAGATAATTACACATGAGTTACACTTCTTCTTAACATGCTAAAATTGGGAGTCTCTAAAATATTTTTGCTTCACACTTGGACAGATTTCATTAATTAAAATATAAGAATACATTTTTAAAAGAGGTATGTGTATTTTAAAGCCTAAATTACTGAGTTTATTATGGAGAGATTACCATATGAACATCTTTGGCTTGTGTTAAGCAGCAGATCGGATTAAATTATCATATTGATCCTTTCTGGCTTTGACAGTCTACGAAAATGAATCTAATACAGCAAGGAGAACAGGCAGCTCGAGTTTAGTCTTATGTAAAGAGATGCATGATATGCAGAGGAGCAGATTAATGGATTCTCTCTCAAAATAATAAATAAAACTAAGCAATCTTCTTTATGACTAAAAATGTGTTATCACCTATGTTTTGAGGGTAGTGAAAAAGCCTGCTTAATAGGATTCCTTCTAACAGCTCTTTTGAAAAGACCTGTGCATAAGACATTGCCAAGGTAAATTTCTCTCACAAGTCTAATACCATTAGTCTGCCAAGACGAAAGCAGAAATTATTATGGACGAAGTTTTAGTTTCTGCTGCTTTCAGAAATTAGAACAAAGGAAAGGAGAAAGCATTAATGGTATTCAAAGAAAATATTTCTGTACAGGATGACAGTTAATAGAGCGGCGGTGACCTCAGTGATATTTCTTATGCTCTCTATCGTAATATTACACTTAAGGAGCTCCTCCATTAATGCAGGATGTTAAACAAACCTCCTGTGTTACAACATCAGGAGATAACATAGTGCGTCTTCTGTTGATGTCTCTTCCAAATATCAGCTCTCTTTTATGTTCCAATGTATTATGAAGGCATTTGGTTTCTAGTAGTGATATTTTTTTCAACTGTTTCTTTTCCTCTTCTGTTCCTTCTTTTCCCCCTTTCTTCCCTTCCTTCCCCATTCACCCATTCCCCTCTTTTCTTCCTTGCTTTTATTTCTCTCTTTTCTTCACTTTTATTTCTTCCTTTCCCATTTTTCTTTTCCCCCTTCCCCTTTGCACTCCCTTTCTTTCTTTCCTTCAGCATGTGCTTGCTTTAATATATACTGGGACCTGTTAAATCTCCTTGGAAACAATAGAAGCTCATCTCTAAGTGTTGTTGGTGTTCATAAGTAGGCTTCTTTGCTCCTAACCAAAATGTGACCTGATAGCCCAGTTCACACATTAGAACTGACAGCCCAATTTGTCTGCTCTAAAACTCAGCTCATGACTATCCACTCTCTGTAACTGATGAGGAAGGACAAACTATTCAACTGCAGGTTAGTGTTTATAGTGAGCTCAAGCAACTAGCTCTTCTATTCATCAACTAGAAGAATACCCCAGAAAAAGCAAATATTGGAGATGTGAATATTCTTCCCGAGTTTAGAAATCACACAAAAGCACCTACAGCTCCCACCGAGTGTCGGCCTCCTGAGGAGTTTTCATGGTGCTTGTGTTGCAGCATTGTGCCACTCCGATTTGTGTTGTTTCTGAGTATTTTGGTGAGTAAGACAGAGACATCCCAGCAATTCACTGGACTTGGTCTTTAAACAAAACTTCTCTCCTTCTAGATCCAATTTTGTTTGACAGTTGTCCCTTTATACAAATGCTCCACTTTCATAAAAGAGGAGGTATGAAGTGAATGTGGAGAAAGCAGTATTGTTTATAAATCTGAGTTTGAGAACTATTTACATTTCTTGGCTTTACACAGATCTGTGAATGGGGAGGTTTTTGTGTTAGCATTTGCAAATCTGAGGTCAGAGCTGTTTGCTGGCTCACTCACCAGCAGCTTCCATGAGATTAGATGTTAGGTTTGAGTCTGCTCACACAGTCGTTGCTTCTGAGAATCCTAGTGACAGCAGTTGTTTGCAAAGAATGCTTTCAACCTAAAGTTACTTTGTACTTTTGTTATTGCAAATAATGAGTTTGAAAGATGTTGAATAGGATTAAATTTTACAGTAATTTTCTTAGTGCACATACCTTACATATTACTTGCTCAGAATTGGAAGGAGTAGGTTCTGCAGATTCATGAGTCTACTTAAATTGGAATACTATTAAAAATTAATCACTTTGTACTAATATTTTCTCATCATAATCTGAGGTGGTTAACTGCACATCCTCATTTGTCATAGTTCTTCTTTTCATCCTAAAATAAGGAAGCAGCATTTTCCTTATTTTACTAGAAAATATTAAATTTTTTGCAAAAGATGTTTGTTGGATTCAGCCCCTATGAACATTTGCTTATGCACTGGAAGTATAGTGACAGCAATATAAGTAATAAGGGTGGGTAGAGACAAGTCTGAAGGATGTAGGACTTTTCCCAGGATCTCACAGACAAATAGCTGCCTTTCATTCTTGGTCTCTGCCACCCATGAATACATCCATCAGTGTGGCAATGCCGTTTATCGCAGAGCACTTGAATTCTTGTGTGTGGGTCCTGCCCTATATTAAATAGGGGTCATTTTGTAAAGAGTAACATTAATGTAATCTGTATTCTTCACTTTTCTCTGTTTCTGCTGTGCATTCCCTTGTACATCCCCTGCTTGGGTGGAATAGGTGTAGCATCTCTGGTAGAGGTACATTTAAGGGTAATGCATATGCATATCTCTAAAGTGCCCCTCTGGAGCCAGCCTTTCTGTATTTTACTCAGCCCTTGCTTGGGCAGCACTCCATCTCCTCACTAAGTCTCTTGATGCATAAAATCTTTGTAGCAACAACAAAATATATGGTAGGATTATTTGGGGTGAAGGGCTGAAATGATGCAGGTGCCGGTAATTAGAATCCATGTGGCAGGTGTACAGGCAGACTTTTTCTGCTTGGGATGGATTGGCACCGAAAAGCCTGGAGGTTGAGGAGCTCTCTTGGCCTCTTCACTCAGTCAAAGCAATGAGTTTGTTGAAAAGCAAGAAGATTTCTACCTGCAGTTGTTACCTCTGACCTCATATAGTGCCATCCCTCAAATGTTTCACACTTCTACATCTCTGCTGTCCTACAAAAAAAAAAGGTAGAATCAATGTGAGTTTTGAGACATTAATGTAACTAAGCCACAGTTTTCTCTCTGACCAGTCATTGCCCTTTTATAAGCTGAGGTGTTTCTGCAAGTGGTGAGCCTTTGCCAGTTCTACTCACTGAATCACTGGAATATGAAGTTGGAATATTATTTCATTTGGAGTTTGTAATGTTGCTTTTGTGGTTGAAAGTCAGCAGTCTGAAATCTGAAATTAATGTGATCCTCTGTAATGAATTGTCCTTTTGTCAGCTTTTGCCATGCTTACTAGCTGTTCTAGTAATAGATCTCATCTAACCAGTCTTTCCTTTTTTCTTTTCTTTCTTTTTCTTTTCTTAGGGTATTTATATGACAGAAAAGGGAAACTATGAGGGGAGTCTGTTGTGCTCACAATAGTCACTTAATATAGCTATTAGTCTTTATAAATGAAAAACACAGCTTTATTTTAAGTCTCAATAGGCTTTTATTAGATTAATGATTCTGGAGAAAGTCAAACACAGCTATGTTAAATATATACACTTACTGAATAATATCAATATTTTCCTTTTTGCTCTTTATTGTTCCGGCAAAGCTAATAAGTGTATCTGTTTTTCTCTGAAGCATCTGGTTTAGGTCTCAGGATCATCAGGTATAAGATGAGAAGTCAGTTTGATTTACAGTTTTAGTTTAGCAGATCCAAAATCAACACTCCCTACAACTTGGTTGCATAGGGTCTTACTGCAGTCCATGTTAAAACTGTTAATTATTAAAATACTTAATTTAGAAAAATTGAAATACTTTCTAAAAGAAAGCCTGCGTGATACTGTCCCTTAATCAGCTTAACTCCAGTCTGTGCCCTTAGTGGCAGAATTGTTGGTGTGCTGTAAATGTTTATCAGCAAAACTACTTGACTAGCAAGAGAGAATGTTGATAACTTGCTGCGTGCTGAGCACACACAGACCCTAGGAAAAAAGAAGTAGTACAAGACCATCATCCTCATCTTTTGTCTCCTTTTCTTTTCATCTTCAGCCAGTCATTAGTCCATACAGTGCTGTTCTTGTCATTTTCAGTCAGCAATGTGAAAATTACTTCACCAATGCCCTATGTCTCTTAATACTCCCTTTCAGTCCTGTGGGTGGCTGACTGAAGACAAGCCATGTCTTCTCTTCTGATCTGAATCAATCAACAGATCAGTCTTGTATCATTTGTTCAGCACTTGTCCAGCCACATACTGCTTTTCATCTGCCAGATTGGGTTTACAATGGTCTCCAGGGTCTGCAGTTGCTATGCTCTCTCTCGTTTTCATATTTTCTGTAGTTCAGTCAAAGCTTTAGAAATGGGCACCTTACATTTCATTAGATGGTCCATCTCACGTTTCAGTGGTTAATATTTGGGAAGAGGAACTTGTTTTAAGTCACCAGAACTACTCCATTTCTGGGTATGAAGTGGTATCAGTTATGGTAAGATGACTTAAGAGATGGCATAAATACACTTTGGATCCAGATTGAGGGTACCTGCCTGTTAATATTGAAGTGTTAAGAGAGGTCTTGCTCTGAACTCATTTTTCAGGCCGCAAGCCACTTGCTGGCTTCCCTGTCAAACTTTTAATGAAAGCTCTTAAGTTTCTGGTTTGAAGACAGAATAGACTACTAAATATCAAAATAAAGGAAAATGAATGTTTCCCTTAAAAAGTAGCAATCTGTTTTATAATACCAGTTTAAATGTATTGCTTATGTGAATTCTTGCTCGAAGATGGAGTAGAAAAGTTTCTGGGAAGTTATAACTCAGGTGAAGAATTGGGCTGAGATAATAAGGGATTGAATAGGCTCTGCGTTCTCAACAGCCCTCAAGAACAGCACCCAAAATACAAGTCTCTGAGTGTATTTCAGACAAAAAGAGGCTGGAACACCTCTTGAGTCTGGTGTGCACAGCCATAGTCTTTGCTGGTCTTCCATCTGCTGGAGTGTGCCACATGCCCCATGGCTTGATCCTGTGTGAGATGCAAAGGGATGCAGTAACTGGAGAAAAAAGCCACAGAGCAGCTAAGATGACATAAGATTCTTCTCTTTTCTCTTTTTATCTTCTCTCGTTTTCCTGACTTTCTATTTATTTCCTCTTCCAAACCACTATTGCATCAGAAGAATGCTGATGAGAAAATAGTTGCTGTGAGCACATATCCTCCAGGCAGTGTTTTTTTTCTGGCCAGGTGGGAGAGAGAATCATTAATTTCTTGAGGTTCTTGTTAGCTGACTCACTGTTTCGTGTGGACTAGTCAGACTGAATGACTGTATTTCCTTCTGGGCATCCTGGTATTGCTGGAGATACCCATCCTGGCAAGATGCTTCAGCTCATCTCCAATTAAAATACTTGTTATGGAGGTATTAAACACAGCTGATTAATGAAGTTAGAAAAAACATTTGAATGCAGAGCGTTAAGGTTTCCAACATTAGTGTTCCTCTACAGAGAGGTGTGTGCGGTGAGAAAGCGTTTGGCATGTTAGCAATCCATCCCATTTTGTTCTCATTTGCTTTCTCTAATTTCCTGCCTTTTTTAATGCAGGTTAGCTGAAATAAGTACTCTTTCCCTCCTCTTCACCGTTCCCTCCCCATTTATGGAATAGCCCATAACACGTGCCTGTAAAGTGGCTTCTTGGGAATTTGCAAGTCTTTGAATGTGTTATCTGATTAAAGGGATGTATGTGTCTTTAATTCTCGTCTGCAGTTTCACCTCTGACCCCATCTGTTAAAGTGGAAAAGGGCTGAGAGTCAGCAAAGTCCCAGATTCAACCCAGATAACCTGCAGTGTGCACATTTGAATGCTTTAACTCCTTGGTTGCCCCTGAAAATTACATACTTAATTAAGTGACAGGTTTAGTTGGAAAATGTGGTGGGTCTGATATGAGACAGGTGAATTGTTTGTTTTGTTGATATGCTTAAGGTAGGATAATTTAGTCCTGGCTTCACCTTTTCTGTTAAAGAAGAAATGAACATGTGACATAAACATGTATAAGATCTTGTTTGCATGTGTGTAATTTCATTTATTTATTTATTTTAATAGACCAGTTTCTTACTTACAGAAAAAAAGTGAAAATTCAAACCCCTGTTTGTTACATATACTCCCTTTTGGAAAAAGAAGCTGAATTATGTGGTTGGAAATGATGTTGCAGTTTTGGATGGGATTTTTAAATACCTCTGAATAAGGCAGTAGAAATACCATCATTGAAAGATTGAAGTAGATGACATGAGAGTTATTTACATTATATTTTGTTAATATTGTGCTTTTTTGCAGAACAAAGTGACTGTGGATTTTCTGTGCTTCACATATAGATACCATAACTCATGAGAATATCCCAATATGTTTGAACCTGTGGATGTTTTGCTTTTTGCTCTGGTCATTTTCTTTTCTAGCTTTCAAACATTCTTAAAACCGAAAGGATTTTCAGTATCCCAGATCCATCCCTCTTCTCTGGAAGCTAGAGCCAAATTCTTCCCCCACTTACATCTGTTCAACTCTGGTGGTTTCACTTATGCTACGTGGCTGTAACAATGCAGAATTTGTCCTAATCTGCCCTTTCTTTTTTTGATGGAGAATATGCACATGCAAAGTGTACGTGAGCACAGTAAGTTGAACTGCAAATACAAAAAATGTATGTATATTGTGTGTGTGTGTACACACAAATAGATAAACAGCACACAGATAGGTTTGATAGTATATCTACTGTACATAATATTGTAAATGGTGTCTTGCTGTGCTGGAATCTAGGCAATATGAGTTCAGTACTAAAGTGTTCAAGTTGCACCTGAGCTAGCTGGAGCCTGCCAGCCTCTGCAAGCCCACTGAGAGCATCTGTCTCGCCACCACCTTGCTCATGCTGTGTCCTCTGCAGGCTCTCCGATTCTTCCGACTATGAGCATAAATCATCCACCTGTCAGGAGCTCGAGCTGCCTGGATTATGCAATGCCTGCCTTCATTTGGAGATGGTGTGAGCAGAAGATTGCGGCAAATGGTTTGCATTCATTTTAATGCTGCTCCCGCATCTCTTCAGCTTTAATGAGGGTTCAGGGTGGTGACAACTCCCTGAGACAATGGAAGTCCTAGAGACCCAAGCTTTCTTTGTATGTTTGTATGGCCTAGTTTAGATTTTTTTTTTTTTTTTTTTTTTTTTTTCCCTTTTTGGCTTTTTTCCCCCTCCCTTTTTTTTCATCCCCCCTCCAAAGAAATGAATGGCTTGAAAATTGAGGCAGAGAACTGGTACTGCACAAAGCCAGCTGTCCATAGCTCTGCTTTTTGGCCTTGTAATACTTCCCTCCAGCTGAGCAATGAAGAATTTAAAAATCAGTCATGTTTAATGTTGATTGTCCATTTGTGCTGTCTAAAGCTGCATAGTGCCTAGTTGCCTTCAGTTCAATGTGTAAAAATCCTACCTTTGCATTTTATTCAGTTACAGGTGTATTGAATTACATGATTAAGGGTCGCATACCATGTTGTATATTCCAAATTTAAAGTACAGATCCTCTATCTTAAGGTCTCCTTGCGTTAACAAAAAAAAAAAATCGACTTTCAGTAAAATTGTCTTATTTCAGCTTGGTAGACCTGAACTAAATTCCTTATTCACTCATAATTTTCATAATGAATTCTAGACAGAATAAATATTAGTATTTATTCATCTGTGTAAACAGAAGGAAAAAAATGGAGGTTGGGAGACAAAAGCAGAGAAGTCCTTTCAAAGGCAAATGTTGAAGGTGGTGAAGCGGTGAAGAGAATTTGTGTCTTCACACCTATAGTATCTGTCTGCCCCTAACCTCAAACAAATCCCACCAGATTCTTGCAGGTACAGCCTTTAGACTGTAGCCTTATGTTCTTAGTGGCCTGAAAAATACATGGTAGTAGTAATAGTAAAATACTTAATTTTGATACTACTCAGTAGTTAGCAGGGTAAGTCCACATTTAGTATCCTAATGCTACAGGTTTGCTGGTTTTCGCCCATATTTAAGGAAAAAAACTTGTTGAATACTTTTGAAACACCTTGCACTTGTGCAACATTATTTTTCTGCAGTGAATGTGTCATGACCTTGTCAACAATTTTTTTGGAGAATATTTATTTTAGACTATTAGAGAGCACCTGTGATATGTAGGCAGTAATGTCCCCATTTTACAATATTAAACCTCAGACAAAGAGAACAAGAGTTGCTTAGTAAAAGTCACATGTGGTGTTAGAGGTGCAGCTAGGAGAAGAACTTCTGCTCCAAGATTAATGTGTCATTCAGCCTGGGACTTCAAAGTCCAGCCATGTCCACCCCTTTCTCACCCAGTGACTGAAAGAGAGAAAGGTTTATTGCTTGTTCATTTGGGGTTTTACATTACTCTTTTTAACACTTCCCTTTACATGGGAACTGCTCAATCAGCTGCTGGTGAAAAGAATCCTAAAAGGTAAAGTCAAATTAAGGGCAGCTTTTGTCAACAGGGAAAATAAAGCACTGTATTTCAATGCACCTGTATATTTCCCGTTGATATTAACAGAAGATGCTTAGACACGTGGAGAGGAATGTGTGTTGCCAAAATACTTAAATTTTTCTCATGGTGAAAATTTCCCCAGCTGACAAGTAGCACGAGTGGCAGCTGAATGTGGAGTACATAGTGTGTGGAACACACACTCCTGAATTGCAGCAATACTTGGAAACTCTGCCGGTGTCTGTGTTCTGCTGCTTTGGTCTGAAAGCCAGGGAGTTTCATGCAACCTGGTCATACTTAACTAGGACCACACAGAGCAAGAGAGGTTTTTTAATAGGCTGTTTGGGGAAGAGTGGAGACCCTAGTGTGTTTAGACTTTGAGAGCTTTACTGTGAGACTTATTTGCTTCTGGTTGCAAGCTACCCTTCCATGCCATTCCCTCCCCCCTCCAGTTGTAATTTGATGGAAAGCCAGCGGTACTGCAGTTTTATGCAAAGCCTCCAGTGAACTCAGAAAAGATTATTATTTCTCACTTTGTCTTTACAGATAACTTTAAAATTTTATGCATCAGAACGCAGGATTATCTGAAGACACAAATGCAACACAACACTGACAAAATCAGATGAAAAATCTCACTCTTTCAGCTATGAAGAAATTAGATTTATCATCAGAAAAGCATTCTCTTTTCATTTTCTGAAAGGTGCTTTTTGACAGACCCTTTGCAGTGGACGTCATGCTCACAAAACATGCTGTCACAGGGCTATTTGAATATGGTGACAGGCTCATTATCATGTTGAAGACAACTGACAACACTGCAGACTAGAAATGGACAGGCTTGCCAATCAGCTGTTGAAAGGATTGCAGTTGAAATAGAGGTTTTTTTTGTTCTGAGAACAGTAGTACAAATTGACTACATTAATTCTTTTTATTATGGTTGCATACACTGTAGTTAAGGGTCCGTCACTGTTTCCATTATAAATCCCTGTTTCCAAGGGTTTATTAGTAGACCATAAAAAATGGTTCCTGTTGAAATTTTGCATTAAAAATATATATTACCCTAACAGAACAAAATTTCTGTGGTAACTGTGTGGAGGAGGGAGGGCAGAGAAAGGGATTGACTGATTTTAGCTGAAAATTGCATAAAGCTGAATGCATTATTATTTTTATAGAATCTTAGATGTCCAAGAGTTTTATAGACAGGTTTGTGCCTCGTGGGTTTACAATTTCTGGATGCAGTGCTGCCAACACTTATTATGGGATGGGATTTTCCTGGTAGTTTCACTGGAATTAGTAAAGCACCAAACCTTATCTGCAGTAGTAGGTATTTGCAGATTCAGGTTGAGTAGTCAAACAATCTTGAGAAGTTGTTTTGCCTTTTCACGGACCTCAAAAATAGTGAGGTTGGGGTTTTTGTTTTGTTTTAATACTAATCTGGGATGTTAAATGATGACCTGAGATACAGGGAATTTTGTATATATAGTGGTATTCCAAGCTGAAATGATTCCACCAATATACTTCATTTATGTGAAGTGAAAAGATTGGTGGAATTTATCTGCTTTAATCGGAGGTGGTGGTCCTGGGATATCTTTTAATAGTGGAATTTCCCAGGTATTGGAGTTCATGCCGCTGTAGTTTCTAGAGTGATCTACAGCATCATACTTCTGTGCAAATGCAGGAGTGTCTGTTTTGACAGGTCTGAACAGCTCACAAGGTGTTGTCTGCTTAGCTCTGGAAGCAAGGATGTTCCTCTGAGTCCCCTGAGAGCCTGATGTAGCAGGCATTCTCAGAGCACCCCGTCACACCTCAGCACATGGACACCACACCCGGTGTCTGCAGTCATCATTTCTCCTGTACCATCCTGGTGATCCCACTGCTGTGCCTCAGCAACAGCCAGTTTGTGGAAAGGGAGAGGTAATGTTTCTGCATCCAGGATGATTGCTTTTTTTTTTCCACACCCTTGCCATAACAGAGCTTTTTCCCAGGAGCTGGAATATCTTTTCATTCATCATACAGTGGGGGGTGTCAAATCTATGTAATCTATATATGCTCTAAACTAGAAGGAACTGATGTTGTATTTTCTAAGAGAAGAAATCCAAGTATGCTGGAGAAAAGGCATGTTGACCTACCTTCCTGCAGAAACAGGAATAGGAGGCCAAGAGTCCTGAAAGGAGCAAGGTATTTCCGGGAAGCCTGGTGGAAGCACATGTCTGAAAGTTAGTTACGAATTGTATACAAAAACTAGGTATAGGTGGCAGCAGTATGTGTACATTGGCTCATTTATATTCTGCACTGAGGGCCTGCCTTTCCCCATGCTTTGTACAGGAAGCGTGGATCTCTCTTCAGGATCCAGCTGCATTTGGTGGGTCAGATGGAAGAAACACCGTGGTACATAGGAGGTACATATCCTTTTGTGGGAGTTGGTTAAGTATAAAATGAGATACTGAAATAGAAAAAGTCTACTTGTAGACCCCCCAGTTATTAAATTCGTTTATCACCCAATATGAATCTTTAATACGTTCACTAAATATTTGGTGTGAGGCTGATCCAGAAGGAAGACAGAGTTTTGCACAGAGTTTTGCTTAGAGCGTTTTGCTGGAAGCTTACAAGGAAAAATGATTTTACTTTGTAGTTCCATGGCTTCAAACATTTGCAGCCTTAATTGATGCTCATTTGATTACTTGATTTCAAAGCACAATCAATTACCTTAATGCATATCACTGTTCTCACAACTACGGTGATTGCAAAATTGTGAATGTAAAAATGGAAGTCACTTCTGAAAATTAAGTCTGCAATTCTATTTGCAAAGTCAGAACTCTGACTCTCATGAATCACATCAGCACAGAGCAAAGGGGAGTATATTGTCATATTGCCTGAGCTATTATAATATATCAGGTCAATTGTGTGCATACTTAAAATCTTTAAAATATTTATGCTTCTCTATTGAAGTCAGTCGTCTGTTTCTAGGAGGAAACTTCCTGAAGATACATTAACTAATGCAGGATGTTGAACCTAAAAAGTAGTGTTCAGTTGCGAATTACTAAGGAAGGATTTTGTCTTTTCATGAAATCATGGCTCCACCGAAGTCAGTGGCAAAGTTGCTGTTGGTCTGGGGGCAGATGGGTTTTCATGGAGTGAGTAATTCTAATGATTAAATCAGATGATTGGAGTCAAGACTTTATTTCTATTCCAGAACAAGACACTTCTACTTAGTGTGCCTCCAGCAAAAATATAATAGATACAATAATATGGAGCTCACCTGCATGTTGTGAGGCTTATTGAATTAATATTTATGGAACACTTCAAGATTCTTTGATAGAAAGTGCTATATGGCTGCATACTATTACAATAAAGTCCTGAAAAGCAAATCAATCTGGAGTTAGTCTTATCCAGTTATAACTATCTGCTGGAGCTGCCTATCATGTTAGAGAGAAGAAAGAAAAGAAAACTAGAAACAATAAGTATTAAAAAGAAATCCCAAATATTTAGAAACCTTGGGCTTAATGTTTCAATTAACATTTGTGGTTAGACCCTTTTTTAATGCTCTGCTAGCTAGATTCCTGATTGAAACCAAGCGTAACATAGTAACTTTGTGTGGTTTGGGAGAGTAAATTAATATTTCCTTCTTCTGCCGTAAATTGCTTCAGAGAGCACACATCCTACACCTCGCCTACCAGACATGTAAATAGCATTATCTTTGAATCATTGGTTCCAGCAATGCCATGTATGAACAAATATTGTTGATTCATTGATGCGGGGGTTTTTGTTGGCTAAGTATTTTCATATTTGCTTTTGAAAAGAAAACAAATACTCTTACCATTAAAAGCTGCATTGATTTGAAATGAGCTACACATAAGGGTGGACTAATTACCTAATTTTTCTTCTCATCAATCAAACTCTCATTACCTTGAACATCCCTCCGAAAAGTTAACAGAAGACCTGAACAGCAGTCTTTAAAGAGAGTGTTACAAACAGCAGTGCCCTGAAAAAAACTACCCCAAATGTAAGTGTGCTGAAGAGACATTGGTTGAATTAAACTATTCATATCATGCAGACAAAGCAGCTTATCAGGTGTGTGACTTCATTTTGCCTATCACCAAGTGCAGGAAGAAAACTCTGAAATCTAGGCTATGAAGCCTGGAGGATATTGATGTTTTAGCAAAACAACACAGGCATGGAATATTCTTTTTCCCCAGGACTGACCTAGTAAATTGTGCAAGCACCAGGAGAAATTTTGCCACCTGTCCCTTGTAATCAAGACCTGTCCCTTACTTAGTCTCATTTCAGTGATATAATTAAATGACACCATTTTCCCATTTATGTTGCATGAACACTGCCAGAATCCTATAGTCTTATCCAGGTACCCAGGAATGTGACTTAATTTGTTTCTAAAGCCAAAAAAATAATCATTTGAACATGGTCCCTTGCCCTAATAGCTAACCCAGCATGGTATATTAGAATACTGTTGTTGCAACATTCACTGCAAAAATCAATAATCCACTAGATGGAGCAGAATAGAAGTTTAAAAACTGAGTCAAGTCTGGTATTTTAAGAAACAGAATTGAGTATCAAAGTGCCAGAACTCAGACAAAACAGCAGAAAAACACAACAGTAGTATTTTTGCGGTGCGTAGTTCTAGTAAATCAAGCAGCTTTACAGTCATTCGTGGATTAATGTTGCAGTTCTGCTTTGTGGTTCTCTGTTCTTCTCTAAGGGATAAAATGAGGATTAATCTCTGCTCTAGAAGTGGTGATGATGAGAAAATTTTGGAGAACAAAGATGTTTCTAGGAAAGAGAAATAATTTGTTTCCTTTCCTAAAACAAAAGCAGTTTTTTTCATTGGAGAAACAATAATAAGACAATCAGAGAAAGGAATCATAAGGTTTATTTTCTAGAAGTTGTTGCTCATTATTTTCTGGATAAACTGAGTTATTAGGATATTTTGAGTGTGGATTTTGGGTGTGAAATCACAACCTATTTTAATATAAATAATCCTTGCATTAATACCCCCTTCAAAGAGCTGCAGGAACATGATGACAATCATATTAGCAAGTAGATTGATGAAGATGGCAGACAAGGCTCCAGTTGCACAGTTCATCCAGTTTCTATTGCAGGTGTATATTAGTCATAACTTACAGCCTGCTTATTCTGTCCTGGGCCTCCTGTGAAAGGGGTGGCCAATTATGGCAATGTGAAGTGGTTGGTTGATGAAAATACATATGGGAAAGATTGGTCTTAGTGTTGAAGTTACATATTTTGCAAACAAAAGGAAAGATACAGTCAGTATTTCAGGGAAACAGCTATCAAATTTAGCTTGTGAAATTTGTAAATGGGCTTTATTGTTGCCTAAGCAAGGCTTTGAACCCAGGTCTCTGGAGATGAAAGCCCCAGGCATTAACCATTTGCAATATCTCACCTTCAGCTTTGTGTTTAATAAAATGCTTTAGATAGATGCAGGTGAGCTTTATTTGCTTAATACTGATTGCTTTGCCTTCTTTGAATGAAGATTTGAAGAACTTTGATAAAGTAATTTAAAAGTTGTCCATTTCCATATTCCTGGATATTTCTGTGTATCTGAAGCTGCTCTCTTTAAATTACAACAGATAGGCTTCCCATAGAATAAATGTAGAGATGATACTTTCTTTTTCTGTGTTTTTTTTTTTGTCTAAATAGGAACTTGTGACAATTAAAACCTTCCCATTCTTATCCCTAACTGCCCCCCATTGTTTTGGTGTATTATGGCAGTGCAATCTGAAGTTTTTTCTTTCTCCAGAAAGGACTCTTACCTGAAATTCTAATTCTAATGATGTAAAGTATTCATATTACTTCTCATCCTGTACTACTGTACAATATCAGTATGAGCTAGTGATAATCTGGTGGATTTCTCCCCATGCTTATTCTCTTTTTCAATATATTATTGATTTCTAAAATACCTCGAGATTTGCTGTTGCTACAGAAATACCCGGTGTTAACATTTGTAGTTATGCATACATGTTGGGAAAAGAATAGCCTGAACTTCCTGCATTACAGGATATATTTTCTCTCTCCTCTTCTTTTCCTTTTCCTCTTACAGCATGAGTTGGTGTTTTGTCCATCAACAAATGATTGTTTTCCTTTATTTCTGCTGAGTGTTCACATGCACATTTACTTTAAATCAGTACAATATGTATAGAATTGATACCCATTTTCTCTGAAGTACCAGTTTTAGTCTCAGTGGCTGATAATCATCAGTTTTTCTTACAACTGTAAAGCTGTTCTGCTTCAGGTTTGAACCAATGCATCATCATGAGCCCATGGCTTACAGGCCACAAAGGTCTTCGTTGAATACAGTCTTAAGTTAAACTTCTCTCTTTCTTGTTCTCAATGTTGGCCAGACACCGAGAACCTTCTGAGGTCATGTTGGGACAGGATCTCCAAATGAGCCAGGAACTGTGCAGGAGAGTTGTCCAAGTGCTTTTTTTAAAAAAAAAGTGTCATCTTGGTGCACACTGGTTGGCACACAGTCTACAAGTAATCTATCTCAATTCAGCTATCATTTTCCCTTATTTTTCATTTTACAAATATTAATGCATGAGCCTGAACTCCTTTCTTTGAAATATTCCTCCTTCCCTTCTCTCTTTTCCCAAGGACATCTGTGCCAAAACACTGTAGTTCAGCATGCCAATGGTCTCTCATGTCACTGAAGTACAGAAGGTGTCCATGCTCAGCATATCTGAAGAAAAGTAATTTTAGTCTTGGTTTTATACTTTTTTCTGTCTGTCAGTTTTGATGCACACTGAGGGCTATGATCCATGAGTAGAAAGTCCTGCTGGGTGTCAGGTTGAAGATAGTAATGAATTTCATGGGCTGTAGCAGGCTTGGACCCTAAATAAACCACGGGTTTTGTGAAGGGGGTAGAGTGTGGACAGGGCATAAAGTCCTCTCATTCCTCTTTTTCATGTGTTGGGCACAAAGAAAAGATTTTGTCTGTATTGGGGGAAGAGTAGAGAAAGAGGCAGTTCTTTGTCTAAAGAACAACAGGGCAATAACCAGTTGGTCACTTCTATGCTATTAGTGTGAAATGTTTATTGCTGAACCGTGGTGTTCTACCCATTGTCTGGTGTGTGTGATAAAGTAGGTTGCAGATGGCTTTGTCACACCCAGGCTTGCGAAAGGGCAAGTGAATCTCAGTGAAATTAATTTGCATCTTCTCCTGAGTTTGCAGGACAAAGTTGCAAATTGAGTCATAGCTGATGATGTAGGGCAGGTTCAGCTCTTTGCAAGTGTATGTTTGCTACAATACGTGAAGGATGATGTGGAAACTTAAGCACATAGCTCTGCATTAGTTGTAGCAGCGAGGTATTCATTGCAGTACAGAAAAGACTCAGTCTGGCATCCTTTGTTTACAAGTGCTCACAAAATAACTTCTGTTGAAGCTAGCTAGATAGAAGGGGGATGTGGGCTCATTCTCCTTGCACAGATCATCAGGAATGAACAAAAGCAGTGACAGCCAATTAAAAAAAAAAAAAAAAAAAAGCTGTGTGTTAAGCAGTTTTGATTTGTAGGAATACGGGCTGTGAAATTGTTTAGGATGTTTCCATGCAACTAACTAGAGAAATATTTCCTAAACATTTCTGTTCAGTTCTCATGAGAGAACTCATTTTTTTCAAGAGTTCAAAATATTGTGAAAGCACAGTCTTAGCCGGTAGTTTAAAAAACCCAGTAAGACCAAATAGGAACAATATTAAAAAGATGAAAATAAAAACCTTGAAAAGATGGTGAAACTGAAAGTTCTGATGGGATTGTCCTAACAAAATGGAAACCGTCCTGTTAGGAAAGATTTTTTTGTTAAACTATGCCGTCACACACTGAGTCCTGTAGTACTGTTCTGTGGGTTTGTGTGTGTGGTTGCCTGTGGTTTATTAGCTCTGCAGTTCTTCAAAGTCCTGCTCAGGATCATCTTGTTAGAAGAGAGAAGTTAGTTTTAAATTGCAAAATTGAAGAAAAAGGTCTTAAATAGAAGCCAGGTTGCTCTTAGAGGAGTAGTCTGTGGTAAAAGAGATGTGTTCAAAAGAAGCATTTCCAGGTAAATATTTGTTTGCATATTAATAATTATGTGCAAGCAGTAGAAGAGAAATTAAAACCCAAATATATGTGGCAAATAAACTACCCTGTGCAACATGATTGAGGGTCCTGTGCTTAGAAGACTGTTTTGCAGAAATAAGTCTCTGTGAATGTGTCTAAAGGTGTTAAATTTTTTGTAAGCGTGAGTACTTTACCTATTCTATTGTCAGTGCATACTAATAAAGAAAACCCTTAGGCTTGATTTCAATGATGTTTAATTTAGTCTCACAGTAAAAGCAAACTCAGTTTTACTATACTACAACTTTATATGATGGCCTGAATAGCATGAAAACAGCAGTAGGTCATCTATTTTTTCAGTTATTGTTCTAATACCCTGACTTGTCCATCAAATGTTAATGGCTATTGTCTCATGTACAACAATAACTGTATGCTTGAGTTATTTTGTGATGCAATACAATATGAACATTAATTTTTGCACCATGTTTTAACAAAATGAATTTTAGTATTAAAATCAGAATAGTAAATGATCAATGTCATTAACCAGCAGTATTGATTTACTGTGGAAATTTAGTTATAAATTAGGCCTGATCCATAATCCATTGAACGCTTTCTAAAATCTTGAGACTTCTGTGACTACACCTGGTAAATGAGAGAAATTTTCCCACATTTTTCTTTTGATTAATTTTAATTGTTTATGCAATTTTGTTCAAGTAGGAGTAGTGGCACTTTCACACAGGGCTGTCTTTGGATTTTTGTTTTGTTTCTTTTTATTGAGTTTAATGTCTGGAAGCATAGGCTACCCCACCAATGTGAGGACTGGAAGTGAAATAGATGTGTCTCTGTTCATTCCACAGCCAGAAGGAATGAGCAGTAAGCTAGCAGTATACTTGACAAAATAAATGACAAATACAGATGTTTCAGTAGGAGTAGAAAATACTAGTTACAGAACTCAGCACTGAAATAGCACCAATGGCATTTAAAATACGTAAGAACAAAACCCTTATATTCTAATTGGACATTATCTCCTTGAATTCAATTTCCTCCTTTCACTCATCCACATAATTTTTGATAGTAAGGCTTCACCATGCCCAGTAGAAGTTAAGGAAGTGACTTATCCTCTCCTGAAGTATTTCTGCAGTGATGCACAAGGTGCTAGTGATGCCGCTGCTCACAGAAGGCATTGTTAGACTGCGCTGAAGGGACAGCGTTCCCTTGAGACCCAGACAGTTTGCCCAAGCAGTGTGTTTGTAGACTGCTGCTAAAAACAATTTCACTCCCAGACCACTGGACTTCTTACAGTCTAATTTTGGCTATATATGAGGGTTACTTAAATGCAGAGATAACATTAATCTTTCAGTAGCAACAAGTGCTGGCTGTGGTTAAGACCAGGAGCTTAGCATTCCTGCAATCAAAATGTTGTTGCTGGACATGAGTAGTATAGTGTGTGATCATTTCTGAACATTAAATCTAACCTGGGTTGAGTTCAGCTCTGCTACGTGATACCATGTTGCCTCACATGGCACTGTTCTGCCCCTTTGGTCCTTGAAGATACGGGACAGCAATTAGCAAGTATCTCATTTAATTGGCAGGAGTTCATGTAGTATCAGCCCCCGTGCCCTCATGATGCTTGCCTAAATAAGTGTTTCTATTTCTGCAGACAGTAGGCATTTGGATTTTTTTTTTAAACACTATAACTGCCTGGGCTTAGTGTTACAAATCATGAAACATTTTGTTTATGCATTATAAATAGTGATATCTATTTATAAATCAAAGGCACTCTGTTCTCGCTCTATTCCTAGGAGGCCTTTGGTTGTGTTAGCATTACCCACACACGTGCTTCCATTTTGTTGCCCAGGAAGCTAAATAGAAATATATGACTCTTAGCTGGCCTCATTAATGAAACAATAGATATGGGTTGGGTGCAGAATCTGAAGGAGCCACTGAAAAATGTAATAAGCAGCAAGGGGAAAAAAAGAAACCTCAACAAACTGAAGATACTTTAAATTATTAAAAAATGTTATTCATGGGAAGCAATGCAGGGTTTTATTTAGAGAGGTAGAAGGAAAACCCTGAGGTGGTAGAGGATTCCTAAAGGGTGGAGAACAGTTTATCTTTGTACCACAGTCATATGGGGACAATTTATTCTCATCTTGGAAGAACAGGAAATATTTTAAAGTTAATAATGTTTCTGCCACCTTCCTCTCCCCTCCTATCATGCTTACAGTCAAAGGTGAAAGCCTACCCTGCATCCCCTGTGACTGGTACAGAATCTACATCAGAAGCAAAGAGATGAGGGAAAGAAGAAGAGTGGAATGAGATCAGCTCTGTGGTTTGTGACAGCCCATAAAACTAGAGCAGCCTTTACAGAAACTGGAGCTGAGTAGAGCGCATAAAAAGCCAGTAATCACCTCTAAACATGGGCCAGTTGGCAATCCCATGCTGTGGCTGTTTGTCATTACAATAGGATATCTTGCTGCAAATCAACAGATCATGTTCTAATAGTCATATGTACTAACAGCAGAGAAACATTTGTTGCTGTTTCTTTCAAGCCCTGTGGATGGGATTTATCACTGTGTGACAATCCCTGGCCCACTGATCTTGCGGTTTGAAAGAAACTGCAGATTCTAGTGCAAGGAAGTTGCTGGAGTAACTGGTATTGGTGGTGTTTGCTATGCTCTCCCCTCATTGCAACCTGGGAAGCATCTCTTCAGCTCAGCTGGTACCTTGCTCATCTGGGTAATGTATTAGCCCTAATACTGAATTTGGAGCAAGTAGTTCCCCGTGATAGTTAATAGCAAGAAAAAGGATGTAGTAAGGTGTTACTGCTCTGGTTTTCTTGTGTGAACCCACAGTTTCAGAGGGGGTTTTCTGCACAGCCTCACCCTGCTGGCATGGTAAAGCCAGTGCTTCCTCAGCGAGGGCATGTACAATTCCCAGCACAGCTGTAGGGATAAGCTACTGCAGACACCTCAGATGCACTCCTGCCACAACAGACCTGCTGACCCGGGGCCTCGCAGTGCTCTCAGGGCTCTGTTTAGGGTGAAGTGCCATTTGCTGCCCATGTAAACATATACATGCCCGCTCCCCCTCCCCGTGTCAGACACCGCAGAGACCCTGCCTTTAATAGGCAAGGTTGGAAGGATAGAGTGTGGCACATGGGCCCAGTCTTCCTTTTTATAAATCGGTAACAATGGGGTGTTGACAGGCCTTGAAGCCTAGACAGGCTACAGGGGTCATCACGATAAGGAAGGATTAGTGTATATAATTTGCCAAATATGGCGCCAGCCACCAGCTGGGTTTTTCTGCACATGGCAGATTATCTACAGGAGCTTCATGGCATTCACCTTAGCTGCTGGCTGTGTTTATTAGTAAATGTGTTGCTGCTTCCAGTTTAAGAATTACATGCTAAACAGGGAATGCATGCAAACGAGATGAAAGAAGTTGTGGTTTAAATTAAATGACTGGGGACAAAAAAAAATAGTGTGTACTGTACAGTCTTTAAGTATAAATACTTTTCAGTGTACCGTATCTGTTTTTCCCCTAAGATTTTCACTTGAGAGATTTTGTATGCATCTTCATTCTTAGTAAATAAAGCTGTTTCTAACTTAATTCCCCGGAGGATATAGTTATCCTGCCCAAAGATCAATGGTCAACAGAAAATATAAAGAGCCCCTAGATCAGATCTTTGACTGCTTTGTGGTAGATAGCTAAACTGCCCACCTTAAAACGTTAAGAGAACGATAAATGCTGTAAATTCTTGGCTGCAGTGAAGAAGAACTTGTTAACCCCAAAGTTACTGGAAATAGATACGGTCAAATTCTAACAACATTGCTGTGTTGTAAACTGTATTTATTCCTTAAAAGAAAAGCAAAACCAGAGAGATTTAGTCAATGCTTGCAAGTATTCTCCAAATCAGGTTTTCACTGACTGTGTTAATTTGCAGTTCAGGGTAGTGTCATACTTCTGATCTTCTAGACGATACCATGCCAATTTACGGCAGTTTGTACAAATGCTTAAAAATTAATACACATGCAGTTACTTTTTTTTTTCTTTTCATTTACTTGAAGGTTTTATTTATGAGTATGACAGTTCCTTTAAAGTAAGATGGTGCAGTCCCTTTGTGCTTCCTTCCTCAGTACCTGAATAAGCTCCCCCATAAAAGAAAAGACACAGTGTAAATGAAATTTTGCAAGTCATTCAAGGATGCAGCAAAAGACATAATTGACTTTTTGGACCATTTTTAGAACAAACTCTCTCAAGGCCTTTTTTTCCTCTCACAGCAACACTTTCCACTGCACTAGATCTGACAAGACTGTATGCATTACTTTATTTTGATACTGACATTTAAACAATAAAATAAAGCCATTTAAAACAAATAGTGGTGCTTCAAGTGTCTGAGCTGTCAAGATATCAAATTATATAACTTGGAAAAATCAGAATTCATTGTTAATGGTATGCACTTAACACAAAGGGTCGCTGGAGTACTAACCAGATATATATTCAGCTACCATGTTGGAGCTAACAGGCTGTATTCCTTTAGATAGAATTGACTATATTCACTTAAATGGACTTGACTCTAGTACAATCACTGTATTCAAATGTCAAAAAAAAGAGAAAGAGGATGTCACGTAGGGTCACAAATTATGTTGGATTTTGACAGATTGTAGCCTTGCTTTACAAGAGCAGTAACATCTCATTTGTCACCGTTTGATCTGTAAGTGCGGGAATGAGAGCGGAAGGCCCTCCATCTCCACCGCAATTTAATCGCTCTGAGGCCGACAGTGGCAGCTAAAGCCACCTGCCCATGCACTGTACTGCTGATCTGTTTTAATTTAATCGTCCGTCAGCTGGGATGAAAGCATAAATCGTCTCCCTTTGATCTGCAAACGGTGTGGGTTTTTTGTAAAGCGTGGTGCAGAATCAGGGAGACAGTTTTCACGTTTAGTGCAACATGGACAACATGGGCTTGAAGAGCTTGTATGTGATATTTCACTGTAGTATTAAAGCAAGAAGTTGTTCTTTTTGTAAATTGATACAAAACAGCATAAGGGGTTTTCTTAGAAAAGAGGATCATTGAGGAGGTTATTGATTTAATAATGTGTTAATTATTCAAGTTTGAAAAGCCAGCTTCTACTCTTAAATAACTTAAACATCTTTAAAACTCTGAAGACCCTTAAGTCACCTTTTTTACAAGACCAGGGGATAGGAAAAATTATTTGGTCATAACACAGTAGTTCTGTGAACTGTCAGCTATATACTGGGCATGTTATTTAGTTACATTATTGCATGTAAATGGAAAAGGGATGATCTTTACATAACAAACAGACAAAAAAAGTCTGCCTTCTCCAGTGGAAAATCTTGCCTTTTTCTGGTATTGTTGGAAGTTTTGTTGAAGGCCAAAATGTTATGTACACATCAAATATGGTTGGTAGGCCAAACCTTGCTTTGGCACGTACACCCTTTCATGGAAAGAACTAGCATGAATACAAGTGAAAGTAAAATTGTAACATTTGGACAAAACCTTTCTTATTACAGTTTTTTTACAGAGTAGATAGGGGAAAAAAAGGATTTGTCCATTTCTCTTCTCCCTCTTGGCCCCTTCTCCCAACCCTTTACAGCTTCCTTTTTCAGGCTTGTGCCTTTCTTAGTTTTTGCACTTGGCCTCTCACGTGAGGTACATCATTCCTGGTTTTGATGCTGTACATTTGTGCAGCACCTCCCTGAGCTCCTTGTCAATTCCAGCTGGTCCTTCCAGTGCTCCTGTCTTTAAATCTGAAGCAGGACAGCAGCAGAAGGCTCACCACTCAACTGTGAGAATTTTGACTTACCCCATAAGCTTCAAAATGCACCATCTCTTCTCCCTTTCTTATGAAAGCTTTAGGGACTGTACTCCCAGGTCGAATTCTGATTTGCCAAAATGAAAATCAAAATCTCACAAATCCTCCCCAAAATTCATACAAATACATACACACATATATTCTCTGCAGTGACATTTTTCTGATTGGGATTGAAGGTATGAACTGCGCAGTGAGGTCTATAAATATCTTTTCACTAGTGCTGAGACTATTGTATGGTTTCCCTTTTGGGAGAAGGGTTTTTTTGTGGTCACATGTCAAAACTGGGAAGTTCCTTTACTAATAAAAAACACGGTGTGTTTTCTTGACCTCTCAGAGAGCAGAGAACAGACCACAGTTTGTAAGAATCCCTCCTCTTTGAGTGACTAAACATATTTTATTTACCAATCTTGGCAACCTTTTGCTTGAGAAGGTTTTCTATCTCCATTATTTGTAGCAGGATTTTATTATTTGGCAAAAGACTCTGTCTTGGGATAAAGAAATGTTTATGCTTTCTCTTGTAAAATTCCATTCGGCATATGCTGGAATACAAATAGTGAAAAATTGCCTTTGTTCTTCTTTTGCTTTCATTCCTCATGAAAATTTTGTCAGGGTGACAATATAATAAATAATTGTGGCGTTGCTGTGGCCCTGGAATGGGGAGGGAGAGGGAACCATGCTGCTTTCTCCCAGCACAGGTCCAGCTTGTGGAGCAACCAGGCCCTGACCACTTTGAGAGCGCTGTTTTAGTCTAAAACAAATAAACACATTTTCTTGGGGAAAGAAGAAGAAAAAGAACACCGAAAAACCTTACTCTTGTCCCCAAAGTTGACCTCTGAGACTGACCCAGATCCCTGGGTCATAAGCTCACTCAGCATGGGACCGGGGAAAGACAAATGGGTCAGACTATTCCTAGCCCTGCTAAGTGACCCTTTCTCATCCTGAGTTTTCTGTTACAAGTTGAGGTGGATAGGAATCCTCCAAGAACACTCAGTGGTGCAGTTCTGAAATTTAAGTGTTAAGAGGTTGCTGACAAAGCACACGAAACAGAAAGATTTTTGTGCTTGCAAATACTGCAAATTGCTGTATCTTCCTCAGTTTCAAAAATATATCTGGAATGTCATATGTGTTCAGGCTAGTAACAACGCATAGCAAAAGGATATTAATTTGCAGAGTTCAGCATTATTTGCCTAATTTTCTGTATAAAGTCTGATGCAAAAGCAAGCAGAAATTAAGGCTGGATGAACTATAGTCAGTCATGATGTTTTCTAGCTTCTGACTTCTTGCCTTTGTGGACCAAACCTGGGGATGGCTGTGCAGTGTTTGTAACTGCAAGGGGCTTTAGATGGAATAATGAAGTACGTGGATGTGTGCACCCTGCGTAGTGTAAATTATGGTGACAGTTATCTTAAGCCGTGTGTAGGTAATGATAACACAAATAGCAATAAATGTCATATAGCCTTATACTGAACCATCATCTAATCAGTCCTAGGAAGGTTTATTTAAATGTATTTAAATAAAAGCAATCTAAAGCAGCAAAAGAGGACAAATTAATTTTCATGCTAAATTTTTATCTGAGATAAAATTACTTTGCAAGTCTGAATAGCTTGTTTTCCCTAAAGAGGAAAGATTTTTACCAAAATTTAGTCTTCACAGTGATTCTTCATGTACATGGGGCATTGCTTCACTGAATTTTTAATTGAGATGATAAATTAGCTCTTCATTTTTGACTGCTGATTAGCAAAAGGCCTGTTTTCTAATCCCAGTGCAGTAACTGGCAACACTTTCACTGAGCTACTGGGTATGGGATGGACTTCATAGTACTAAACCATAACATCCTGAAAGATATTTCCAATGAGACTATCTTTTTATTCCAGCTTTGTGAAAGATGATGTCAGTCTGGTTTTTTACCCCCTTCACCCATCCAGTCCTTTCCCTTCTTACTATTTTGGGTGTTTTTTATTAGCTTTTCTATTGGAATTCTGGACTCCATTATGCTGCAGTCAGATAAGTACAAATACAAACCACACCATGCTGCTATCAATACGGTCCTCTCTTAAAACTCCAGCACACACAACAAACACAGATAACTCCCTCCTGATAAAGTCCTTGTATCTACTTAGACTAAGTAGTGTAATGAAAGTGAAGGCAAAGACACAAATGTTTCACAACATATGATAGGTTTGTGGAAAGTACAGTAACAACTAATGACTTGGGAGAAAACCATTCAAGAGCATTGCAGTTATTTATGGGCTCTCAAGAGTCCATTCATCTGCTTTTCATTTGTGATATTTGTATTGGTTTTGCCAGTGTGTCCTTGCATTCATTCATGCTCTCTATTCTTCTGTGTTGATGTCACTTTTGACAGCAGTCACCAGGAATTCCCTCTGGTTGCAAAAAGCAGAAGCAGTAATAGGAGGATATGGCTGCCATACCCTGGTAGCAATATATAATGTATAATTATATATATTATATAATGTATAATTATATATATTATATAATGTATAATTAGCACTTCTGCCTATGTTTTTCTTTATGTATTTTGATGTTCTGTTTACAGCTTGAGGTGTATTGCTTATATCCATTTACACAGTCTTCTTCTCAGTGTGTGTGGCTGAGTGTACATCGTGAGTGGTGGTAGCACCGTTGTGTGCCAAGTTCTGTCTGTACATGTGCACACACACAGGTCAAACAACCTGCTCTCTCCTCATGGCACCCTTACAGATGTAAGCTCTGTGTAAGATGCAGCTCTGTGTTTTATCTTATATAGTATTGGGAAACCTGTTTGGTTCCTTCAGCCGCGTGTTTATGGTTTGTTACCATTAAGGGGAACAGGATTTGATGCCTCAAGTAGGTCAGTTCTCCATATAAAAGGCCAGTTGTTTTATAGCTGGAAAACTGGAGAAACTCTTAACTTCTTTACTACTTCTTGTCGTACTGGTTTGTAAAGTTGACACACACACATTTGCACACATCTGTCATGGATTATTGTGAATTACACATTCAAGAGGTCTCCATGATCCTAATGGCATTATTAAATATTCACCTTAACTGTACAGACCATGGCAGCCAGAAATGGTTGTGGGTACAAATAATTTTTCAGCCTGTCTGTTCTTAAGACAAAAGCAATAAAGCAAGCTATTATTTAAATTGATAAAAGATGCAAACACAGCTTCCCTGGGTTTCTAGATTTATAGTAAAAGAATAAATATTTCATTGGTGATCCTAATTAAAGATTGGTCAAAGATTCATCCATGTCTTTTACTTACAGTATCTATCAGACCTGATTAGGAAAAGTAACATTTGTAGTACTGTCTACTAGCTGGAAAAAAAAAGCAATGTTCCATGAAGCCCACTTTACCAGATAATGTTTGTTTTATTAGCCTTTGTTTAGTGAGGTGTTAGCAAAGAATTCAAAAAACTAGTTTCTGGTAGGAAAAAAAATGAGTAAGAATTAATTTTTTAAAAACTCAGATCTGTACTGTGCAAATATTGTATCAGGGGAAAACTGTTAAAAACCTACCATTTCCGTAATTGATTTCCATGTGGATAATGGATATACCCTGAGGAATGGATATAGCTAAAAATCTCAATAACACAGGCAAAAATTAAGTAAAGCCTAATGGTAATATCTTACGCTTTTTTTATAACATCCAATTAAAAAAAAAAAAAAAAAAAAAGAACCTAGGAATATGTTTTTGTAGTGACACTACTTTCTGAATTAGAAACCTGGGTTTTCCCTTATTTGATCAGGTTGAAAATCTGTCATTCTGCTATGTTGTTTCCATCAGAGATAGAATAACTGATTCTTTCAAGACAAAGCATTCAAGTACTTAACATCCTTATGTGGTTAATATTTGGAGAGTGGGGGAATATTTTTTCCAAATATTCTTTAATTCTCTGGCAAGTTGATAAGGCATATTCTGCTGTTTTACCTAACTAGTCTTAATTCTGGTCCTTTTTTCTGCAAGTGCTAAATCTGTCAGCCCACTTGACTGCAGGATTTGGCCCAAAAAGTATTGAGGTCAGATAGTAGCTTGGAAAAAAAGCTGCCAATGCTCTTCTGTCTTCTTGTGTTACATATCTGGGAACCTTTTGTAGGTCTTCTTTTTCTGTCTCAGACCTAAGATTTTTTTTTTCTTTATAATATAAGCTTTAATTGAATTTTTTACATCAGAACTAAAATAATAAATACGACTGAAGGTATTTGTATCTGTGAGAATGTGTTTTGTTTTCAAATTTTTTTCTTCTTTCCATATTAGTAAAAATTCTTTAGATTTAATAAGTTCAATGCAGCCACAATCTGGTTGATATATTAATGAAGAACTTAGTTCTGGAAATTTTTTCAAGAGACCCAAATAGATAAACAGTCCTGGAATTTATTTAAAAAGCAATTACTCCTCTCTTTTCCAGAGAATAAAGTTCAGAAGTTACATAAAGCCTCTTCTCCAAATGGTTTATTCAGAGTATACTTATTTTATACTGTTTTCATTAATGAAAATACTGAGTAACTGTTAGTTTAAACCATGTCTTTAGTGACCTCCACAAACTAGGTTCCTGCATGTGTTCACCATATATTCAGATTTAAATTTCAGATGAGATAAATAAACAGTTTCGTTCAGATAAACAGCTGATTTTGTTCCTCTCATGTTATATTAATATTAGTATTATGGAGTCTTCTGTACCCTTGCTTTACTTCCTGACTAGCTGATAATTGGGTTGGCAGAGTATAGCTGGGGTCATCTTGTTTAGCTTATCTGCACAAGAGAAAGAGTGGCAAATAATAAGGGAAAGCAGCAATAAAATAGTGAAAAAAAATGAAAGGAAGATTTAATCTTTGACCAATTTGAAACATATCCTAGAGAATCCATGGAGAAAAAGATAAAGTGTGACTATGAGTAAGTTAACTAAACACATTACAGTGTGTGAGAGTAAATGGAGTTAGTCCATTGTACATGTTTAATTTCCTATTAGTCTCTGGCGTTTACTACTCCAGTCTGAGTTGGGGCATCTGTAAATTCAGTTAAATACAGTGCATTGTCTAAACATATCACAGCTCCAATCAGTCACCCGGGCTGCTGATAAGAAGCCTCTTGTATTATTGAATCTACAATAGGGAGGCTCTGCAGGCACAAAGATAACAGCTAGGTATTTCACTTTAAGTATGAGGAAAAGCAGTGACTCGCCTTTGCTGCTGCAGCTCTGACATTTATTACTACTCCCTGATTTGTTTTATACTACTGATGTGAATTTGGTTTCAAGTGTTTTATATCTCTTCTTATTTCTAACTTAAGACCTCTATCTGGAAACAGTAAGGAAAAACAAGCAAACCAAAATCAACTTTCATGATACTGCATAGATAGCAACAACTTGGGCACTTCCCAGTGCTTTAAGAATGTCTTGCTACTTTCATGCCTTAAGGATGAAACAGAGGCTTTTGTTTATTCTTGCACCATTTTGTTCCTTTAGATTAAAGGAATTTCAGTGATGTTGCTTTAGAAATGAAGCTTCTGTAGAGAGAGTGTGAATCTGGCTGTAATAGTTGGGGATTTAGACTTTTCAAGTGTTTGAGGAGTTCTTTCCTTATAGCCCTTGAGTTGGAAACAAAATAATAAGCAAGTCCTATCAGGAGGTGTTGATGCAGATAGAAGTACTCTGTGCAGACTTTGTTAAATACAGACAGAAACTGTGGATAAATATGGGATTGACAGTGACCGTCTTTCAGGGTGGTGTTTCTCTATTTAACAATGTCTTTTTAGTCATAAATTTTTGGCAGACTTCAGGTGTTTAGGATAAAATTTCTGCCCAAATATACACTCGTATGCCTTATTTTCCATAACACATGTATGTATTAATAATTATATATTATTACTATCAATATATTACTGTTAATATATGTATATTGTTAATACAAGGATATATGTACAGACAGCAGGTCTATATAGAACCAAGAGTATTGATATGTATCATATCATAGATAATTAAACATTTATATGCTATTTATTTACCTATGAACTGCATTATATTTAAAAATCAGGAATTCTAATCCTGAAACATCACACCAGATAGTTTCCTATGGTTTCTCCCTTCTAGAAAGATGCCTGTTTTTATACTATAGTTAATATATTTAGTGTTCTTAACTAATTGGTGATTTTATAGGTTTTCTTTATGGTTTGATACGTTTATGCGGAGCCATACATAGTTTTTCAGTGACTTTGTAATAGAAGGTTTGTAGCTTCTCAGATATTAATTATTCATTTCATAAGGCTTCTTCTTGTACACATATGTTGAATTACAGCTCTATTTCTTGATGTAGTTTGCATGAGTTTGTTTAACTCTCAGTTATACCTGTTCTATTATAATAAGTTTTATTTCTGCTGCCATCTAACTTCATAAAGTTTGGTTTCCTAGTTGATGCTACGGAAGTAAAATTTCTAAAGGATATACCCCAAAGATAAAATAACCTCAACAAACCTCCCAGCAAGATCCCTAGTAAGCACAAAACCAAAACAAAGAAGGAAAATAGTAAGATTTGCTTCCATCCTTTGATCCAAGGCACTGGAGAATGTTACGTAGATGCAGGTTCCGAAGCAAGTAAATGCTCTTGTACTGCTGGGCAAAAAACAGGTCTGATTAAGCATTCAGCATCTTGTCTCTTTGACTGCTGCTAGCAGAGTTCCTGGTAGCAAATACATCATGGCTCTCTCTGTAACTAAGATTCAGCAAAAATTCAGCCAATTTACGGCTGTTTTTATCTTTCTGCATAAGCTTACATCCTTTCTGTGTTCCACCAAACACAATTAAAAGGTACTCTTAAGTTGATCTGTATGTTCAGGAATGTCAGCTGATGGGCTTCTAAGGGAATTCCATGTGGTCAGCCCCTGTAGAGAGGCAGTGACAGTAATACATATTCTGGAGGACAGAAAGGATGTGCAGGACTTACTTGTAATAGGAAACAAAACTGATGAAAAGCCTTTTCCTAGGCATTTAAAAATTAAAGATATGTAGTATTGCAGCGTTTTCCCCCCCCCTTGCTTTTAAATAAAACGCAATTATTACACAATTTTTTGGTTTGTAGCACGGGTTATTGCAAAGCTGGTGTTCATTCGCGTTTGTAAGCGCACAGAGCTGGGCTTTATTCTTTCTGATACAGTGAGCATCAAAGGTATGGCTAACATGGCAGGCCAGCACATTGCTCGCCGCGTTAAATGGGAGAGTGAAGCTTTGTGCAGCCAAACATAGACACAAGAAGAAGCAAGCAGCTAAAGGAGGTGGCAGGTAGGGAAATTGCAAAGGGGAGAGTGCTACCAGTTGATGATAAAAGCAAAGTCAAGGGTGACGATTAGGCTGCAAAAAACCAGTAAGTGCTAGGATTGCTCCCAGGAGACAAAGAATTCAAGACGTTGCCATGCCTTTAGAAAAACCTCTTAATTTTGTAGAATAAAATGTCAATCACTTCTGTCCACAGATACAGCCCCTAGTGCACACCAGCAGTGATAGGTAGGGATCTCTCTAGTGAGACCTGTGGGGACCAAGGAGAGATTGCACGTACTCTAGTCAGAGGTTGAAATTACTAGGGAAAGCTATGGAGGGTATTCATTTAACAAGAATTCACCAAAGCCAAAATTCAGAATGGCTAGAATTTGAAAAGGGGTAAGAGGAATCATGACTTGAGAGTGATCAGATATGAAATGCTCCAATCTAGCAAAGCCAAAGTTGATTCAAACACTGTTTTATACAAAAGCACAATCATTTCCAGCTTCTCACTGAGGATTAGAAGTATTGAAATATATGTTTCCTCACAGTTTTCTTGAAATTTAAAAAAGGGAGCTACCAGAACAATTCTAGAGATTGTAGGAGAAATACTTCAGTGAAGTTTCATCAGTGTAAATACTCAGTTTTGTAATGGCAGTACATGTTTTGGTGTGTTTTCAGCTTAACTGTTGTTATTCATTTAACCTCAGTCTTTGTGTTGGAAGAGACTAGTTATATTCCAGGTTAATTTGGTGTTGTGTTAAGTGGCAAACTAGGTTCAGCAGAGGTTTACCTAATGGAAGTAAACTATTGCAGTTGTTGCCCAGCCCATTTGGAGTCCGTCAGCATTGCCAAACCAGCATCCAGATTGGCATATCTTGAAACACTGGCATCATCTGTGCCCGGATTTCATTATCCACTGTGTTACAGGTTGGTTACAAACGTATGTCAGGGTTGTTTGGAAAGCTTGTGAAACGTCTGTCTGGACTGGCCTTCAGTTTCTCCCATGAGGTAACTCCTGAATTTTCACAAACATCTATTTGGCCTTGGTGCTGGAGCTGTCCTTGGCTCAGAGCAATGGAATGGGACAGCCTGTTTCCTGAGAGTCAGAAAGCTACGAGACATCTGTGTCACACAGGTACTGAGGCTTGAGCCACAAAAAAACCCCATACTGCTCTCCCACTCAGTTATGTTACTCCATACAATTACAAAGGTGACTGTGAAACAACTTCAGTGCAAGTCAGTGGACCTGCAGTAAAGTCAGACGGGTAAGCAGAAACTTCTCTAGTGTCTTCTTTTCGTGGTGAAGTGGAATAGTGTCAGTCTCTGTGCTTTGGCCCAGCTCCAAGATGAATGTTATGTGTTGCAATTTTTCATTGGACATTTCATATGACATCAGTAAATTTGTAATTAAAAGTTAATGTTACTCATTTATCAATATAAGTGATGAGTACTTTTTACTAGTTGATAAGCAGCACCATAACCTGGAAAACACAGAATAATCACAGTTTTTAAAATAGGTTTTTGTGAGATCAAAGTTAGTTGTAGGGGTACTAGAGGGAAGAACTAAAACTTTGAGTTTCCTTTTGTAAGCAAATCAAGGGCCAAACAGATTGGATCTCTCTTCTGTTAAAAGACAGTATATGGGATATCAGTAACCAATTTTTCTTCAGGTAATTCAGCTGATTTTCTTTTAAGAGGTCCCAAGGTCTTTCTCTTTCCTAGTAGACAGCTTCTTCCTAGGTATTAGCAGTTTGAGGAAGGTTAAATTGCGCTTTCATAGATTAGGATTTGTTAGCAGATGTGGTTATTGGTACTGTGTGCTTTCCTAATCCCTCTTCAGTATTGGTGCATCTCCAACCTTACCAGTTTAATTAACATTGAAATTCTCATATTATTTTGGTGTACTGATTACAGGCAAAGACTAAGTGGAAGTCAGTTTGGTATCCCAAGAGACTTCAGTGTTAACAATGCAGGAAGACACTTTTTTCCATTTCTCCCCCTTCCTGAACTCCAGATAAGCAGTAGGCCCCAGTTAGATTTCATTACTATCACACACTCTTCATGGTCATCTTTTAATATTTGAAAGGATCATTTGTTAACTGGAAATGGTCAATTTTTTTTTCTTTGGCTTTTGAAATATAATTTTCAATTTTTAATTTGATTCATTTAGATGAAATCATTAATCAGGGTTGAAACTGAGTTAATTTTCTGGAAAATAAATGAGGTTGTTAGAGTGAACGTTATTAAGTGGGCTCTTTGCTCGAAAGGGATAATAGCTGAAAATATGGAAGACTTTGAGAACTATAGCAGTTGAGGGATGAAAAACAGAAAGGTTTTTTTTTCTAGCTAAGTGCAGTAATTTTTTAAAGGAAACTAGGCATAAGAGGAATATTTCAGAACTATCATTATTAAAGTAAGTGTTACAGAGTAAATAACCTAAATATATCTATGAATTAAAATCCTACAGAGCAAGGGTATGGATGGTGATTTTTAAAGTATTCTATTTTTACAGAATTGTGTGCTCCTTCTAAATCTCAGTATTTGCTATTCCAAGCAATGCCCACTTGATTTTTGTGACAGAGAAACATTATTTTCAGTAGCTCAGCAGAGGTACAGCCATCCAGGTAGAAAGCAAGCTTTTGTAGACAGGGAGTACGGGCCACTAAACCATTTTTTCAGTCTGACCCAAATTCAGCTCCTGGCCTTGAGACGGTTCTGTTTGCTTATTCTCTGGAGTTTACTGCATGATACAAAGTGATTAAGATAGCCAGCAAAATCTCTTACAAACGCAACCAAAGAACAAGGGATTGGACTAGACAGGCAACATCCTAGATTTACCATTCAAGTTTATTTCAGTTAACTACAACATTTGTTTTGCATTGTTTCCTAATGCCATCTACTTTCTGCTAATCTTTTGCTTAAAACCATGGTCTGTTGGTTTTGGGGTTTTTTTCTCCCCTGGAAGATAGGGCTGCCTCCTCTCTTCTGATAGGAAAGAATTTCTTCCCTTCAAGTGCTCCAGTCTTCGCTCAAGAGTTATCATAACACTAAGCACTTAGTGGCCTTAGGTCAAAATTTTTGATGGAGCATTACAAGTCTGTTTAGGTTTTCTTTAATGCCTGTGTGCTCATTAAGGACCATTTTGAAGTCTGTTACTGGGAATGAATGATAAAATCTGTAGGTGCCTTAGCCAACAAGGTGTTTCCTTGTAGGTGTTTTTTCAACTGCCCTGTCCAATAGGATAATAATAAATACTACAGAGGGAAACAGGAGTACATGCCACACCAAAAAGAGACTTCTCAAATGGAGAAGGGTGGAAAAGTTTCTGCAGTGGAGCAGAAAGTCACATGGAAGTGAAAATTACTCTGGAATGTAGTTATTTTACTTTTGTGATGTGCTTTTCCCTGATAAGAGAGACAGTAATAATGATCTAACTTGGTTTAAGCTAGAAATACTACTCTCTTAAAAATGTAAATCTCAGTTGGAGTTCACTTTTCCTTTCCCTTTAAAAAGGGACAACAGCAGCAAACAAATCTGAATCCTGGCAGACACGGAAGCTGAGTTTGTATATCCCTTCTGCTAACGAAGTTAACTACAGAGAGGATAACTACTGGCTTCTAAAGGTCAAAAACAGTATTTGAAAGATGGTTATTTTAAGACTGAGCAGAACAAATGTTGATTTACAATTTCATTTTCAGTTACATCATCATGATGTAATAAATCACAGTGGTGTAACAACCTTGAGTGAGCAGAGTATAGCATGTTAAACCAAAACAGCATTTGTGTGGTATAAGTATTTTTGGGCAATGCTAACTGATTTTGAGCTACAGGAAGGAAATACTTCTCTTCTGGAATAAGAGAAGGTCCTGAAGTCCCTACACATGATTAAGATCAGTCACTTAGCATCAATTTGTCAATTGCAATTAGTTACTACTAATGGGTTTTGTATCCAGCCTTCATTGTAGACCCTGCTTGCTAATAGGAACAGATTAGTGGCTCAGCCAGGGAGGCCAGAGGCCCCAGTTCTTAATAATATAATTTAGTATTAAGAACAGTAGGTTTATGGTAGTATTACATAGATGCTATGAGGGAACGAAGGGGGCCTGCTAAATCTCCGTAGTTCTGTACCTTTGAGGTCAATAAAGTGCTGTAAGTAGCAGAAGCAAGATCATGCCTATGCTGTGCCAGGAACTTACTTTCAAATCTATCATGCACACACACCTTCAGGTTTAATTGTCTTTGTTTTCGATATGTAGTGTATTTTGGGATGCAGAAGCTGTTTCTCATAGGATATATTGACAGAACTTCTTAAAATCATTCCAATTTTAAATCAGGTTTTGAGATATTCATGTTGAGAATGCATTTGTTGTTTTTGCATGACTTGTAGTTTTGCTTCTTGATTTGGTTATAATACTGGCTGCTTATCTCACAATTCCACAAAATGTCCAGAGACTGTCACGAGCCATTTCAGACTCTCAAACTACTATGTGAGTAAGGTTGGCATAAAGTTATTTCCTAACCAAGGCTGGGACTTTTCCAGGACTTTGCTGCATTTGGTACTCATGAATAAAAAATAGCCTGTGGCAGGGAGGGCACGAGGGAGCATGAAGATGGGATCAGGGCAGAAGGATGGCATGCAGTGTCACAGTGATGGTGGGTAGAGAGGGACCCACTGGTCAAACTGAGCATGTAGGGATGCCATGGTTACTAAACAGCACTTTGCATCTTGCTTGGAGGCAGTTTCTGACAGGTGGCTTTGCTACTGCCTGTGATTTCAGAAGCTGAGTCTGTGAAGCCAAATCAGACTATCTCCCAACTCCCCTTTCCTTCTTCTATGATGTAGTCCAGCTTTCTGTTTCTGTTTTCTTTGGTGTTCAGTCCTGGACAGCTTCGTATTTTCTTGCAGTGTTTTGTGGTATCTTTGGACACAGCTCTTTCTAATCCTTTCTTGCATCAAGAAGTTTCTTAAAGGGAAAATCGTGTTGCTTTTATTATGTAAAAATATAACAGAAATTTGCTTTAATTTTGGATATTCTGCCCTCCAATGATCATTTGCAGTTTCTGGATAACCTTTAGTGTTTGTCTTAGGACGGTGTTGCAAAAGTCAAGGCTCTATTACATACTCACATTAGAAGTCTTTCCAGTCAGGATAGGCTGCTTTACTTCCCTCTGCCTTGTTATTGACTCTGTTTTCAAACCGTGCCATTAGAACTCCTTAACAATGAGAAACTTGCTATCTGAAACCGCCCCACACTTAGAAGGGGCAGCAGTGAACAGCAGTGCTGGTCCTCTGAACGTGAATCTAGAAATAGTAATAGCAGTGGTAATAAGGTGGTAAGGGTAGACACTGGAAATTGTCTGGTAGAGTGACACCATTCAGAGAGCACCCTGAGGGAAACCTCCCTGTCTAAAACTCTGCAAGAATTTTTGCAGAATGATCACTCCTTGCTCCCACATATCTTCCCTTTCTGGTAAGTTTTAACTGCAGATACCTGTATTAGTTGGACCTTCACCTTAAGCTGAACAAGACATTCTGCTTCTTTGGTACATTCCTGATGTGGACAGACTAGGAATATAAGACCAGCAAATAATTTTTGTTTGAGTGGATTTTGAGCCAGATGTTAGATGGTAGGAATATCTGTGCCTTGAGCCATTGCTCACTTGGTTCTCCACCTGTCCAGCTACAGCTGATGCAGAAGCACAGCATTTTAAGGGATGGACAGTTAATTGCTTTGTTCCTTAGGGTATATTTTGTGTAAGCTTTTCAAAATATAACAGATTTTTCTATCCACTATACAGTAGTAGCTATCCATTTAAATGAATTTATCTGTAAAATCCAACAGCAGGGAAATATTTGTAAAAGTTTGTGTTTCTTTCATGTCTCCTTACTGTGCATCAAACAGTGCCAGGAACTGGACATTCACAAAATAGTTAGGATGTCACTGAATGAAACATGTCAATTCAGGTTTGGCCTGAGTCATTCTGTACACAGATGCAAACATATGCCACTGATTGTAAAAAATTTTAATTTATTTGCTGTTTGGATAAGGAAGCTGAAGCTGTGATTCACATGTTTCTGAACTGAGTGCACTGGGATGGGATAACCATCTGTCCTGAAAGGGAGATGCTCGGCTGTGTGTGCCTACTGATGTTAACACGGGCTACTGGCTAGCAGTCATACCGAAGCAGTTGCCAAAGGTTTAAGAGTACACGAAGAAAAATGAGTTAAAGTGACCATTTTTAAGGGGCTTCTGAAGCTTTTAAAGAAAAAGCAGTGTTTGTGAGTGCAATAGTCCTGCTTCAAGTTCCGTATTTCAAGCTAAGCTTACCAATTTAATTTTAATCCCTTTCAAATGCCTTGGTCATGCTTTGAAGATAGCAAACCGCCCCCTCAAGCTCTGAAGCTGAGCACTGGCCCTTTTTGTTTCCACAAGCCGAAAATAAAGTGTTCGCATGAGCTCATTTACAGAGAGTAGAGTTGGCAGCCTTATCAGGAGAGGAGAAAAGAGCTCTGAAGATGAAAAGCTATCGCTGTGACAGAAGTCTTTATTAGGTTGGGCAGTAACGGAACGTAGTGTACACGGGATAAAGTGATGGCTACCTAGAGCATTTAGGGAAAACCAGAAGACTAATAATGTTTTATGTTGTTCTTAGACTGGCTTCTTTGGTGATCCCTCTGGCCTAGGGATGTTTGGAGTGAAAAAGGGGACTATGTAAACAGAATGCTGTCTGTACAATCTACAGCCTCTGCTGGTCACAAAAAACAGTGAGTCATAAAAAGGAAAAGTAGAGATGAGTCATTATATAGTTTTATAATTACTCGGCATTCCCTGTTGTGGCAACCCTCTGCTATAGAGTTTGCTAGGAGACAGACTTTGATTGAAAATCCCTTTATCCAGTTTCACACGTATGTGAAATCCCATTTACAACAAATATTTCTGTTGTTGAAATTCACATATTTCAGGACAATTTTTTAAATAATACAGATGATATACAAGGTCAGCTTTATACTGATAATAAAGTTTAATTCCACTAATCTTCCCCTTGTCATTGACAACCTATATGGCTTATTGTTGTTTTTACTTAAGGTTTTTTCCTGTTCATTTGTTAGATTTCCTTCTTCATTAAAGATCGTGTCCTCTTGCTAACCCAGGATTAAAGCCATGGCAACATTTTGTAGGCAACCATGTCTTCACAACCTAAACCCATTAGAATTAGTGGTACATTAGCTAAAAGAAAAAAAAATGGATAACTACTTGTTTCTGTGATTCTTATAAATTTCACAGCTGCTGTGAAATTCAAATAGAGACCTGTATTGCTTTTATGGGTATCTCTGCCCCCCAGTAAAAGCAAAAAAGGCTTTACTTGAAGTTTTGAATTGCCTTCTTTAATGCCTTCAAACAATAGACCCATTTCTTCATTTAATTAAAACAGTAAAAGTTGTGGCTCAACCATACAGATTGACAGAGGACTGTAATTGATTTGGCTCATTTCTTTTTTTTTAATCACAATTAACAATAAAACACAGTGCATTTTTCTGGAGAAGTAACTGAGTAAAAAACAATGAAAAAGAAAGATAAATGGCAGTAATACTGCTTACATTAATTAGGAGGGTATGTTGGGTATTATGCTGGAAAAAGTCTGCAATTGAGCTTTTAGTGGCATGGGAGTTTCAGTTGCAGTTTTCTCTGAGTAAGGACTGCAGGCATTTGTTCATCAGGAAAACTGTATAAAATTGCTGGATCCTAATAACAGATCTTTGTGCAGTGGAACATGGCACTGATCTCTAAGTGTGTCCTCAGGTAAACTGTTCCATAATAAAGAATAAAGTGTGATGGAAAACCTTCTCTTGAAACAGACTTACCAGTTTTTTCCTGGGCTCTGTCAAGTTCCTGTATTTGAGTGGAAAAAAAGCACCAATATTTATTGGTCCTGCATCCAAATTTAATTTTTAAAGGGTTTTCAACAGTTATACATCAAAACTGAAGGGGAGGAACAACATGTCCACAATCCAACAGACTTTTTATATGAGGTTCTTGCAGCTTTACAATAGTTTTGTTCCTTCACTGTGCTTACTTTGTTGCTAATCAGTATTTAGTCTGCTTACTCACATTAATAATGTAAGTTGAAACTAGCACTAAATAACCGTTTGTTTTTTTTTTTTTTTGGTGGTATTTATTGATGAATGAAAAGGCCATGAAGGAATTCTTTGTCTTGGCCTAGCTATTCTCAGTGGAGGAATTACTAGTCTAGCCATTGATCTTTGCCATTGGCAGGATTGACTGTGTTGCAATTGCATGTAGTAAGATAGGTTTTCTGTCCTCATTTCCAAACTGACGTCGTTTTACACTTCTTAAAATCAAATAATATGCATTAACCAGTTTGGCATTGTCCTTTTGTGAATCGCCATTCATTTTGGAATTCATGACCTGTGAGAAGTATCTAGGAAGTGTTTGATTATGGCCCAGTTCAACTGCAATAGTCTGAGATGAGCAGGTAAATCTCTCTCACTGTGAGTTGCATTGGTTTATGCACCTGCCAGCACAGGCAGAATTTCTTCACTGATGCTTCAGACCTCATGTGCATAACAGTTAACCTGCTTGTTTGTTTGTTACTGTTGTGAAGTACATTCATGGTAGAAACTTTTATTTTAAATTCCCTTTTAAAGCTCAGCACGTTGAGCCTCCCTTTCTTCTGCGCATGCTGCCAGCAGAGGATTGTCTCTAGATAAATTATGCCCTCTCTTTCTTAAACAAGATTAAAGACCTTCTCTGGCTGTTAAGTATCCAGCACTTGAAATCTCAGTCTGTTTAGTTCACTGTGGCAATTGCCAACTGTGTGGAGTTTTGATGAGGATTGTATACTGTAGTGGTACAATGTACAACACGATTTAAGAAATGTAAACTATAGAGAGCATTTTTTGATGTTTAGCACAAAGATGAAGATCCATTCCTCAGAGTAGAACCAATAGAATGGAACAAATTAAAAACAAGCACATGAAAAGCTTTTTTACTCTGTCTTTATTTATGTAACTACAAGGAGAATTCCCTCATCTTTTAATTAAATAGGTTTAAAAATGAAAACGCCCATGCAGAGGTTTTAAAACTTATTTTGGTGCTGTTTTGTGGAAATGATTTTGAATAAAAAATGTGCTACACTGTTTCAGATGTGGGAAAGGTGCCAATCAAAATCAAGAATTCTGGCTCTGAATTTATTTGAGGTTTGGTATTTTTTTATGTGGAATTACTAATCTTTTGGTCTGTGGAAGTTTTACAAAACATTTACTCTGAATGTAAAAGGGAAAGATTGTCAGTATAAACTTGGCAGTGCAGTCTCATTTTTTTCTTTTGTGGGCTCATAATCTCAATTTAAAGGTCCAGGTAAAACTAAAATTCTGCTGGGCTGATGGATTTAGGATATATGGCCAAATTTCCTATTGATCTAGTGCTTAACTGCAAGTTAACCTAGTTCCAAGAAATATGCAAATACCATCACTGAGAGAACAGTAGACCCCACAAAAATTTGGCACAAAGTAGAGGTGTTTATTACACTTCCACTCTTCGTGGATAGTTTGAAAAGAAGATCACGGAGCAATCTAAAAGGAAAGGCACAGGCTGGAGAGAATAATAAAGAGGTATCAATCCACCACACCACACCATCTCTGACACAATGGCATGACAAGTGGAAAATAACTTAACTCTGTAAAATAGGGAAAAGGCAGTAAAAAATGAATTGTGTTATAGTTTCTAAAACCTGCCTCAATTCAAGAAACAAATGCTCCTGAGCAGTGCCAAGGTGTACGATTTTCACATAAATCTCACATGTCAGCAAATGGGAAACATGTAAAAACCGTAAGAAACAGTTTCAGAAAATACCAGATTTGTTAAGACCATTGAGATCACTGATTTAAGAAGGTCCCATCTCCAATCCCAAAGGCCTTCCTCATAGGACCCATCCTCAGTGCTGTGTGTTTTGATTTTCTCCAGTAAACGATATTCCCAGAAAATATAGTCATATTTCGTATAACTGATGCACAATTTTGCTGCATAAAAGCATAATTAGAGGTGTTTTCTTCAATGATCAGTTCCTTCCTTTTTTCCAGATTTAACAAAGTTAAGGCTTCAAAGAAGAGCATTTGAATCGGTTTCCTTTGAAAATACGGGCAAGATCTTATTTCTGTTACGTCACTTTATAGTAATGCAGTAATCTGTGCTTTCTTGTTCAGTTTTCTCTGCATGTTTCTGTACTGTTCTACTGAATATATCTTGTCCAGATTAAAATTAGTAGGAAAAAAACTTGAACATCTAAAAATGGATTCAAATTAAATATTTTCTGGAACAAATGAACACATTGCAGAAGGAGGTTCTGATCCAAAGAAAAGAGTTCTAAGGTTAAGGAGAGGGAAAGAAAAAGGAGGAAGAAACAGATTTGTTTTGCTTAAATAACAGTCCTAGGTACAATTTTGGATCTTGTGAGAGTAATGTGGAAATGCAGCGATGGGCAGAATCTAAATGTGGAAAACTGAACCACACAGAAACCTTTTTTGCCAGTAGTTCTCCAGAACGTCACTTCTTGAGTTTAGTTTCCTGTATTTGTATTAATAATTGCCTTTGTAAGGCAGGATAAAAGAGTGAGTAAGGAATTTTGACTCTTAGCTTTTTAGCCATTAAGCAATGCAGTGTTATTGGTTAGAGTTACTCTGTGCTGTGCAAAGCACACACAGCCTTTAGTGATCATTCTCTGAAGAGTTCCTGCTGGAGAAAGAGAAGTGTACTCACTGCAGGCCATTATGGATCTTGTAATCTCCTTTTCCTTTAAACCTGTGTCTGTTTTCCTGATCACAGAGTGACAACAATGACATTTTTTCATGAGGAACTCACAGAACCCAGGGAACTCATCTACACTCAGGCACAATTTAACTGCCAGTTATGAAGTTAGAACTTATATCTATGTACATCTGTATCTTTGTGCTTTCTTTGGTCAGATCAAGAAGAATAGATTAGTAATAAAAATAAATTCTATGTATCTTTCCTTTAGATAACATTTACAGTTTCATAATCTGGCTTTCAAAGGAATGAAAGGCCTTGAAACTAAATGATGGTTGTGCTAAATGCATTTCTGGTGCTCTTGGCAATAGTATCAAGTAAATATTTTTCATGTGATCTATTACCACTTTGCATGAATATTTTAAGTTGTGATTGTCCTTCCTTGACCTAATCATTTCATTGTCTTCATACAATTACAAAGATATGTGAACGTTTCAAGTAAAATCTCCTGTGAACATACTTTGACTATATAGACAAGAAAAGTAAACTTAAAATTGCAGAATGTTAGGAGAACTTGCATTTAAGTGATTGTTTCAGAAGGCAAAAGAACAGTATCCTTAGTAATTCCAAATTCTAAGGTTTCAATCAAAAAATAAAAAAGGAAGAAAAATAGTGCTAAAAGAATGCCCTGTTCAAGTATGTCAGGAGGAACTACAGTAACAGGTGAAAGGGCACTATGCATGTCATGGAAAGAGACAGTGTTTCATAATCTGTCCAACGCTCTTCTTGCAAGAAACTTTGGATTTCTAATAAAGATGCAGTATAATTTGACTGTTACTGAATTTTATGGTGATCTAGTGGTGATCACAGAGTCATAGAATCATAGAATATGCTGAGTTGGAAGGGGCCTTCAAGTCCAACTCCTGGCCCTGCACAGGATGCCCCAAGAGTCACACCCTGTGTCTGAGAGCATTGTTCAAATGCTTCTTGAACTCTGTCAGGCTGGTGCTGTGACCACTTCCCTGGGAGCCTGTTCCAGCGCCCAGACACACCCTAGGTGAAATACCTTTATAATGATGAGAAAAGGCTTGGTTGAGATGTTGCAGTGGAAACCACAAACACAATTTTGGGCCAAATTGTACAAGTTATACACACACTTCCTGGTCAAGTTGCTCAAAACCCATCCTTGGAAGAGGATTATACACATTTGTTCAGTTTGAGGGTGCTAGTTCTAAATACCTAGAAATGCTCTTCTAGGTTTCTATTTGTGGATTTGTTTCATTAAGTTATTTTATACATAACCTGTCACCTTTTTACTCAGTAAATTCTACTCTTGAGTCTTAATGTCTTAAATTGGGTGTCACATTCCATAGGAATATATAGTGATGTGTTTAAAAGAAAAAAGAAAGAATGAATTGAGTCCAATGTATCTGTTTTAATGGAGGGAAGAGAACTTTGGGACATATATATAGCAGAAGACTTTGAAAGCAGCACAATATTTGGAATAAAATACAAAGGCAATGAAAGTAAACTCTTGGCTCTTCCTGCCTTTAGAAGTAGCTCTGGAGATGTGTGCAGACTTTGGTAGAGCTATAATAGATTTGCAATGCATTGAGTGAGAAGACCTTGGTTTCCTGTTTGGTAAATATTCTTTTCATGGCCCCTAGAAAAACAAAATATGCGTGTGTTTAGCATTGCACATGGTGAATATTCCCATCGAGATCTGCATTCAGAAGGATGGTAGACATGTATCAATTTAAATAGACTGTGCTTGTCGGGAATTATTGACTTTTTAAATTCTGCATTTGTTAAAATTCTATATAAAAATAATTTATCAGGAAATTTTATGCTTTATTTCCTCTTTCAAATAATGCTCATGTAATTATGTTGCCCAGTTACTTGTATTAACATACTTTTACACTGTATGGGTTTTCTTCGTAGCAGTTGCCACTACAACCTAAAGAAAAATATTGTCCTCAGACAAGCATCTTTTACATAAAGGCATTTTAAACAGGGAGGAGTTGTTTCTTGTGTAAAAGAATAATTCTTGTGACAAAAATTGTTGACCTTTTTTCTCTTTGTTTTGTTCATTTAGGCTGGCTAAAATTACATACATATTCATGTATTTTAATAAGAACAAAGCATTACTCTTGGATATTTTCCATAAATTTGTTCTCATAAGCAATTTGATAGACATCTACTATAAGTGTAATGGGGGAAGTTTACAGTAAATCAGTCTGTCTGGTTTAGAAAACTAGAATTTATTAACCCATTTCCCAAAGGCCCAGTGTTACCTGTGAGATTAGAAGAAAATTGTCACTGTTCCTGTTTTAGAGCAGGGACACTTTATAATCTGACTATATGTCTAATTATTTAAAAACTTACCGTGCTTTATTGAAGTGAAATCAATTTACCTCATAACGTGAATTGTTTGTAACATTATAGGCAGTGGAAAAGTCTGGGAAATGCTGAGCATATTTGCAGTTATGTTTTTCAGCTGGGATCTTCTGCATAGGCTCTGATCCGTTCCTGTTGGTAACCACAAAAGAACAGTCAATATGCTGGTTAACCAATATGCTTCTGTATGGAAAGCTTCTAGCAGTAGTATCAATGAAGTGGTATCACTAATAAACCTTCCATTAATTGCTCAAGGAGTACCTCGAGATGAGACTCAGAGGCCACAGGCAGGGTAACCTGTCACTCCAGTGTGTCAGGCAGAATGTCAGGTTGTGAGGCTGGCAGGGTATGTGAGCTGAGGTATACAATCACTCACACTCAGGGCATGAATGAAGTACTAAGCATGTTTGGGAGAATACTTAAAATTGAAAATTATGAATTAGATCTTTTTTTCTTTTAGGGCCACAGAACTTGGTCTGTACCTGTTAAGTCCTTGTGTTTTATTTTCTTTTCCATTCCTTTATGAAGTTGAAACACAAATATACACATGTGTTATAGGAATTGTAAAAAATTAATCTTGTGTTCTTTTCACACTTTAGCTGATATCACCAGATATTATCTTAATATTTTTATATGTATGTATCTACAGTAATATCTCTGTCCTTTTTGTGCTAAGGGAAAGGAAGTGCATGTTAGATGATTAGCAAAATAGTATGCATTTTAATCTTGCATTTTATTTTAATCTTGCAGTGTTCCACCACATCTGATAGTTTTATATACATCTACCCATATAACTCAGTTGAAGGACTGCAGCCTTCTCTTGTAAAATTAAATAATTTTAAAAATTTATTCCCTATTTTGCTCCTCACTTAACCTTAGCAATCAGAACTTGATCAATTAATTTTGGTGGTTTTCTGCTCAGTTTCACTTTCTGATTCTTATGTATTCACAATTCTTTGATAGTAATATTCATGGAAGAACAGGGGAAATGTTATATACAAACAAAAGAAAAGGCATTTAAACTTTTTTTTTTTTTAAATAAATTTTTGGTAATACAGAATACCTTTTTAAAAATGCAAAGGCTTTGAGGTCTGACAGCATTCCTTCAACCTAATCTTCCACTGACACCTGCAATATTGTCAGTACTCTGGAAAATGTTGGGGCAAATGTTTGTACACTCTGGCACTTTGTATAAAATACAAATACTTATTTCTTGAGAAAAGTTCCATGGATGGGATCATGGTCTTCCATTAAATGCCATTTGTAAAATCCCTTCCTGGCAAGGCCATTTAGAATGTTTTTACCTGCCACCTCCAGAAACCATAATGTATGCAGAGGACATATCTCCTTTTTTTTGTTTCCATCTTCCAGAGCAATGGACAATTGTAATAGGAAACAATTCCACTACATTGACATTCTACATAATGTTCTTTATTTTACTCTGCTATGTCTTGATTTGATGCCCCTCTAGCCACTAAATTTGGAAATTTGTTTTGTTGCTGAGCAGTCATCACTTTAATGCACTGCATATAATGAAACAAAAAAACTTAAATCTTTTCTTCCACATTAACTCTGAGATTTTCAGGCAGAAGGAGCACTGAACAAGAAGGTGCTGTGTCAGTACCTTCCAGTCTGAACATACTAACCCAGATCACTGTTTTTTCTCAGACAAAACAGCTGACAAAGACAGTACTTTTTAAAATAGGCAAGTGCTCAGACAAATCAGAAAGGGAGTAGAAACCAGGAATTTCAGATTCCCGACGGCCATAAAGTGTGCCCATCTGTGCTATGTACCCATATAAGCCACTGGTGAACTTTACTCTTGTAGCAGACAGAATTGTAAGAAACAGAAAGTTGCAGTACATGGACAGGAAGTGCAAAGTACAGAAAAACCCTGTCATTTGCCAAAGACATCTGAAACTAGTAATATAAAATCTTCCTTTATCTTTAGGTTAGAATTATCTTGTTGTACTGCAAGATTACTCCAAATGAAAGCCTGCTGTGTAACTCCTAGCTAGTTTTGAAAAACATTTGCAAACGGAATAACAGTACAGAGGGCAAAATGCTCATATTTTGGCTGCCAGAAAGCCAAAAAGTAAGAATATCTACCACATTTTCTAAGTCAAGATCGTATTTTCATATCAAGTCAGTGCATAGGTTTAAAAGTACCCGTTTTTTTTAGCATCAGACTGGTGTCCGTACTCATTAAATTACTTCAGATATTTTAAATCTCCATTTAGGAAACTTTCCTAGTGTTTCTATTGCAGTCTTCTGTATAAGTCAAATTGATAGAGTATACTTAAAAACATATACTTATAAGTCATAGTAAGATATAATCAGTGCACCTAAAAATGTGTTAGCTGCAAACAGAAGCTGAGACATGATATAAGCTGCTTGGGCTGTTCTCCCGTTGTGCCCCCTGCTCTAGATTCTGTAGAGCCATAAAATAGCATGCAGAAGACAGAGGGAAGAAGTTCAGAATTCTGCTGTACCTTTTGAGGAAGCTTGAAAGGATCAAGTCTGAAATGGATGCAGTTCCACAAATCATTCTGTTAGTCTTTGAAAGAATAAAGGAAAAGCAGGGAAGAATTGCGTAGTGTTTCACCACAAGTTTAGCTCATAATTACTTAATACATAAATATGAGAAAGATTGCAGAGATAGGGTTGTTATGGGTGTACTAAGAGAAAAGACAATGTAAAAATGATGTTTTCATGAATAAGCTGTGGAGAAATCCAAATTTCTGAGAGGAAAACATATATTTGCACTGAGGCCAATTTATACTCCAGCATTATAGAGTTCCCTTAGCTATAAAGGTAAGTCTCACTCAATTTGCCAGTTGAGTGCAATTTGGAAAGGAAATTTTGCTTGTCTTACTTTTGTATAGTTCATCACAGAATGGCTGCTCCTTGAGAAAATGAGAAAGATTTTGTCCCAAAGGGAAAAAAAAAAGTCTAACCAAAAAAAAACCCCAAAGTTAGGGGATCATATTTGTTAGGGTAAAAAACTTGGTATTTCAGTAAATTTTACATCTGTTTTAAAGCTCTAGTATGATGAGCCATCCTTTAGTTTACTCTGGTTCTGTTCCAGCAGAATGAAGTCACTTTCTGTAGGTAGAAATCCACATTCTAAGTGGGATGTTTCTTGGTCCCAGTAGAACTGATACTATTTTGTATAACTGTTTCAACTCACACTATTAAGAACTTTCCTGTGACTTCTGGATCTCAGATTAATTCCAGAATCCCACATCCTCCAAGTCACTAACTGAAATATTGTAAAACTGCACATTATTGTATCTGAAAAGGGTATTGAGATCTTGTTCATGCTGCTGGTACTTCACAGTCTGATTATTGTAACGCATTTCATTTCAATCTTCCCTTCTCTCTTGAGAGTTGCCAGCAAATGGTCCAGAACTTCAGTTAGACTTCTTTTCTATTAGAGTTGTCACCAGCGTAGCTCGTGAATTCTTTATAAGCTCTACTGATGTGATCTAGAATACAGGCCTGCTTTTGACCTTCACGTGTTGGCATGGCCTTGCTCAAGCTTACTTTTTGACCTTTCTGTCTCCTGATGTTCTGTGCCCTCTCCTTGGATCATCAGCCAAGCTGCCTTTCCCAGTCTGGGCTTGTCACCTTTAAAGTAATGGTTACAAGTGTATTGATGCAGTAATGACTTTACAGCCCAGCAAGCTCCACTTCGTTAAATTGGTTGTAATTTGAACTCTGAAACAAGATAGCATCTTCTGTAATTATATTTAAATAAATTAAGGTTAGAACTGTGGTGTTTAGTTAGTGATAGATTGCCTTTATTTATTCTTATACCTTGTCCCAGGACATTGTATGCATAATTAAAAAAATAAGGCATATACTCTCATATAGTATGGTTATGATATATAAGCACATTGACATGAAATTTAATGGTGCAATTAGCAACAGTATTTTCTGTGTTATTCATAGAAGCTGTTGCAGTATTTTACACTGCTTCCTAGTAATTAGTATATTAGTAATGCAGGTGATGGGGAGAGAAGTATTATGTAATGGTAACTGCTTCATTTCAGAAACACCAGGGCTTTATGTATATTCAGCCTTAGTTCTGCATTGCTTTTGCTTTGCATTTTACAAATATGTACATTTTGCTGCAACACAGGCTCTTCCTAGCTTTGAAAAAGGGAAGGAAAAGAAGTGGAAGCTATATAACCTGTATTTACTGGCCTAATTTCAGTCTTTTTTAAAATCAGCTTGAGTCTAGCATAGTTCCACTGAAAATCTGGTAGCATAACACTTGGAAAAGATCAAATTTAGGCACTAGTAACTGAGTGTATGGAGTGTATCTCTTCCAAAAAAGACAGATTTTTTTTCTGAGGTCTTATGTGAAGTGTAAAAGATACTCTTTTGTAATATTTGAGAGCTAATCATGGGATAATGGGTGTTGCATGTTTAATGCAACAGTGTAGCTGTCATGTTTTTCTTTTTTTTTTAAATTTTCTTCTTTCTTTCTGCACATTCACCTCTTCTTGAACAGAAATAAAAGGTTCAAGGCTTGTCAGCATCAGTTTATAGATAGCTGTTTAAAAATAATGAGGTATTGGGTATTGTAAGGCTCAGGGCTGTCTTGCCAGACTCATTTATTTCCATTCACCTTTTGTCAGAATTGCAGACAGAAGACATTCAATTAAAACTTGTCACCTGTTGCGTGTGACCTAATTTGTATTTGTGAGTGTCACAGATTAGGATACATATGGAGCCATTTAAAAATGTAAAGTAACAATAGGATTCTTAAACATTTTATGCCACATTTTCTTCATGTGAACATCTTTGTTTATGGACCATTCTTCAATGGAAATCACTTGGGCTAAGAAATAATAGAATTTATTTACACGAAGTCTCATTTACATGGGAAAACTAAGGGGATTTTATTCACGTTCTTTTGTGGTTTAATGCATAAATGACAGAGCACAAAATTTCAGCATGTAGATGATTAGTTCATGCAAAGTTAATGTTCCTTTCAAGAGAGGTTGAGTACTGAGCTGTGTAAGTAATGCATTTATCAGTTCTTTTGTCAAACTGAAAAAAACAAACCACTGGGCTTTAACCTAAGAGATGTTTTTATCGGTTTCTTTGCAAAAGTCTAGCCTTCTCATCCCCTTCTTCCAGGACAAAAATGGAATTTCCAAAATGCTGCTTACATTTGGTTGCCTAGAAACTTTGTTTATTATTAAACATAAGCAAAATCTGAAGTATTGGTTTGAAGCACTTGTTTTGCAAAAGCAATATTTTTCTCTTTTGATTTTTCAACCTGGAACAATTCACTGAGTACTTTAGTTAGCCCAAATATTTAAGGTTTTTTTATAATAAACTGATTTTTGCAAATCATTGCAGAGGAACATATAAATTAAACAACTTATAGTCACAGATCAAGTTAGATGTTAAAGTAATAAAAGCACTGGTTTGTTTTTCAGTCAATTATATGGGTCAGTTCATTAATTAATTGCTTTATAGGCACCTCTTGAGAACAGCCAATTTTATCCCATATTAACAAATGCTTTTTGGTCCTAGCTGAATGTAAAGTAGGAGGATGATTTTTAGACTTCCTAAACTAATCTAAATAATGTGTTTAATTGCGCAGGTGGCTATAGGAAGACAAAACACTAAAGTCTTCCCTTCCTAATTGTTAATTCAGTCATAGATCAGGAAAACTTTAATGTGAGTCATAGCTTGTATCTTCTTTGATGAATTAGGGCTCTGTTTTCAAAATATTACCTGCCTGGTAGACACGTATTTTACATCTCTAGCTGAATTTTTACCTGCGTAGGGTATTATCCAAATGCTTCATAGACTGATTGCAGAAGCTCTTTGTCATCCTTGTAGTTCAGCACATAAAACAAGTATGCAGATCCAGAAAAAAAGATAGGTCATATTGTCCTATTTCTTCAGCTGTGTTACTTTCCTGCATGTTTCTACTGTATTGGGAGAGGTCTTTCATGGTTTAAAGTATTTTTTCCACCACAAATCTTTCAGACTGTAGGATTAATGCACTGAACTCTAATCCCAAACTGTAGAGGTTGCTGAAGTGTCTAAAGAGTATCTGGATGACTGTGCATTCTTAAATCTCAATACATTGTGTCTGTGTTCGTGGTAGAAGAATGAGCTAGTTTTTCCGGTTTATGTAAATAAAAGCAAAACACTGAGTTTATAATATTCACTCAAGCTTGCTCAGCAATCTTAGAATTAATCACAGTATATGCAAGTGAACTGGAACACTCTATCAAGATGTTGTCCCAAAGGAGAACCACTTTGGAACCTGCCATTAAAATTATTTTTGTGCTTTCCAGTTTTGCTGTTAATCTGTGGGGTTTTGCCTCTGCTGCTGATGTTCCTCTAGAGCTTGGCAAGATGTAGTTATGTGGGTATTCATTCTTACCTGTCTCACTATTGACAGTGCTGGGAATCGTGCAGACATCTGTAGAAAATAGATTGTTAGCCAGTTACATATCTCAAAAAATGAGATAGGAATGTTTTTCATACATATCAAATGCTTTGTTAGAGGTGGAGCTTGCCAGAGTGGCGTTAATGTCGAACATACCAGCTTGCCATGAGTGTGTTACGTAGGGGGAACAGGAAGGGAGCAGAATATGAAATTCCTGAAGGAGGTCAAAATTGCACATTCCAGTCTGATTTCAAACCTGTTCTTTACTGATGTACTGGAAGATAAAGAGGGATTTTTGATTTATTCAAATATTAATTCGTATTTAAGTGAATTACATTTCCAAAATAAAAAGCTCCCCTAAGTAAAGGTAGTGAACAAGTTCGTACAGACAGTCCTAAGTAGGCCTTGATTTGAAGGTTTGGGCTAATGCCTACCAATGTAGCTTGGGAATTTCTTGTGGATATAGAGCTCTGTGGAAAGAACAAGAATGTTTACGGGTCAAGTGAACAGATGAACACTGGAAGCTTCTGGCCAAGGTAAGGAGGGGATGGAGAAGAAGCCTAGAGATGGATGATAAAGGGGTAAATAGTGGTGGATGATAAAAGGAGCAAATAGTGTACTTTTACCATGGGTTGCATCAGTATGGAAAATGAGATGACATGGTTAAATAGTATTTTCATACTGAGGACCTGAATTGCAAAACCAGTAATGTATTGGCGTATGGGCAATCTTTTTGGTTATGTAGCATCATCACAGTGGGTACCTGTCCTGCATGACGTCTTCAAGGCAGTGTGAAAAAAGGACCACAGAACAGGAATAATAATATACATTTACTAGCAGGGGAGAAACAGATGAGAAAATACAAAGAATATGAGTTCAGGTTTGCCTATGTTAAGTTTGTTTAGACTAAAGTGCCTGGTGGGGAGCTCATATGGTACATCAGCCCTGGTCTTCAGTTGTTTCTTTGCAAGACTTTATGGACACATTTAGTGTAGAGTAAGTGGCCAATGTGATTTTGTTGTGTGTTGCATAGCATTTGATAGAAATCATGCAAAGATTATGTAAGGAGCCAGGAGGTAAACTTTTTTTGTAGAAGGTTATATAGTGACTATATAAAAGCATTTTTTCCCTTCAAGAGCAGCTGGAGAATTTATTTTGTTTTATCAGTATGTGTAATTGCTTTCTTTTGAAAAAGTAGCTATTGCATTGATTTACATAGTTTCCATCTCTCCACGTATTACAGTTCTATAGTGCAAGCCTCATCTTCTGAGATTTGTAAGTCATGTCTAAATCTCTGACTCCCCATCACTCCTGTACAAATGAGTTCATGACTTGTGCTTGTCCTGAGATGTGAGTGTGTTGCACTTGAGCGTTGAAAGTAACTGGTCTCTTGACTGGTGGCAAGCCTATTCTTAATATTTCTACCCTGTGGTCATCCCTGGTTTTCCCATTAGGGTTCTTGGTTTTGTTTCTCTGTGAAAGGCTTTTAAAATCAGCATGTGAAGAATTAACTTCCTTGTCTGCAGTGGAGCCGTGTTCAGTGACAGGAATGGATGTTTTGACCCTGAAGAACTGTAATCATAATACGTACAGTGCAGTTCATTGGGAAATGTTACATGATTTTTCACGGGTGGAGTGGGTGTCTTTCTTTTCACTTCATGGTTGAGGACTAATAGGGTGAGTGAACTGAGATGCTGAAGGTTTTGTAAAGCCACAATGCATAGTAGAGCTGAAGCAGAGGTCTGCTTAATTTCTCCAGATATCACAATATCCTCCTTAATAGTCTGAATACAGACTATGTGGAATTCAGTTACATCTGTGACTGATGTAATGCTCCTCCTGCCCCAAATGAGGATTTTTGTGGACAAAATTATTTTTATTTCTTCCCTTTGTTATTCTAACAAAGGAGGCATCAGTTGCTACTCTCTTGAGAGCAGATAAACAGATCTTTATGTAATGAATTCTCTCATACAAGCTATAGGAGTTACAGGGGAATATGCATGCATATACTCCTGAACCTCTGGATTTCGGTTTGCTACATGCCAAACTCCAAAGTTTTTATGAATGTCGGATGGGTATAGTTTCTTAAGCAGTGTCTTGCACTGTGTTTACTTCTATAAAGACCCTTGGGAAATAAAATACCACTTAGGGTATGTTAGATTATCAGAAATTGCTTCCAAAGTATCTACTTTCTTATAGCACTAGGAGCAAGGAAATCTTAGGAGCCAAAATGATGGTAAACTCTGTCAGTTTTAATGGAAGGGTTATAAATCTCTACTTTATAGTCTATTGGTGTTATGTTATCAAAACTGTTTTCACATTAAAATTGGAATTAGTTCTGTTATAGACTTAGGTAATTTTAAAATGTGCAATACAATTGCTCCCCAGTTATCTAGAAGTTGGGGTTTTTAAAAAGAAAGCTTTATTTACAGATATAGTGATACATATTAGGTGAAGGCAGAGATCTAAGTAAAATTTTGCTATTGTGACACTTTTCTGTATTTCCTCCCATTGAGTATGTGAATGGCTTGAATGTGTATCTCATCTAATGCAAAGGAGGTAAAAAAAATTGTTCATCTTGGTAGATTTATATTAATTTAAGCTTCAGTTCCATTACTTTTTGATTAAACATACTTCTGTCCGATGTTATCCATCCTTTATCACTATGAAATCTGTTCCCAAGCAGAAAGAAGGATGGCATCTGAATTATGCAGAAATCATTTTCTGTCTATTTTTCTTCAAATGATGGGCAGTCTTTTTCATAATCCCACCAATATTGCATGTGGCTTGTTCTAATCCTCTGCCTATTTCTGAATATTCAACTATCAAACCTTGGGGTTTTGCTATTTGTTTTTATGGCAAGGTGTATTGTCCTGGATGTCATTTGCTTCAGGTGTAGCTCAAACTTCCGATTCAAGTGTGAAAAACAGTGAGTTATCTTTAGTTTTGGAAAGATTTGAGGTGTCAGTTTTTAAACTGGTTCTGTAGTTCAGGCATTTCCCAGTATAAATTTAAAACCAAACAGAAATAACTATGCTCTGTTGATTGAATCAGCATAAACTTTATCAAACAGCTTGGACCACAAATCAGTCACAAGTTACATAGGTAACTACTATAAATAAGATTCTGTTCATAATTATGCACTGACCTCTTGGGCTATGTGGTTCATTTGTCATTTGTGTTACTGTTTAAATCATGTGATCCACACAAATACAACTGGTGACATACAGTGAGAAATGTACTTCTTGGGTTTGATGGAGTGACATACAGAGTCTTCTGCACTAAACCAAGTGAAATTTCACTGTTAAGTGTAGGTGATCATTGCCTGCTTTCCTGGTAAGCAAAAGCTGTTGAGCACTGTTGTGTACCACTCACTGAATTATAATTGCAGATGTTGGTTGTGTCCTTAAAACAAACATCTCATTCCTGTGTTGGTAACCCAGGAAATACGAGCAAAAAAGAAACAAAACCACCCCATCCAACAGTTGGCCTTGGATTTCCGGCTAGTTGGCAAAACAGTTTTCCTTTACCAAAACCCAGTCTATCCTTTTTGTTTTTTGAGAAGGAAAGAGGACTGACAGATGTTTCTTGGTAACTAGACTGCCCTACCAGTGCAAGTCCATAGACAGCACGTAAACTCTGTGCTGTGTTCTTCTTGCTGTGCACATGAACTGTAACTTCTTTGGTGGTGGATTCTCCTGCTGTCCAGAAGCCAGCTCTGGAGGTATTTTGTGCAAGGGAGACATCAGAGGGCTGGAAAGTAGAAGAGTGGGGCACAATAATAGCAATAGAAAATATACATAGAGGGAGGAGAGCTAAAATAGACGATGAGAAGTGAGAAAGTGAGTTGCACTTTGTTACATCGCTCACAGGGGCCATTGATACTTAATGTGTCCTTGCATTCTTGTGTTGTTAAATCCATGTCATCAGGGACAAATTTTGCACTTGGTTTTACTCGTCCTGTTGCTCTGCATATGTGCCAAGTTCTTCAGCTTCCGTGTTATGTTACTACTTGGTTTTAGTCACATTCATCCTGGTTGTTTGGAAATCTGCCTGGGTGACTCAGAAAGAAAAAAAAAATTTCCTTGATTTGTAAGACCTACTGTCTTTGCAGCCTTTCTCCTTGTTTCATTTTGTCAATGAGAGCAGCTATAGCTCGTTTCAGGAAGGTAAATTCCCAGGTATCCATACAAACCGGGCAGCAGAATGCTGTACTGAAGGAATGAACAGTATGGTGGTAGAACACAAATGTTAATTCATCACTGTTGACATCTAAATGCACAGCCATACAATTTCTTTCAAATCCTCATGAACAATTTCAGTCTTTAAGCCACATGTACAGTCTTATTTTACTGGGGATACTTACTTTGTATCCTCCAGCCATGTTAGTCCATCTTAATTTGGTTTTGACTATCTAAACTGTATACAGCACTCATTGTTTCTAAAGTTCTAATTCTCTGTACTTCTCTGCTCATAATGTTATGCTTCTACATCCATGGTGTTTATTACAGCTTTGAAATTCTGCTTCTGGCAAAGATGACTTAAGATTAGGCTCTTTCAAATGGAAACTAAACTTGTTAGCTGTTTTTAATAATATGTAGAAATGAATGAATGGTTTCAAATGAACAGGAAATTATGCTGTATACTTAGTCTTGCATGTGTGAAACTCTAAACTGCTTGCAAATACTTGTAATGCTGACTTCCCATGCTTTCCAAAATTAATCTTTTGAAATAAACATGCTTTTAATATAAATATTGGAAGGCAGGAAATAGGAGATGGTTACCTGAAAGGCATGCTCATAATGTATTTAATTACATGTTTGCTTGTGTTTCCAAATGTAGGTGTGCGCCTAGACCGAGTACGTGGAGGTCGCCAGAAGTACAAGCGCAGAATAGATGCAGAGAACAGCCCATACCTGAACCCTCAGCTAGTTCAGCCAGCAAAAAAGCCATGTGAGTACACTACATACACAGCATTTCTCTCTGAGTGCAAGCTATTGACTCCTAGCCCTGTTTGTCACGCTCATTCTGAGTGGAACAGGGGTTTGGTCAGAAAATAATACCATGAAGACTATATCAATTTAGCTGTTAACAGGTTTTATTTTAAATACGCTCATCTTTCTCAAGTGGAGTTGAACAGAGAGTGTTTTTACAGGTGGAAGTGTATAAAAGCATGGTTTATGCAGTGCAAATTTTACATTTACAGGTTATCTTTATTTTCAGTGGTACATAAAATGGTTCATACTGTGATCATTAGCTCATTGAAGCTTCTACTTTCAGATTTCACAAGAAAGTGATTTTTGTAGTTTTCACTAACTAAATGAGTTTGACTGCTCAACCTCCCAATGAAAATACATTAAGAGCCTCATTAATTTATACCTATAGATTAATACACTACCTAGCATTAGATTAAAACAGCAATATGCCACACTAATAACAAAGCTGAAATTGGTAGTTTGGGCTCTAGTACCCTCATGGATTTTTTTTTGCTTTGTTTAGTTATGTTTTAATAATGTCCTTGATTGTATCTAGCCAGGCTGAAATTAAGAGAGAAAGAGATGATCATCTCACTGCTAAAATACAAGTTCCATCCTCTTTGCGATTAACTAAAAATAGTTAGGGGTTTTGCTTTGCAGCTTATATAAACTCAAGCAGTGACTGTACTAATTCCATGAAGTAAATTTAATAGCATTATAGCTGTAGTGCAAGAGGCTGGTATATTACCCTGCAAAGACACACAGGCTGTATCAAGTGTTGTAAACTCTTCCGATTTCGAATGGGAATACACACGTCCACTTGCTCCTGCTGAGGAGGTTAATTTGCTCCTAACATGGATAAATAAGCCAGTGAAATAAAGAGGGCACATTCCTTCTTGTCTTCCATTTGCCTCTGCCCCTAAGCCTCTGACAACACACATGGCAGTTTTAGCCCCTTGAAAATACCTGGCTGTGTGGAAAATGGAATCTGTTTCCGATGGTGTTCCCCAGTAGGGGACAGTGCTGTGTACAATACGTTTGAGCATATGGGGATCTGGAGAGCAAATAAACAGTCTTTGAACTGTAAGTGAAAGGGCATTTTAGCTGTGTCAAAGAAAAAACAGCCAGTTTTACATAAAATTAAGGCTTAAGTGAACATATGGCATAGTTTCCTTTTGCCTTTCCAAAAAACATTATGCTGATTATATTCCTTCAATTGTCCAATCTGGCATCTTCTACTCAGCCTCTATAAGCTGTCCCACTGTTCTGTAAATACAATCTAGGGCTGCACTAAGCAGATTTTGCACATTATAATAAAAACTTTCTGATAATACAATAAAATTTAATAAACTCTAATGCTTAATTTCATTAGAGGTTTAGTTTTCCTGGGTGCACAGATTGTCAGTTTTTCATTTACTTGATACTGTCATTGAGTAGAAATGTTGAAAGCCTAACATACCACAAAAAGCCAAGACCAAACAGACAAAAAAAAAAAATCCAACCCAAAAGCTCCAAGCCCTTAAGATATGAACAGAGGTTAATGCAGTTGTACTGAAATGCAAGAATCTCTGTGTAAACCCAAGATTATTGCAACGTGGTGCATTACATTACCTATAAGGCGATAACTACACCGATTTCTGTTAGCTCCAGTTGTCTGAGATAAACTAACCTCCTCATAAATCATTACTCATTATCTGAGTGCCTCCCTCCGTTTTCCTTAGCTGGTCCAAGTACAAACAATTTTGTAACAAACACTTTAAAGCTTAGTTTTAAAATCCTGACAGGTAAGTGTCCAGACTTGAAACAGTTGAATCTGTTTTGTGTGGAAGTAGCCTGGGAGATTTTCTGGACCCTGACTGATAGTTTGTGCATAACAAAGGCACAGGAATGAAAATTGGGTTCTATTGATTCTAATTAGGGAAACATTAAATAAGATTTACCTAGAAACAGTGCTCATGGCTATTCAATTTCCTGAGTGATGGAGTTTTCTGAGTACATTCAGAATTTTCCTATGTTCTGTGCTAATGCATGTGCCAATACATGTAGCTTTTCCCCCCTATAAGGAAAGAGCAGATGTTGGGAAGATCTTACCTACACCTGCTTCTGATCTCTATTGTATTTTCCAGCTTCACTGTGAAATTTAATGGCCTGCCTGTAGATCTTATTGATGGCAAAAATAAAAAGGATTTGAGATTTTGCAAATCCTAGTCAAAATACACAATATTCCTAAATCATCTACAGAATGCCATTGGTGAGGAACCTCATACAAGAATGAAAGTGGTTCTTTGGCCATTTCTTATGCTTCAGGGGAAAAACCCCAGAACTTGGGGATGAGGGTGCTTCTTCATTCATTTCTCATGGATTAAAAACCCAAAAAGTAGAAGTCCTCAGCTGCATATGCTTGGATGTTGACAAACTGTTAATTAATTTATCCTATTTTCCTAACCAGTTAAAAATATTGGAATTTGGGAAGAAATAATGTTATCCTTTCTTACTTACATGTTTTCTGTGCGAAATTGAACAGGTTATGAAGAGACTGTTTAAAAAATAAAAAAAGGTGCAAAGGCTGTTTGCCAGTATAAGTTAAAACTACCATCTGTCATTTTAAAATAAGAATAGAATTCCTCATTAATCAGTTTGATAATCAGTAGGCTACTGAGATCAAGAATTGCATCAGTTGGCGTAGTTCCTATGGTTCATATAAAGCCATGAATATGTCCCCTTGTAATAAAACCTGCTTGATATGATGGTTTCCAGTTGGCTCTTGCACTTACTATAGGAAGGACTAACATATATCACAGCTTCTGACACACATATTTGGAATAAGGCAAAAATTGTAGAGACAGTAGATCAGAATCAAGAAGTCTTTGTCACTAAAGAGCAATAAAGTATCAGAAATCTGAATTGAGTATTTTATGGAAATACGTCATGGACTAGTAGGGATCCTCTCTGACACTGCTGGGCAAACACATCCCAGTCAGCTTCCATTGCAGGAAGACAGTGTAGTCCATCCTGTGACTTACATGCAGATGGGGAAAATTATACTAATTCTGGCAGCATTCTCTGCACTCAGAAAATACTTGGTGTCTTCTCATGGTGGAATCCCATTTATATCAAGCCCCATAACTTTTGATCTGACTGAAGGGAACAGATTAATGTAAAATCACAAAGGGTGCCATTTGGGCTTTAAATTCTGATGGTGCATTTGAGGTCAAAAGATGTACCTACCAGGGAAAGTAAAATGTAAATATACTGGGAAGTATAGTAATGTACCCTGTATTAGGAGGCTTAATGAATTAGTCCTTTTCCCATTTTTCAGTTCTGCTTAAATTGCTGAGTAATAAATCAGGCCCCTGTATAGAGATAAAATATTTCCATTGTGCCTTCACATGGATATAGTGCACATTTTATGTTTATCCTACTTACAGAATAGCAACACCGTATTGTAAGTCTTGCAAGTTCTTTTATTCTTATTTCCTCTCAGCACTTTTCCATATAACTTAATTGATTATTCCAAATAGATTTCACAAGTCATCTGAATGAAAAAGTAAATATTTAACCCATAAATGAAAATGCTATATAGATAAAAATAAGCAGTGTGTGACTATGATAAAGTATCATTCTTTGCACAAAACCAGTTTTCAGAGGTAGAGTTTGCATACTTTCATACTTTGCTTAGTTTTACACTCTTTATTCTCTTTGATTTTATGTTTTTTTCCTGTTTAGAAATGAGGAGATCATGAGTCTGGTTTTGTACATGAAGAATGGTAGCTGGGGTCACTGACAGAAGTTACAGATTTCAGTGATTGACTAAGTGTATGTGGTATTTACTCACTCAAAAATACCCCTGCCTTTAAGGGGTGGGGTGGGTTGCAAGTAATTAGATAAAGGCGAAACCTACCTATTTGCACAGTCCCAAATACATTATAATGCATTAATCTTTTCCTATAAAGTTTGTACTCTGGTAATAAAAGGGGGTCATGTATTTTTATGTTCCATTAAATTTATTATGTTAAGAACATACATGTCTGGCTTGATAAACACTGTTAATGGATCATATCTGTTTGTGCTGTAACCACTTGTAGAAGGCCATGAAGTTACAATATGGTGTAATTAGGTTCAGTGTCTTAAGACAAGTTCTTGTGCACTTTGAAATCTGAGCCATCTGTTTGCAATGTAGAATGATGCTACTGGTGATCTTGTAATGTTCTGGACCATTTTTACAGATAACAAGATTGTCTCCCATTTGCTGGTGGCTGAACCAGAGAAGATCTATGCTATGCCTGACCCCACTGTTCCAGACAGTGACATCAAAGCACTTACCACTCTTTGTGACCTGGCAGACAGAGAACTGGTGGTGATCATTGGATGGGCTAAGCATATTCCAGGTATATACAGTATTTATTACAAATAGACAACATACAGAAATCATCGCATGGGTTATTCTGTGCTGGTAAAAAATACTATTTTTTCTCTCCCTACGATGCATAAAGTTTTCGTAAGGCTCCAGAATATTCCCACAGAACATAGTTTAGATGAACATGTATCTTACCTTGGAGGTAGTGGTGCTGTTGCTGCAAGTGTTACCGTGTTAATGAGTTTTAGATGCTGCTTAGAGAATTTTTTTTTCTTTCATGTATTGCTTTTATTAAGGTAAACTTCCCTTGCTATCCAGAGCATTAGCCTGGTATAAAGGGTCATACAAGTCCTCTCTTCTGTAGTCATCTGATTCAGTAGTATTTGAATGTAAGTCTGGCTCCTCTGTTACATAAATGCAGCACTACTGACCACAGGAGGCGAAAAAATTCAGTTATATTTTGGCAAGGCACAGAGGAATTGTTCTCTTCATTGATCGATCTAGTGTGAGAACTGAATTGTACCAGCAATTCAGTAGAAAGAACGGAATTGTCCCAAAAAGTCTCCTCTTACAACTTAGTATTTCCTTGGTCTGCATGGAATGGATTGCAGTCTGTGTCACATAAATGCACTGATATTATAAAAGCTGACTGGCACTCTTATTAGCAAGAAAAATGGGGGTCATCAAAAGCAGTTTCTCAGAAGATTAGCAATTCCTTCAGATAACATTTCAGGTGTATTTTTCCCCCTCCCCAGTGCTGAGGTGTTTATTCTTGCTCTGTGAGATAGCAGACGAACTTACAGAAGTCTCCAGGGTTCTCAGTCTATCACCTTTCACAAATGGTAAAGTCACACAAAAAAAGGTCAGCTTTTTCTCTTGTTTCTTAAGGTATTTTTCTAGTCCAGCAGATGAGTGAGCATGCTGGTGTGTTTTCATCAGCTCATTAGTTTTCTAATTTTGATAGTGGAGCCTTATTAAGCATGAGAGTGGATAACCTTTAATTCCTCAGAGTAATACGTCATTCTCATTTTAGATGTGATTTTGGAACTCCTTAATAGTAGAATAAATAATCCGGTCAGCTGTTTGTTTATCAGAGTTAAATGCATTTTCTTTCTAATTTCAAAAGAAATTGCAAAGAAATATTTCTGCTGTTTGTTTCTTTTTTTTTCTGTTGTGCTAACCAGTTCTTCTGGGTCATCTTAGATAAATATAAACACAATATATGTATAAAAAGCAAAGTGAAGAATAATTTGTACCTTTATGAAATGTTTTTGGTCACTTCAGAGGAAAGACAACAGCCTACAGACACTAAAATAGTCAGTTGGAATTTAGTCATTCTCTGTGCCACAAACGGTGTATAAACAAGCTCTTGTATCACAAGCAATGTTTTTCTGGTACAGTTAACTTATTTCTGTCTCCTTAAACTAGTTTGTCTTTATGCTTTGAATGCTACAGTAATTTCTTTAATCAAATTGATGGAAGTCCCTTTCCCAGCCCACACTGAAACCAATTTATTGGTCATGATACGCCGGCTATGTTGCTAACAGTCGTAACGAACTGTCAGGCAATATCGCAGTGCAGCTAATTTGAAGTCATTAGGTGTGCAGCGTTCAGGCAACAATTTGTTACAGTGGTTAGGAACACAGCTGACATTTCTGAATGGCTTTGTTCAGAGCAGTTCTAGATGAGCCCAAGCAAATTGTAAACTAATTTAAACATCACTCTGTATTATAGTAGCTACTTTGTCTTACACTGGTTGCTAATAAAGCACCCCAAATTAAGTCAAAATGAGTTAAGTAGGTGAGTTTGAGTTTCATCTTTGGAAGATACCTAGATCACCTTAACCAAAATAGAGTAGCTCTCAAAGAAGTCAGTCATGCTCCGTAGCAGTTGCAGGAGAACTTTTGTCAGTCTGATTTGTGAATATGCTGTATAGCTTGGATTTGGCTGGAGGGATGGGAAGAGCAGAGGGATGAGACTAAGCAGCCTTTAAAATTACGGCTTTGGTTAGTGTGGAGAAGGTATTGGATGCTGTAAGCTGGCCTTGAAAATTTAAAGTCTGCAATCTAAACCACTTGAGGAACTTACCTGCCACAAGGACAGCATTTTAGTACAAAGTAAACTGAAACCATACCTACAGCGGTAAAGCCACCCTAGGGAATTGTGCTTACCTGATTTAATTTACAAATGAGAATTTAAAAAAAAACCCCAGGAAACAAAGGCAATCTTTTTATAAGCCTTCAGGTAACAGAGGACAGTGATAAAATCTGTGCTTGTTGTCTGGCATTTGATCATAAAAATCAAAATGCAACAGGGCTGGACATGCTAAACGGCAATTATGTTGGGTGTTTGTGGCTTGGTTTTGAATGCTGGAGTATGGCTCCACTCGGACTGCCTACGCTCAGCTAATGTCTGGCACAAAACAACCTCTGGAAGAGCCTGGATTGGTGCTGCCTGTTTGCTAAGCTAACAAATGTTACTGTAGGCAGAAGCATAACAGGATGGGCAAAAGGATGAATTAGGAAAGGGGTGCAAATTGCATAAAAGTTCACTGCAGCTTGGTGGACTAAGTAAACCCTTGGTGTAAATCTCGTAGAGTCGATTAATTATACCAGTAGTGAATTTGTGCCTAGCACAGCAAAGCAGCAATCAGCAAATCTTTCTTTACTATAGTGATTTCTTAAGGTTCAGTGTAATTAAAGGCCCTTATATATCAGGTGCTTAATAACTAATAAAGATCTCAGCTCTAAAGCATTGCAAAGTAAAATTTGTCTTTGTGGAGGAAGCCGAAGCAATGTTTTTGCTCTTCTGAAAAAAAGTCTTTTAATAGGATTATCTACGAAAAGGTAACAATGCAATATTCATTCTGCCCTGGCCAACTGTTTCCCCTTTCAGTCATAGACTAAAAAATGTTTTCAAATTGCACGAAGTTCAAGTCCTTTCATAAAATCATTAGTATTTTTGTGGTATTGGAAATATTTCAATAGTTGCTTTTATTGAACAAAAAGTCTATACCATCTACAAAAGGAAATATTGAAAGAAAAATATATATGGAAAGGCTTTATCAGTAAATAGAATTAGTCTCCTTGCATTTATAAATCAAATAAATGGAGAGTGTGTTGTTATGAAACATGACCATGTCTTATCTGAAGAAGAAAAAGATCACAATGGCATTAGGAAATGCTTGACTTTAGTTAGAGAGGCGTAAGGGCACAAGAACAGATGATGGTGCCCTAATAGCCCTTTTTAAGAATGACAGGGCCCCGCCATTAGCATCCTTTTATATCCTTGGAAATTGCTCATGCCTCGCTTTTATGGTTCCTATCTGCCTGACTCTTTTTTATTTCTCTTTCAATTTCATCCGCGCTCGGATAAGCGCATGCTAACACAATATGATTGAGCTGTAAAATGGAACGCTGTCGCCTCTAATCTCTTTTATGTAGATATGGAGGTACTTCCACACTCCACTTCATTCTCTCTCCATTGTTGGCCTTTTTAGAATGTGTTGCCGAGTAATGGAGGCTCAGTCAAATATTAGAGCTAGGTTTCACAGGGTGTGATAAGAAGATTATCAGGCCAGCAGTCAGATCTATTGTTGTTCTTTGTGTCAGATTAAAATATTCTGATGTACTGTAACTTTGTTAGTAAAATACTGAAGGTGCTTAGGGAAGAGGCTGATGCTGCTTGGTCTCCTGCCTGGTGAGACAAAACTACTAACTGACCTAAATAAATTGTAAATATATTAGGAAGCCTCTGCAAGACTTATTTTATTTCATTTCATTTCATTTCATTTCACTTCATTTTACTTTATTTTACTTTATTTTTCTTTATTTTTCTTTATTTATCTTTTACATAAGGAAGCCTTTCTTAATTCAGTATTTTCTGGTAGTTGAGTTTCTTCCCCATCACATTGTATTTTGGGGTGTTTCCATTTCATTGGTTGCATTATATTAATTGAACTTTCTCTGTAGAGGGTGCCTTTCTGCTGATACCTACTCATAGTAACAGCGTTGTTTCGGCGTGATTTTTGTAACTCTCTCATTGACGTTCACCAAAATGTGCAACATTCTTTCATATTAAGTGGAGGCAGCAAACATTAAGCTCTTAAAAATGTGCATAACAGGAAGCTAAAGACAAAATGTTCTCTACAAAATTTGCATGCATGAAAAAACATAAACCAGACCGTAAAAATCAACTTTTTGCACTTAAGATGAAAAAACTGTTTGGAAACAGTAAATCAGACTAATACATCAAAAATAACTAGTTATATTATTTAGTAAAATAAGCCTGCTTGTCTTCAACTGTTTTTTTAGCAGAACAGTGTTCAGGGAAGGGAATATTAGAAATTGATACTGCCACTGGTGCTAATATTTTAAAAAAAAGTGGAAAAAAGGGCATTATTTTAATGTAACAAATACAAGGATGTTCTGACTATTTTGCTGTTAATGTTTTGTGAAACACTGTTGTTCCAGCATACTCTTTGTGGAGGACAATATTTAAGCTTTCCTTTCCAAAGCAGCTCTCAGGGGTGTAGTTTGACATTCTAATACTTGAACAAGAACGTGATTTGCTGCAGAGTTGTCATTTCTAAAATGCCCTTTTCTCACCATGTGTTTCAGAAGTACCACCTCATGTAGGTAAAAGTGCAGAAAAAAGTTTACCACAATGACTTCTGTGGATTGTTACTGGGGCAGCCCATAGAGAATCTCAGCTCTGCAAGGGGGACAGGTGTCTTCCTGTATGTATGTCTGTACCATGCTGCCTGCTGGTGTAAAGTTTGTTCTTTGTGCTCAGCCTTCTCTAGTCTCTTGTGCTGCTAGCAGGATTTAGGGCCATTTCAGATGCAGTCCTGCAGCTTCTGAGAGCACCCCATCACATGCTGTCCGTCCACAGACAGCTGGACATGTAAATGTGGTGTTCGCTGCTCATGTGACATGGAATGGAGTATGAGTTGTGAGGTGCTAAGAGGTTGGCAGTAATAATAACTTGAGCCTCCCGGGGAATCAGGACATCCTGCCCTTTCTCAGTGTGCTAACTGGGACACTTTATCAAAAGCCTGGTATCTGCCCTTCTTTTAACTCCTTCTACAAACATGCTTTAAGTACAGAAACCAGACCTGCTCTTCCTATGAGGGAAACGTTCTTGAACTCACAGCTTGTGTGACATGTGATCTAAGGCAGACCATTCCCTGGGCCTTGAGGGTAGAGATTTCAGCCAAGAGGTTTCTCAAAAACTGGTGACTTCCTTGACCTCTGTCACTGAATTGTACAATATGGGAAATCAGCAATTGGCAGCCGGTTTTATTTTTGAGCATTAGCATGGATGGACCACCCGACACTGCCGGGGTTTAGATCACCATGTTGATTCGGGTTTCTCTTAAGCAGAATGGAACAGCAGTGTGCCTAAAATGCCAGCAGTTCATCTGTCCTGTCATTTGAAGTGCTAGGAATGGTGGCAATTTTCATTTTTTTTATATTGTGAAGGTAGTATCACAGAGAGGGCTTAAGTGATTTTGCAAGGCAGGGAGGAAGAGGTAGGGTAATGCATGGAATAAACACATCCACAAGTCTCCTAGCATTTTCAAAACAAAACAAGGGTCTGTACTGTGGCAAAAGGTAGTAACCAAAGGATCTGTTTGGGTTTTTAAAAATTTCAGCTGATTTCAGTACAAAAGAGTAGTGGCTTTGTGTACAACTAGAGATGCATACACTCCTAGTGTGTCTGCAAGTTCCAGTTCAGAACTGAGAGAGACAGCACTGGAGAAGTGAGAAGGTTTCTAATAATGCTAGACATAGATGTCCTGGGGTAAAAAAAGCACTTTGGTTTCCAGGTTAGTCACTTCTGGCATTTTTTTACTTGCATTAAATTAACCAAGGGGGGAAAACAATAATCCCAAACATATAAACATCTCACCACCTGCAAATTATATGTGAATATAAAATAAATGTGCAGTACAACTCAAGAAAAGCAGCTGAAACTCTTGCCAGTTATAACTTCAAAATCTCTACCTATTTGTTGAAAAAGCTAGTTTAAGAGTAATCATCACCAAAATCATAACAAAGTAAAAAAATGGAATTAGCAGGTAACAAAAGAACTCAGCTCAATTTTTATCTTTTAACATAGCGGGAGTTTTTAGGACAAAAAGTCCCTTATTTTAAAATATCCTCTTCTTTCAAGATCAAAATTAAACAGTGACTGTAAGTCTCTCTTAGGTTCACCTTTTATTCATGTACAAGTACTTGCTTTTTCCTACTGAGTGAGTGACTGCCTTTTTTTTGTTTGGTCGCCTTTTTTTTTTTTTTTTTTTTTTTTTCTTTTTTTTTTTTTTTCTTTTTTTGAGTCAGTCCTCTCCCTCCACCCATGCCCCCAACATTCACACTACACTGTCTGGCTGTTGCACTTTTTTTTTTTTTTTCCCAGTGTCCCCCTTTATCTGCCTCAACCAATCTCCAAATGAATGCATGTCTATCATGGCCTTAGCTTTGACACTCTGGATATATTGATTAATAGTTGCCCTAAGCTCCTTTTAGCAAATCAAATTTTCACTTTTAGCAAGGATTTCGCCTCTGATTTATTCAGCAAAGTGAAATGCACTAAATTGACTTTGACATTCAGGGAAAATGGCTGAAAAACAAAGAGGGGAGGAAAGAGATATAAATTGTGTGGCAGCTGGAGACTTCAAGCATAAAAGAGGCCGTTTTCTATAGAATATCACTGGTTAATTTGGAAACATACATTTAAGCAGGAGTATAAATTATTTTCTTAAAATTAGATGGTTTTTAGACTGAGGATTTGGGATATAATAAGGTTTACTTAGAAAAATGCAATATATTCAACCCAAATTCATCACTTGCTAATCATGGTGCAAGTGTGGGATCCACTTTTGTTGCCACTAATAATTATTATGTTAAACGAGAGACAAAGAGGTTTCTGAGTAGTTTTATAATGAGGTGCTAAATTGGTAAATATCTTCCTACCATTGCATTATGTTGTTCACTCCTGTGGCCCTTTAAAAATAAGAAATGATTAATAAAAAGAGAGCAAATCAACAGTAATGAATGCCAGTGCTTTTCATTTTCTTTCTATAAACAAAAACCGGCTAGTTTCTGAGTCTTAAATGCAAAAGCATGAAAAGATGTAGCAGCCATTTGCTATTATTCTTCCAGCAAAATCAAGTGTTGTATTACCTCGGGTGACTCACAGACTGAGTTAGAGATCCTGCTTCCTTGCTCACTGATGTTGTATCACTGAAGTACCAGGAGGCTGCAAATGCCCCCTTGCATATTTGCAAGTTTTCAAATGCACTGCTAAATGGAATAAAGAAGAGGGGAAAAGAATGAGAAAAATTATTATTCTGTTCCATTAGCAGATCTAGATGTTTTTGAGGGGAGTGTACAAATATGCGAACTAAAACTGCAGGAAATTGTTTGGGCTTGTTCCATGGTCAGATACTACAACAAAAATTTTTTTTAAATTACGTATGATAGTTTGTTCAGTTAATCTATAGAGACAGACCAGGAGCCTTTGGTAGGATCAGTTGTCATGGGTGTACAAGTCAAATGTGCTGTGCCAGCCTCTGTTGTTTAAGGATCTGGCCCTGGAGGGATAAATCCCCATCAGTAGTCAGTGTATCAGTGGGAGCTGAGAGTTTCCTTTGTCCCCTGTGTGTACTCACCACCTCAGGACTCTGCAGCACCATGCAGAATCGAGGTCTAAGCAAGTATTTCTACTCAGGGGACAACAATACTCACCTTTGTACCCACTTCTTGTGTGACAAACGGGTTTACTAGATTAGGTCTGTGTAAATTGCAGATGACTCAGTAGCAGTTTTCCTTCTTCTAAGCCAACAAGGAATTAATCTTATTACCAGAGGGTAAGAAGTCTAAATGTATCTTAACCTTTTTAATTTTGCTGTAATCTCCATTCTCCTTTTTTTTTTTTTTTTTTTTTTTTTTGGAAGCAAGCTGGATGTGAGGCTGCAGTAATAATGGCCTTTTGCAAGTGGGACAGTATCTGGAGTGCCATACCTGACACAGCTGGGCACATGAGATTTTCAGGCATGTGACTATTCCATCATCACTCCCCCATAATATAGCTTAACCTTATTAAAAGACCACCAGTTAAGAGCACACTTGTATGAAAGAATTGAAACTTCTGAAATAGGCTTTGCGGGGGTGTCCTTTCCCAAACTTCCCTAACCTGTACAGTTCATACCTCAAGGATGGCCAGCTTCTTATGAGTAATGCATGGCTGCAAGGCAGGAAGATGCCTTGCTCAGAAACAGAGGAAGAAAGTTGGAACAAATCTTTATTATTCCTTAGCTGAGGAATTTGCAGAAGAGGCAGATGCAGCAGAACTGAGCCTGTCATTCATGTTCACTAAGTATCACTTTTGTATTTACAGGACTCCTCTCCTCTAAAAAAATAAAGCTTTTTTTAACCAGATTCACAGTTTAAAGACCGTCCAAATGAAAAGGGTTTTTTTCAGTTTTAAAATTCCTGAAAGCTTTGTTGGAGATAAGATGATCAGTGTTATATGTCATTTAAGTTGCCCTCTGAAAGGATCGTGGCAGACACTGGGAACGCAGAAGTAAAATTAGAGCAAGATAGCCCTCTTATGGTAACTATTTAGGCCATTTTAAACTAAACATTTGACTTGCTCATCTAACTAAGCCTCCAACAAAAATATATTTACTTTGTTCTGGGTGGGGAAGAAAAGAGCACCTTCTCAGTCATACATGTTGATACTGTAAATCCAGGATGGGAGGAGGGAGGGGGGAAAGAGCCAGTTGCTTAGGTTGGATTTAGAGCAGACAGGTCTCCACCTGTATGACTGGGTCAGAGACACAGGATGGTCTAGTTTCCTAAAGTCAGCTGAGACCAGTTAAATCCTGTAATTCTAAGAATGCCTCTACTTTCTCCCTGGATAAGTTCAGCTTCACACCTGCTTAACCTACATTAGAATAGGATTAATTACCTGAATTGCAATGCCCCCTTAGCCAGTCAGCACGTTTCTGGCAGGGCACATGGTGACCTGGGTCTGGTTATATATAGTGTATGAATAACAGGGGAGCACCTGGGCTATAATGGCAGGGCTCAGTCTAGTCTGATAAAAGAATCAGCAGTTTTTAAAAAATGAGTCTGCAGTAATCACCTTCTGCAGCAGCTGGATCATACAAGGGCTTTATGAACTCATGTCTTCATTGGTAGTAAGCTTTTTTGTGGGGCAGTGCTCAATTTATGCACACACATACGTATAGGCATGTATGTGTGTGCAGAAAGAATCCTAGGAAACACAGAATCCAAAGAATGCGAGTACTGGATGCCCCTGTATTTAATTACTTGGAAGGAGCACTTGACTGTAACTTTTGAGTCAGTGTTCCATGTTACTTTAATTCATCATCTCCAAGTTTATTACTGCAGAGCAGGCAGTATTAAAATATTTTGGTAATTCTTCATGCAAGAAAACACACAACCTTCCTTTCATTTAAAAACGTGTTCTGGAAAGTTCTCTGAGAGTATGTTGGTCTGGCTGAGGTATTTTCCCCACCAAACTCCTGAGGCACATATTATAGACGTGTGGAAATTTCACAGTATAGCTCTGACCCTTCTCCCCAAGATGTTTTCATCTGCCGTGTTGTGCACCATCAGTTTCAATCATCTGCATTAACAGCTGAGGTGAAATCAAATACTGAAATGAGATGCAACTGCAGATACAGAAGGCTCCAAGTTCAATGGAAATGGCACTTGCAGAGTAGAGTCATCTCGCTTAGCAAGTCCTGACATGTTCTGCATGAGAACACTGGAGCAGAGAGTTGTGGTGAGGGTGGAGAAGAGGCGGGGCAAATCTGCAGTTTTCTTGCATCCTGCTGTTGGAGATTAAGGGGGAACAGTTTAGCAGATAATGACTGCCGCTCATACATTTTTTCAAAGAAGTTGCTCTTCTAGCATAAGTATCTCGTGACACTGGCAGGCTGCAGCGTGCATTTCTAGCCAGAGATTTCTTCTGGCTATGCTTTAGCATCATGCCTGCCTTGCTGAGCAGGCATTAGACTCCAAACTTGCTATGGTTCTAGCTGTATCTGGTAACTGTGACCCATGTGTCTTTCATTAATTAACTGTGCTTGCAGTGAGAAGAATTTAGAGTCCTTCCCTGTATCAGTTTCTTGTAGAAAGCCATTCTACTCTGTGATCCGTTCTTCACTTTTCACTACTTTTCAGGGATAAAGTTAACTGTTGGGTGGATTCAGGAGCAGGTTGCTTAGTGTCAGTGAATCTTCAGCTACAGATATAACATGTAAAATGCATTGTGAATTCCAGATGATCTTCATTCAGTGAGATTATAGGAGTAAATTTTGAAGAGTTTCTTTGTGTTTCGAGTTACTTGGACGTTTTCCATACCCCATTAATGAGTTGTGCTGAATGCTTTGCTGAATATATTCAACCCAAATTTGGAGTTTGCCGGATTGTGCCTGGCACATCAGTGGTGATGGGTAATTTATTGTGTTCTGTAATCCTCCTGTGAAGGACACCATGGCCTCTCTAATCAAGAGGCCACTGGGAAACAGGGTGCTCCAGACAGGCAGTGCAGATAGGGCTGGGAACAAGCAGGGCACATGCTGTGCAGGATTATTCCTGCTTCCTTTGTAGCATAAACCTACAGAGGGCAGTGTTTGACAGGAGGCTTAGGTGGGCATTTCAGGAGGTAAAGTCAAGAAAAGAGGCTTTTGACAAGGAACATTTGCATGTTCATAACCAGCAGCATGATAATCAGCCAGCATCAATGACAGACATACAATCTTTCAGAGAACCAGCTCGGAGGAAAAAAAAAGTACACCTAAAACCAGCTTGTGACAGGGTGATAGGAACACAGGCTGCCATGGGCCTCCTGAGTTCCAGTGCTGCAGCCAACACAGATGAACTCGAATTTGCCATTGATAGCTGCACGGACAAGTGTACTGTCTCCATGGTAGAAAGTGGTAGCTATTTATATACTGAATGGCAATACTAAACAATTTAGGAGAAGCACTGAAGTGTGTCCTATCCAATTAAAAATGCAGTGAGAATTTTAGGTAGGCAAAATGTAATTATTTAATTGGAATTTGACCGGGATGCTTTTCCACTGTTAAAATAAGTATAAATTACATGAGCTATAAAACTTTAAATTATGAAAATATTTTGAGGTCTTTGAGCATGGTAATTGGAGCTATATATTCAACTTTGTTTTTAACCTGACACTTCATAATGGCTGTTCCCTAAAGCAAGGTTTTTTTTACATTATCGAATATCCCTTAGTGAAGCAAATTAGCAATCAGTCTGGAAAATATTTAAGTAGCACAATCACATTATTTACACAGGCATTGTGCAGCGTTCTCTGTGTTCCCAAATATATGTAGGATCACTTCCTCAGCTGTCAGCATTCACGCTCAAACCTCTCTCTTTAGTGAAGCTTTATATGAAAATCTATTTAGGCCAATAGAAAGACTTGCCTTGATTTCACTGCTTTGGATCAATCCCTAAATATGCAGGTCACAATCTGAAACCTGTATGGACCTCAGAGCTTTATTATTTGCCTTCTGCTTGAATTACCACTTTTGTGTAAATGGAGGGGGACTTTGTGCAATTCCTTGCACAAAGTTTTTTTTTCTTTTAATTTTTTTTTATTATTACTATTAATGAGAAAGAATCCTACTGTGGAGAATTAGGGTCATTTACTTTAAGCTGAGTAAGAGTCTGCTCTTTTCTAGAACCATATTTCAGTTCTCACACGAACATCAGCATCTGGCCAGAATACAATGTCTGCTGCAACAGAAACCCTGCATTTAATGTTTGGAATAATTTTAAATCAACATCCAGCATACCCCTGGAAGTAGGTTCTCTGATGCTGTGGCCACAGTCAGTGATTCCAGTTCCTTGAATTGTGTCATCCAAAATATACTCTGCAATTAACTTTCCATCAGGTTGAGGAATTCCAGGTATTTATTCTGTAAATTTTCTGCTTGTGGGGACTGTTCTCCTGGGGTTCCCTGAATTAGAGACACTTTTTATTTTTTTATGCCGTTTTTCCCGTTCTCATTCAGTAAAGGCTTTTTTTGTCATAGAGTTTTGCTCTTTGACTTTTTGCTCACTGCTTTTTAAGAACTGAAGGCACTGTAAGTCCTCTCCTGGTACTCCCATTGATACATTTGTACAGTGCTGAGGTACAGGCTCCATGTTACATCCATACTTGGCTCGTTATCCTCTTATCAAGCTCTTTGCATCCCTTTGTTTATTTGAGGAGACAGGAAGACTGTGTGAAGGCTGCTTAGTCAGGGATATCAGCGTTGTTGGCAGGGGAGTGATTGCCAGTTGAAAAACAAGGCATTATTGCTCATTTTTTCCCTCTTATTAGTTTGATTACATTTGCAAATCAAATCAATCCATCAGACATGATCAGGCCTCGTCCGCATTTTAAGGAATAGTAATCTCCGTCTAATAAGATGCAAATGTGTCACATCGGTAAGTAACCAATAAATCATCGTCTTGTCTTTGGCAATCATTAAATATCAGAACCAACAGTCAATTTTTAGTATTTTCAATTTGCGATATGCCGCTGGAATATAAAGATAGATGGACGTAATTACACAAACCAAACACTATTTCAGTTCATTCCAGACAGCAAATTTAGTGGAAGGTATAACTGGCTTGTCATCACACTACATTATTCCTGGCGGTTCATGCAAAGTTCACAGACAAGCTTCAAATGGACATTGCTTTTTTTACTTCCCTTAACAACATTCCCACTGCCACCACCAAACTTCAATAAATGACTTGAAATGCTGTAGGACATCACTTCCATCAGTGCACAAAAAGACACAGGAAGAGAAACATTACCCCTTTTCCTAGTGCAGGTACCTTGTGCCTGTGTAAGACTGAAGGCCGAAAGTTTCCTAATGCTTGCTGCATTCTTCCTCTCTCTTTCTCTTCCTTTCTTTGTAGACATTTTTAACTGAAATTTCAGTTTTTCCTTGGACAGAGTAAGTTTTTCACAATTTTTTCAAGTTACCTCAGGTTTAGTAATTACAAAACAAGCAAAGACAGAGAGTGAGAAGGATTGGCACACCAGCTTCCCTCCCTCTCTCTTCTTATCCCCATCTTTTAGAGGAGTGAAAATTCAAATTGTTTTTCTTTATCCTTTTTTTTTTTCAAATTGATTTGGGATTTGGGAAAATTGATTGCCTCATGTGCATCCCAGGCATTAATTGATACGTTTATTGTCTGATTTGTGATGTCTTGCTTTGTATGAATGACTCTATTTGTGTACAGCAATTTACATGCTTTTCAAGAGAAAAAGAGACATAAGATTACACCCTGGCTTCAGGAGTGACAAAAATAAACCAAAACCTCATCTTAAGCAGCATAGCTTTTACCTGGATATTTTTGACTGACTTAATAATATAGGGTACAGGCCCTAAAATTGCAGACCTGCAGGGAGACTACTAATTTCAACAGGAATTTGGGCCTGTTGGAAATGATATTATTGAGCCTTCTTACAGTGCTGAGTGACATGAGGGGGGGGAGAGAGAGTGCAAAATACTGTCTCTCTGCTCCGACACAAGCAGAGCTATGCGGAAGTAAGAAAAGAGGATTTTGTAGGCTTGTGCTGACTTAGTGTAGGTTTCCAGCACACCAAAGTCAGACAGTGGGCTTACTGTGCTTGACCTTAAGAAACTTCTTGCCATGAGTTGTATGGCCTGGGTGGACCTGCTGCTGCAGCATCCTGTTAGTTGTGTTTGTTTCAGCTAACTTGCTTTGGGAAGCTGAATCTCAGGTGCTTTGGAGTGACCTGTGGAGAGATTCTTTAGCCCCCTCTGTGAGAAGATAGTTTTCACAGTAGCAGTTTGATTTGATTTAGTAACTGAATTAAATGGAAATTAGTGAAGAGGCTTTCTAGTGAGCACACCTACTTGCTTTGGGTTCCCCATCATGTTGAACAAAGGATGGGGAGAGCGGTTGTGAAAACGTGAGCAAGTAAGTCCTGGACAGACACCGCATTTTACTCATTCTTGGTATCAAAATTCTTGTTCTTTAATGAGGAGAAATTGCAAAGAAATACTTGTAAGCTACACACAGCGTTGATTCCACATGCCAGAGATTTAGACAACTTAAAATGTACCATCAATTAACAAACATTTCTTGTTATTTTGAAAAAAAAGATGTTATTATCTGTATATATCAATTTTTATCCTCAAACTGCTGTCAATCTCTAGCAGCTTTGTGAAGACAAGAGGTTTATGCCAGATCTAAATGAAGCAAGTAAGTAATTGTAGCTCTTGTCTTAACAAAGTTAGAGCTTCCTGGCATTTTACATCAGTGTATTTCTGGATGTTCCATACCTCAGTTGCTAGACTGGTGCTGCCGAGTTGTCGTGCAAAAGTCTCCCATTTTTGTAATCTCCAGAGATTCTGGTGAGGTAAAGCTGCACACAGAGGCCATGTACCTAAGAAGCTCAGCACCAGAACCTTATGTTCTGTCTAACCATTTTACATACGACCGTGGTATGTTTAATTTGCTTTTCCATCACATCAATAATGGGTCTAATTGAAAAAACTGGCAGAACTATATACAGCCTAACTACCAGTGTGAGTGTTTTCAGGAAATCAGAGATGTTGCACAGCTACACAAGTGACACCTGTGTTAGTGCTGCACCTTTGCTACCGATGTGTACAGAAACAAACATTACTCAGGTGCAGCACCTGTACCAATTGATCACTCTGCTATCAGAATTAATCACCTGGCATTCAGCTTAGAGAATAAAATTTACATCTTAATGTGTGACGCTTATTCCAGCACGTACACACATGTACTACTAAAAATGATACTATTCACTCCTCTTGGAGAGTGTGCATCTATTTTTGTAGGCCTAGCAGGTCTTGTTCCTAATGTTAATTCCCAGACACTTAGGGTGGGTGCAACATCTTTTCAAATAGAAACTCATACAGGACTGTGTAATAAAATAGATTGTGGTCCTGGAGTTGCATGTCTCATATCCTGTCCTCACTCTCGCAAGAGAAAGGGATTTTTGAGGATATTTAGTGCTTCGCAGAAAATAACCCATGTGAAGATAAATACATAAGTAAAGTTTGGCAGTGTACAAGATGGGATAGCCCAGCCATGGTGCAGGTGCATCGGCTGACAGTGTGGAGGAGCTTGTGTGTGAACAGAGCAAACTCCTACTGACAGGAGTGCTTGGTTACACAAAGTCTGGTCAACATCTGTGGGGCTGGTGCAAAGATCCGGGCCAGGTGCACCAACTGCAAGATGAGGATTCCAAAACGCTAATTTTAAAAAGAAGAAATGAGGATTTCAGCTTTTATGTTTTGTATAATTGCAGAGCTTGTGGGGTTTTGAAATATGGCAAAGCCTTAGTCATTAGCATTGGGCAATCACTTTTGCTGTTCAAAGAAAAATAGTAACAATAGAAAAGGTATTGTACATTGAGACATGGAAATGTAATGCTTTTCAGGGGAATTTTGTGGGGATTTTTTACTATGTGGCTAATTACATATTTACATGTAACGGCACTAGCAGAGCCATTACAGTCCATTGGGTAAATAAATAATATGCATTTTAAAACCATTTATAAATATGTATTTATTTGATGGACCAGAACGGGTTTTTGAAGTCATTCTCATCCTCTGAGTAAATAATATATGGATTGCTTTTAAAAATAAATATGTATTTCTCCAATAGACATTCCAGGCAATTGAGTAAATAATATGCGTTTTTCATATATTAAAAAAAAAATACATACAAATGTATAGAAATCTGGCCTAAATATGTATCTTTCTGAGCAAAATGACTAGAAAGGTGTCAGGCTTAGCTTTGAAATTTCTGTTTAGAATTGTCAGTTTGTATCACAGCCTAGAGTAAATTAAATGTATTTTGTGCATTTTCATACATACAGTACAATATCAGTGTTTGTTTACAGTTTTACAACACTGGTGCACTTGACTCACTCAGTGCTATAAAGTCAGCACTATGTGGTCAAGGTCCTAGTTGTACTTTGCGTTCATCCTAATTCAATGCCAGACATTCATTTTGTGGGCATAGTCCTGCATCCATAGAAATACATGGGGAAAAAATGGTCACCTTAGTAGAAGCCACCTCAAACTCCGTTGTATTGCTCAACTTTAACCAAAAAAAGGTCTATAAAGTATATTCGACGTTTCTGAAAAGTATATGAAATGGATGAAGGGTTAAACTGGCTAAAATACTTAGAAAAGGATGGAGCTCAACTTTAACACTTCCTCTTCATGCTCTTTTGGTCTATTTCTCACTCTTGGCTAGTGGGCAAAGTGTGAAAAAACATGAAGCTCCTTTTCTAAATATTTTAGCCAGTTTATCCCTTCATCCACTTCATATACTTTTTAGAAACGTTGAATATACTTTGTAGACTTTTTTTTTGTTAAAATATTTGTTGTTGTTTTCAGACATTAAATGAATAAAATAGCATAACAGCCCTGTTAATTTATATATATATATATATATATATATATATATATAGTATCTGTAGTTTGCACAGAAAGACTGTGAGACAGAGAGGGATTTTGTGACTCCATCAGAATTACAGAAACCCATAGTGGAAGATTTGGGAGACCAAGTTCTTCCTCATATTCTTCCTTTATAAATGTACCTCATACTTCATTTATGCTTCTGACATCATCTGTGATACAGTCCTGAAAGCTCCTGATGTTAGTAAGTTATTTAGCTCTTTGACAGGGGTGTATTTGGCAAGTGCCAGCTATAAATGACTTGTGCCCTGTGCAGTCAGGATAGCTAAGCAGGGTTTTGACAGAACAGATGACAAAATTCTTACCCCTTTCCTTCTCAGATCACATAGATAGGGCACATAACATCTATAAGGGAAGCCTACAGTGAATGTTGGTTAAAGAAGGATCAACAAGAAACAGACATTTGAAAGCAGATGTCTGGGACAAGAAGAAAGCCAAAGAAGCAAGAGATGATCCAGCAGTATTAGCACATGAAAATTTTGATTTAGACCTCTCTAAGGGCACATACTTACAAAGTACAACTGTGTTTTCTGTGTAATCTCTAAAATTACTGACAAATGTGCCCAAATACCTGATGGTAGAGCCCAACACTTGGTGGATGCAAGAATGTAGAAATAGGGTAAGGATTGCAAAATAAAGCCCAAGTCTAAGCTTTTGAGAGCAGTGAGAGCTGCACAGTTAAAAAAAGTGTAGTTAAATTGGTGTGCACCAGTTAAAGAGAGGGCATTGCTGGTGGCACTATAAATTGACATATGGTGCCCAGAAAGAGTAAGAGGGTCTGACGGCAGAAGAATGCAAAGAAAAGGAGGAAAGCTGAAAGCAACAGTGAGGAAAACATGATTACATCGAGTATCTCTGGGCATACTTAACGCTCCTCTGTAAAGCACAAAAGTAACTGAGATACTGTTGAGTGCCTGCCTGGTCATTATCAGTCATAGGTGTGCTGAGACAGAGTTGCAGGAGTATCTCATCATGCCGAACATGAAGGAAGAGAAGGAAGGTGGCGATATTAAAGATGATCTGGGGAAGGGTGTCTGTGCATTAAAAGATAGGAGACTTGAAATACAACAGGAAAGTGCTGAGGGATAAGATGGCACAATTGCAAAAGAAAGAGTTTGTATCTCAGTCACTCTGTGGCCATATTGAATATGACTGTTAAATTCTTTCTATAATTAAAAGAGATAGGAACATTCATACATTTTGTTGCAAATTGATATGATCTTTTTTGTCAGTGATCTGAATAAGATTGTACTATAGTTTTTAATTTAGCAGATTAAGAAGCACAATTAAAATATCATGAAAAAGATCATAATCTAAACCTCTGGGGTTTTTTTGCTTATCCCTGCCAAGTTGATAACAAGAGCCGGTGTATGTAACAATTACCTTTACTACTGTAAATTTACTCTAGTTTGTGGGCTGAAGTGTTAATAAATACCTTGCAGTATTCCAGAGGGAGAAGCTTTCCATCTAATTAATAAAACTGGGAAGAATACCCAGGACACTGAACCATATCTTTCTTATTAGTGTTGGCTTCTACAAAGTAGAATCCCTGAATCTCAACACATTAGTAAATGTCATACTCCTGGGTTGCACAGAGACCTCTTGAAAAACTGCTGATTTGCTGTGGAAAAAAATCACCATAGATTTCAGAAACAATTCAGCTAGGGAATACCAAGTGTAGAAAATCAGTGTAAAGCATGGCATGCATTATAGCAGCTACAATTTGTCCCCCATTTGGTGAATACTGAAAGAGGAAACATACAATTATACACCCTTTTCCCTTTTATTTTTGGTCTGTCCTCATGCTAATATCTTTCCCCTGTCTGAATGTGGTCTTACTGCAGTCAGGGGTTTTTTGAGACTTAGCAAAACCTCTCATTTATGTGTTCTCTAAAGCAGGTTTCTTAAAAACAATTTCTACTCATATGTAAGATACATGCTGCTGTTCATTAAAAAAAAACCAAACCCAAAAATCACTTGAAGGAAAATGTTTTAAGACCAATACTGAAAAGAAAGTCTTTCACTAAATACATAAGGCTGATTACCTTTTCCTTTGCAGTAATTTGTATTTGGCAAAAACAAACTCTAACTTTGCCTCAGCTAGTTCTCTTTCAAGGTAGTTTGCACTAAACTAGAAATTAACTTTCTGACACACACAAAATTCTTCACTGTACTTTCTTAAAGTCTTACAGTACTCTTAAATTACAGAATACTGATGACAGGCATTGTCTGACAGGCTAGACATTTACTTTAGAGGTTAAAACTTCATGCATTTAATTTGTAAAATAAAAAATTTAAGGTGGTATTTACGCGTTTTCTCACATTACCATCATTATTAGATCAGTGTAGCAAACTGGTATTACTACCTCCAATAGAAATAGAAATAACATCTTTGTATTTACTTCCTACTTGAAGTGTTTGCTCTGAAAAATGCTCTTGCTGTGTATATTCATAGCTGCTTTTTACTCTACTGCTAAGAGTGATGAGGAGGATAAAAAGACATAAAGCCACAGAGCTTATCTGTGAGGTTGATGCTAATTTGGTTAAATGAGTCCACCGGACTCATTTAGAAAGTAGAGAAGGTAAAAGATCTTCCAGCTTCTTTGTCTACATCCATTCTTCTCAATTTCCCTATTGCATGTTTTATCAGACCTCTTCACCAAATTCTGGTAAATTCTTAGAGGCAATTTAAAGTCCTGTCCAGGAATTATAGTCGTGTGGTGTTTGTATAGTCTAGTTTGTAGATGTTCTGATGTACTGTGTGTGCTTAAACCTTTTGATTTGGGTTTGGTTGGGTTATTTTCCCCATTAAGAATGCTTATGAGGCTTCCACGTACACTACAAGGAATAGATCTGTTCACACCGTGTACAGTGAATACCCACCATACATTCAGTTTCAGTGAAGCATGTTAAAAGCAGATACTGGTCCTTACAGACCATATATCAAGCATCCTTGTCATTATGCTGGAGGAACCTGAATTGTGCATTCCCTTGCCTGTCTTCAGGTTCAGCTTTGTTGACCAGTGACCCCTTGTGACTCTGTTCCCTGTTTCAGAAAACACTTCTTTGATCTGACCCGGGTGATTACATTATTATTTTGTCCTTCAGCAAAGACAGTTTTTTGTATGAGAAGAAAGGACATATTTAATAAGCAAAGAATACAAGTTAATGAGCAGGTGATCTTTATTCATTTCGGTAGCTTTTAGAAACCCTGGGCTTGCTCAGTACAAATGCGTGCATACACAGGCTTATGCAAACATACACTAATACGTGCACCTGTCTGCTTTTGTGGCTGTCATAACACAGTGGATCTTCCTTATCCATTGTTTTCGTCTTTCCATAGTAGCAGTAGAGTGAGAGCTCAGTTGCTGTGATTTTGAAATTCTTTGCCTGGGGCACATCTCTCTAGGCTCTTCTGTTCTGAGTTCCACTTGTTAGGAGTAGGTTCCAAACACCTCAAAGAGGGCAGCCGAAATTCTGAGGCTTCAGTTTTTAGGAAACTAGGAACTGAATGCTATAGGTCATCAACGCGTGCTGCTGTCTTCAGCAGTGATCAGCCTCAGGGGAGGGGACATCAACCCCATAGTAGGCAGAAGCCTCAGGGAAACTTTTTTTAATTCCTTATGCTTAGAGGTTAGATAAAATAAGGAAGAAAAGTGTCTTTATCCTCTTAATTTGGATTTGGAGTAGTAATACCTAGAGCTATTCTGGCTGTCCATGTAACCATCAGCTCCCTCTCTGAGTTCTTGGCTTCAGTGACATCCTTTGGCAAGAAGTTCTCCAGTCCAGCTACTCTGTGAATGAAGAATTTCCCTTTGTCTTCCATTTTGAATTTCCTGCATTTTACTGTAGTGGTGCTTGGTCTGTGTTTTGAGACAGACAGAATAAAAGCTTTAAAACTACTTTTTATATCATTAATTTATCTACACTTCTACTGCATTCTCTCATACTATCACTATTTTGAGGAAGACAATTCCTGCTTTCTGAGTCTCTTTTCATAAGAGTTTTCTTAGGCACTGCTTTCCTTTCTCTGAACCTCCTCTAAATCTGTCATGTTTTCTCTGGAAAGGGCCAAGCCATTCTGTTGATCTATTAGAAATCAGAGAGTACTGTTGATATTTTTATTTTAACTTCTCTTGTCTTCCTGAAGTTCTTTTAGCCTCAGCCATGAGCATGGCATCAGCTTCACAACTGACCGTGGGCTACTGGAATGGGTACTAACAGAAGCAGTTTCCAAGCTGATGTTTTCACACTCTTCCCTGGACTCTTTCAGAATTGGTCAGGAGCTGCAGCTCTCCATTTCTTTTTCTCACCTAGAGATCATTTAGTCAGCCTTGTCTCACTCTGGAGGGACTAACACTGCATACTCAGAAGGCCTCCTGTCTTAAATTAAAGAGGGCATTGATGGAGGTCACCTCCATAACTAGGGCATAAACTACATTCTGGTGCTGCAGGTACCAAGAGCATATATAATCCCCTTGTTTCTTTAACTTGCACTGAATTTTAGAAGTATTTTCATTTTCAGACTGAAAATAAAATAATGTTGGACAACGTTGCATGAAATTGCATCTCTGGTGCTGCCTCCAGTGAAAGCCTATCATCTAACTTCACCTCTGTGCATCTGCTCAAAATAATGCATTTAGAAATCAGGGATGGTTGCTTTTTTCAGTCTCAGAAGCAAGTGACCTGGATTCACTTTAAAAATACGATTTGCAAACTTGTTGACTAGGATTCTTCATTTGGAGGATGACTTGATTTGTCCACATAAATCCCCTTTGTCAAATTTAATAGATGGATAAAATGACCCCTTGCCTTCCATATAAAATTTACAGTCCTTAAAAAATACGGAATTTTGTGGGGGGAAGTGTGAGGGGGTTTTGCATCTTTAAGAAACCAAACAAATTCCAAACTGAATAAGAGAGACAGAGAAGGTTGCCTTTTTGCAAGCCGCCAGCTTTCCCAAGTGTCTCATCCTCTCCCCTCTGTCATCCTGAGGCAATGTGCCTGCATTTGTGTGTAGATTTATAGTTTATCTTTATCTATGGCTTCATCTGTAGGTAGCTATTATAGCCACCTTGCCTGGATATTGTTTGGGCCTGATAGATCTGTCTGTAGTTCATCAAAGGCGAGCTGAGTGGCTAAAAGCCATTGGGTCCAGCTGAGGATGAAATACGAGCCATCAGCCTTGGTAATGGCTGTAAAATTTCATAATTACACGGCCTTTATTACATTGCATAATGATCCTGAAGCAGTATGGAACAATTAATTAAGATTTTCAACCGTGGCTCTTTCAGAAATTAAAAGGTGCTAGTGGCTGAGAAATGGGGAAGTGTCTTGTCCTAAAAGCATTAGGGATGCTTAAGAAGTACTTCCTGGGTACTTAAAAAAAAAGAAAAAAAAAGGGGAAGGAAAAAGAAGAGAAGAAAAAAGACAAGAAAAAGAAGATAACTAGTTAAGCAGCTAATGTCAGAGTAAAATTTTTGTACTTGACTGCTAATTCTTAATGTCAAAGCTGGATCTAAAATTCCTGCAATAGTCACTGCCATAAAGCTGTTCTTTTCTGTTCTGTAAAAATCTTCATGCCTTTTTTCCTCTGTGTTCTGTTCTAGCCATTTGTCACATTTATAGAAGTTGAGCTCTGCACATTATTAAATAAATGCATGCCGTGACTCAGGAGGAGGGTCACTTAGCTGCGTATTGGGTGTACTGACCAAGGATTTACTCTTACCCACTTTCTCATGTCTGAGGCCATTGAAATTCTTTGAAGATCTCTGCAGTTTGACAGACATCCCCAAGGAAGATTTTTTTTTCTTTACTGTTTTGATATTTTCCTTCCTTCCTTTTCATCTTGTAAATGCAGCATGTCAGATGTAATATAATATTTTCCATGAGATTGACCTCAGACCTGATCAGAAGTAATTAGATTCCTAAGGTGCTGCAAAGGTGTCTCATGGATTTCTGATGTACATACTGAAAGAAAAAGTGCTTATATATGTGCAGGGAATAGGCAGGGAGAAACAAGAGGCCTGAAGCTGTGTGTGTGCACATTACCTGTTGTGATCAACTGCTGGGTACAATTCGGGGGGCTAACAAATTGTAATCCAGGTGGGATGTGGAGTACTCGCTGTGCCAATGACAGTAAAACTGGTGAAGACAGCAAAAATAACCCTGATGTTCTCCATGAGCCAGCAAAGCTTTCAGGTCTTTAGGGGAAGGAATCTCCTTTTCACTATGTGCCTTCCCCTCTCCCTCAAAACTGTTCTGATTCATGCAAACTCTCTATGTAACTCTTATGTTGGATAAGCATTGAATGTTACTGTTTTTAAACTGACCAGTCATCATGTATGGTCCTGTCGTTGTAAATATTTGATGAGAAGCTAAGGTCTCTCCAAGGCACCTCTAATAATAAACTTCCTGCAGGAAATTTAGAAAGGATTATGTGTTTCAAGGAGGAGCCGGCCGCTTAAAGTAAATTCTCTTGTTGAGTCATTTATTCCCTTAATAGGAATTTTCTGATCTGCTGTCATTCTTGTTCACACACTGGGTGTCACTGCCTCTAAACCACTTGTCATTCTTTAATGGAAACAAAATAGTCATTGCAGTCAGAGCCGCAATGTCATTCCACTACCCCTTGCTGCGTCGGCAATAGTGAAAATGACAGAGCGGCTCTCAGTAGGGGTAATTAAAATGTAAATATTGATATTTTATTATTTGAAATTACTTTCCAGTGCGGCATTTAATATCTCTCCATCTGTGCGGCTCTGTTTAGCGGTCACTTTAGTGCAGCTCTGGGATGCCAAGCGGCGGCTTGATCCCCGTTATGTCAAAATGCTTGTTGCTGCTTAATTTTGATATCTAATTAAGTGGAAAAGTACAGTCCACACTGTAATCCATGGCATCTTAACCAGCTGCTTGGGTATATTTAGAATTAATCTCCACTATGGAATCATCCTAATGTATGCAATTAAGAGTCTGCCGATGGCTAATTAGGTGTATTAGAATCAGGCAGCTTCCATTTTTTTTTCTTTTCTTTTTTCTGTCTTTTTTTTTTTCCCTGTGTGTGGACTGTTGTAGACTTAAGACACAGCCTCCAGAGATGATGTTAATGGGACATGCACACTCAACTAGGTAAACTAGAAATTTCACATTCACGTAGGAGAATATGTGCCTCTCTTCCCCAAACCAGGGAGACTGTAAACATCATCTGAAATTTTTGGCATCTGCAGCACATTAAGAAAATCAACTAACCAGCAGAAAAGTTTTAAAAATTAGGAAGAAGATGGAAGATGTGTAGGACAGTGGTCTGAGCTGTTATTTTCCTGCCACAGGGTGGGAGGGGATATTTACCCAAAATTTTGCAATCTGAAGATTTTGTTTTGGCAATGGAAAGAGATTTTAGGTAGCTCAGCACACACAGGGTTAACAGAGATACGTTGATTGGCTCACAAGCGTGGTTGTCTCCATATGCTAATACATTCCTGTATTGGATTCATAATATTAACATGATTGGGGAATTCCTGGAAACCTGACTTTGCCTGATGGAAAGACGGAGGGAGCAGGGATTGCCACAGCTCTCAGGGAGGAAATGACTGGTGGCTTCCCCAGGGGAGCAAAAGGCAAACAGCAGTGACCCAGCACTCTTTGCGGAAAAGCCCTCTCAAAGCAGACCTGTAGAGGTTACAAATAAAAGGCAACATATATTAAATGCACAAGAAATCCCTCCTTTCTGTGGAAAAAAACCCTAGAAGTGATACTTTACAATCCAGCAAAGTTGATTTTGAAGACTAGTGTGCTGAAGAAGCTTGAGCTTTTAAATTTCTTGATATCCCTAGTCAATATATGTGATTGTTGGGAGGCTGATGCGTACAAAGGTTGAAGCAAGCAGCACCTGAACCAGCACTGATTGTTTTTACTAGTTTAGCAAGGTTCCTCTGTCAAGTTTGTGCTTTTTTTTTTTTTTGTTTAGTTGAGTAAAAATTAAAAAGGAGGAAAAAGGGTGGGCACTTTTTAATTGTGTGTGATTGTAGTTATATTTCTGCTAGCTGAACTCTTGGAAGGATCTAGGTAAGGCATACCACACACAGGATATGCAGATATTATGCTGGCTATTTTAAGCTGAACTGTATTGCTTTTCTCTAGAATGGATTTTGGAAGAAATTCAGCCCTGTTCGTTGTACTCTTTATTTTTCATCTATGTTCACTTTACTAATAACTTAGTGTAGTTTTTATTTTTCCGCCTACAAACCTGGCTTTATTGTACTCATACTCAAATACATATATCCAGAACAGACTGAAGAAGAATTTGGGTGAAATCAATATTTATGTTGAAAATATGATTAATGGGTTTTTTTATAAAGGCTCAATGAAAAAAAACCTAATCAAGGCCATAAATACAATCCTGCTCCATTTTCTCTGTGATTTTAGGAGCACACCATATCATGACATCCGCCTCTGCTATCTTCAGTAAGGGGACGAAAAAAAATCCTGTACTCTAGCCAAACCGTATTTGAAGGTTAAATTTTAAAGAACTGGAAGAGTTAACTTTAAAGAAGCAGATCAGATCACATATGTAGTGCATTGAAAAGATCACCCTCAGGAATCTGTGAGTTCATACTGGTGACCTGAAGGAGACTTACAGCTTCATTGCGCCATATTGCACTACTAGTCTGAATTTTTAAACTTTTTACATTGTCCATGTCTTAGAATTCAGCGCCTCACTGCAGGGAGGTAATGCACCAGAAGTCCTAACTGTCTTACATGGACAAAAAAAAAAGGGGGATTAAAAAAAAAAAAAAAGCAGTTTCCTGGAAAACACTTATCAAGTGTTTCTCTGTTCTCAGAGCACCTGGTGATAAAGCAAAATATAAGTGTTTCATCTTATATCTTTTTAATGTAAGGTTGGTGTGAGCTTGCAGTAAAGCTGTTTAAAATTGTGAAAGTTCCAGTGGTAAAATCAGCCCGAAGGGAAAATCAGGTATTAATCTGTTTAACTCTCTTGTCTTACATTTTCCTTTTTCTCAGTGAATACTGAGATAATAAGGTGTGAAATTATAATGGAAATAAAGAGTACAATACTTTAAACATTTCCAAAAATGCCATTGTAAAGTAGACATAGAACTTCATATACGGAGGTCCTACCAACTATGTTCTGAAGCAAGGGCAACTCACTAGGTTTTTTTTATCTTTAGTGGTTCACTGCAGAGTGTTAGCAACTGGTTATGTGAAGTCAGGGAGACATCCTTAATCAGTCCTATTTTCCAGCTCCTTTCCATTACTAATGCTAAAGAAGCAGCTCACAAGATCTTGCACTTTAACTAGAAATAGGAAATTTAAAAGCAGCTGCCTGGAAATATTTGGGTGGTTGGAGAAGGGTGCCTCTGCTCTCAGTACTGAAATCAGTTCGAACTGTAGTGGGTTACATCTCACTGTGTGCATCTGACCCTGGGAAGAAATGACAGGCTCAAATTGCTCCTGTTTAGTGTTATCATGTAAGGTTTCACAGGGTAAAAGACAAACCAGAAATACTCCTAACTGGTATTTAAATTACATTAACACCTTTTTGTATAGCTTGAGTGAAAGGTCACGCTAGACAAGCAGCATCTTCACTGTTTATAAATGTCTAATTTGCTGCTTTTAAATTGCTGTGAACTTCACTTACTTAGTCCTGCTGAATGAATCCAGTGTTGCAAATACTTCTGACAAGCGAATATTTGCTTAGCGAGAATCCATTGTTCATAATGGATTGAGAGGGACATGCAGTGTGAATGCATTTTTATTGCCATGCCATCTCTCTGCTGTTGTTTCAGTGAGATGAAAGTAGCGTTGCGATAACAGCCCCGGGTTTCTTAGTGCTCTGCGTGGCATTTCCCGTCCTCCTGGTAGATGTTAGTGAAAAAATGCTTATCACAGGCATTTTTCCATGTTATAAAATATGAAAAAAAAAATGTATATTTTATAAGAACTTGGACAGCAAGAGTTAGGAATACAAACACACTTAAAGAAAACCTGAGGAAAGTACGCAGGCTGGGCTGAAAACATCCCAGCACTCTCCAAATGCCCTTTTTTTTTTTTTTTTTTTTTTTTACTATTTTTTTTGTAATTCGAGGCAGAGTGACTCCTGGGCACCTCTGTGTGTGCAGCCCAAGCTGCCCTCTCCCAGGGCTGCACAGATAACAGATGGCAGTCGCCACTCGTCGTGCCGCTCACAACAGAGCCCCGGTGCTGCCTTTGCAGTGCTCTGCCGTGGTGGCAGGAGGAGAGGGGAGGCTGCACAGCAAAGCATCGCCCGGGAAGGGCGGTGCTCTCCCTGTGCAAACCTTACTGGAGGGAATCAGTTTCTAAGAGTATCTTTAATTGCAGAAACCCAGTTCGAAACAGCGTGGAAGCTGAATCCAGCAAACGGCTTAAGTCGAGCCTTTGGTTGCATTTCTGGTCACTTGGAGTTTGTGCTTTGGAACTTGATTTTTCATTTCCAAGTCTGGGCAAATACCTGCGTTTTTTTATTTTGTGAGATGACACCTTTCACGTGAGAATTCTCAGTGAGACTAAATTTCAGCTTGTTATGGGCATCAAGTGCATTAGCCTTTGACTAGGGGCTCCGTAAGCAAAGGGGTATGAAAAAAAAACCCCAAACCAAACCTGAAATAATGGATTCACCCTGGCATAATGAGTTGTATCTGTTTCTGTTCCAGCTTTCAGGAAATTTCATCCATAATCTGGGAAATATGTTTGGTGATTAGTGAGAGCACTCTCCTTCTGCTTAATGGTTCTCAAAACCACTGAAATATTTGTGGGTCTTGATACGTATTTTTAGACTACACAGTACTTTTAAATGTAATTAAATCCAATTTTTCTTGAATTAATATAATAAAAAGGATCTCTTAATTCAGATATATGTGGGAGATTGAGCCCTGCATGTAGCCTGAAAAAATGAATTATGCCATCCTCTTCCTTGGATTTTTGAGAGAATAATAGTAAAGGACAGTGAGGCTATGAAGCTTTCTTTCAGCAAATGCTATGACCATGTCTAGAAAACATTACATAGCCCTAGCAGAAATTTCACTGCTGAAATTTCCCTGGCCTTTGTTTACATCCCTGGAAGGCAGCTGAAGTTGCTGGATGGATCCAAGCTCTTGGCTGAGTGTGCGCCAGGGAGGGAGAGGAGGGCAGAGTGACAGCTGTACATCTGAGAGTGTGTTGGACACAAGTCTGATCTTGAAATGGAGTTTCTGTATATTCACCTCAGTGCAGCCAGGATAAGCCTTTGGTCTGCTCTTGGTTATTTGACCATGAGGCCACGCACTCTCTAAGTAAAGTAATCCAAGCTAAAAGAATTTTTTTTTAAAGTATTTATTATATTAGTTTGTTTTTTTGAAAGTGGTGACTCTACATCATTTTTGAAATGAAAAAAAACGGTACTGGAAACATCAGTACCCATAAAACATTTAGAAAGAAGTTAATCTATCAAAATTAAGTGTAAATAATTTAAAAATCCCAGTCTTGATATTTCGATTGTGTAAATGTATTGAATCGGCAACACACTAGTGAACATGTCATTTTCAAGCACAGCTTTGATTATAAAAAATGTAAATGAAGATATTTGAAGTACAAACCAGGGCAAGAAAGAGGAGTATTTTACTCATAAAGGTAACAATCACACAAACAACCGGTAAAATAAATAGGAGGCAATTATCAGAAAAGTGAAGCAACTCCCAGATTTGCCAGCAATTTCGTAGCTGGTTTGATCAAATATTCAGATTTCTGAATGCATACCAAAGTGGAAGGGAAATTCAGTCCCTGCAAAGTGAAATAAACTCTAGGATTTAAGTCTGAGTAGCCTCATTGAGGCATTGCATCAAATGTTTACAGATGAAAACAATGTTAAGTCCAGCCACTGTCTTTTTTTTTTTGGCCAGTAGTTCTCGAAGTGCTGTGTGCAAGGCACAGATCTTACTTTGGCACTTGACCATCTGCAGCTGCTTCACTCTGGCCCCTAGTGAGTTAGTGTCCATGAAGTCCATCTTAATGAAGTAGAGGAAAGGGTCTTCAGGAATATAAAAGATTTACCCTGCTTAGCATGGAGCTGTGTGCAATGTGAAATAGAGAGCAAGTGGTGCATGTGCTGATATTTGAAAAGATCTGTGGTTTAAACAGCCCTGTTGAAGAGGCTGTGAACTGTGTTTGGAGCTGGCTTGGAGTGCTGAGCACTGCAGAGTGCAGTCAGCTCGATGCCCCTTGTTCCTATAATAAAAATGCTAAGGCCTTTTTACCTATTTATGTCTTCTTCCTTTGAGCTTTGGGTTTACTGGTATGCAAAAGGAAAAAAAAAACAAGCATATGTTCAGTTGCTCAATCAACCTTTTCTCAGTCCACACTCAGTGATCTCAGTGAGTCATTACGGCATAATTACAATATGAGTGTGATACACTGTTTGTAGAAAAGTATCTATTTTTAGCAGAAGAAACACTACAGTCCCTGAAAGGAGGAGAAAGAAAGGGAAAAAAGGAAGAAAATCTGTAACCAGCAAATGAGTGCTATTGTTAACTGATATTACGAGACACTCCGTAGATTTACAGTGCTTGCACTCAGCCACATAAAAACCACACTGGGAAGAATGCCTACCAGGGGTTAAATTCATATGCCTGCGCTGCAGCCTATTTCTGTCAACACTCAGCTCAGGAAATAAACATTTATGCTTTCTGAAATGGAAGTGTATTTTTGAAGACTAGCCGTCAGATATTTTTTGCCCTTCACACTTTCAAATGCTTAGCCTTTTTTGTAAGTTGACTGCAAAGTGCATCAGTTTGCTAGGCAAAAAGAAAAAAAAAACCTTGACAAGTGCCCATGGCATCGTTGTCAAGCACACGAGCGTCTAGTAGAAGATGGCAGGAGGGTTGGCACAAAACATGCTTCCTTCAAGCTTCTTACCTCAGGGGTACCTGACTCTTGAGAAGCCTTTCAATCCTTCCAAATGACGTTATTGCAGACTGTCATCTGGTTTTTTTGGAGTGTGCTGTACTGCAGATAAACATGCTATTTAACTGCAGGTCAAGGTACAGAGTCATCCTGCCAGCAAACGCCTGAGATACATCAGATGGCACTGACTTGGGGAGGGAGATGGAGAGGGATCAAACTTGTCACCACTATGGTACATGCTAAAGGGGGAGAAAGGTGCACAACATTGTATTTTAAAATGTTATTACACAGTTCTGCGTTGAAAGCGGTGACCTGCAAGGCTCCGAAGGATTAAGGACCCACCAACGCATGACAAAGTTCCAACCCACACCATCATGCAGCATCTCAGGGTGGTTTGGACAGAGCTTGGAGATGGGACTGGAGAGGCTAACACTGGTCAGAAGGCTGAAAGGGTCCAAGTTGGAGACTTCTTAAAAAATAGTTACAATTTAATATAGAAGATAACCCCTTGTCAGGGAGCATGGTTGATCTGGAGGATTCACGTAACAAAAACTCAGAGTTTGACATGAAATAAGTAAAACCTTCTCTACACAATTAAAAATAAATCTCTGTTTATAAGTATATAAGCCTGTGTAATCTATTATTTTAACTGTGACTTGTTGAACACATATTAAAAGGGCATTGCTGTGATACAAGAGACATGCTGGATGCTTTCACATTTTCTGAAAAACCAAAATACAACAAAAACAGATTAATTACAACTTGATTCAGCTTTGCATTCCCACGAGGGATGCCTTTAAAAGTTAAAACATGCTTTCACTGAACAGGCTTTCAAGGGAAAGTTACTTCGATCAGGAGCAAAATAGTCATGTTGATTTGATTTATTATTGAAGAGTGGAACAGCATGCTTTCTATTTGCCAGTTTTTCTAGAATGTAAAAATTTCTTTTGATTTTTTGATGTGTCATACAAAAACAACTGGTATATTTACTGCCCCAGAATGCAGATTTTTCAAGAGTGCAGTACAATAAATTATATCAACATCCCATTTTTCCCCCTCACAGGGCATATTCTTTGACTGTAGCACACAATAAATGTTACTGAAACATAGCATTATTTATTTTTAAAAAAATAAATCCAATGCTAACAAACCTGTATGAAAATAGATAAGTGAATAAAAGAAGGAAGTTGGGGAGTTTTTTTGAGGGATAAAAAAGAATACAGAGAGAAATTGCAGGTTAAACTTTTTAAAATCAAAACTGATTTTATTGCCTTTTGCTTAATTAAACCTTTCAGAAGTGTGTGAAACATTATTATAGCTGAAAAATTGTTAATTTGTAAATCACAGGGACAAAAGGGCTCCACTGCAACTTTAAAGTTTCTATGCACGTAAATGTCAATAGAGTGCCTTCTCCATCATCAGCACTAAATTCACATTGATGCCTCTTTTCTTCTCTGTATTGATCCTTCCATGAGAACGTAGATTTGTATCTGTTAATTAATGCGTCCTGAAACAGCGTTTGTATTAATCAGGCAGATAAGAAAAATTGGATGCCTGCACCCTCATGACAACCGTAAAAGTGCTGGCCCTGATAAAATCGTGGATGGACCTCAATAAAAAAGTTCCTCCTTCCACTCAATAAACTAATCATCCTGCTTTTAATTATTCGGCAGAAAGATGTGTGGAGATTGGAGAATGTGTAAATCTATTTACTAACAGCAGTGTCTGGGAGGGAGAATGGGGCTGTCACAGGACGGTGCTGCAGGCTACATTCTCTGTCCATCTGCTGCTGCAGAAAAACTGGTTCTTGAAAGCCAGCAAGGAACAGAAATGTTGGAGCTAATTGAAATCATGAATTCCTCCCTATAACCTTTGAAATGATTATTTCTTCTCCATTTCCCTCTTATTTATTTTAATCACAGATGTGTTATTTTCCATTGTCACATCTTCAAGGGTTTCCTGTTGTTGTTGGATCAGGTTTTGTTGTTGTTGTTTTTTTTTTTTAAAGGTAGAGAGCTATGGTTCTATCACAAGACTCAAAAGACAGTAAGAGAAAATGAAAACAAATAAGGAGGGAGAGAAAAATGAGAGAGAGAGCACATGCAGCCAGTTTTATATTTCATTTTTTATGGATGCCTGGTGGTTTGGATGTGGGCTTTTCCTTTTTATTGTATTAGTTTTGCTGCTTAGTGCTTATAGAGAAAATCTTGTTTGGAGTAGATGCCTTGCAGATTTGCTAGTTTATGATATATTCTTGCTTGACTGTAACTCTCGACTTTAAAAACAGAAAACTGCATTTAAGTGTAATTGAACACCAAACAGAATGTTCTTACAGCGGGAACCCTGTCAAAGGACATGTAAGCAACTCCATAAACAACTAAAGGAAAGCCTCAGACATGTCTTAAGACCCTTTAAGAAAAGCTTGACTAATCCCCTTTGATGATTTTATTAAGTACTTGGGGTTGATGGTGCCAACTGGCAAACTGCTGCATTTCACCAAGAGGCCAGGAAAATCACTTCCTCTCCCATATTGTTTTCTAGTACCTAATGTGATTGGGATATTAGCAGTTTGATATAATAAATTAACAGGTACTGTAAACAAGAGTCTGAAAAGGTAAGACAGTAAAGATGTTTGCCCTTAGTGATCCTATTAGGAAAGACAGCAGGGAGAGGGGGGAAAAAAAAGCAAAAGTTAAATTCATTAAGAGGCTTTTGATAAATTCTTGGTTGCCCTCACAAAGAGGATCGTGTGACTGCTATTCATGTGGCACTTCAGTGTGCCACCCTGTTATTTCAACAAGTGTAGTAGTGGCAGGAGCCAGGACAGAAGTGATCGGTGTCTTTTCTGAGAAGGGTGGGTGTTACTTCTCTTTTCCCTGAAGTTGAAGTTCAAAGAGAATTTTTCTCTTTTCCATCATTACCTTAATTCTATTAAAACATCGAATCTTCTCTTTCAAAAAAGTTTTCTTTTTTTTCTCCTAAATTATCCTTCTTGGATTATGGTAGTGCTGGATAGAGTCAGCAGATCCCTGTTTCACAGTATTAGGTTTTTACAACTAAGCACAAGAATTTCAGGACAAAGAAGATATCATACAAATCACAGATTGCCACTGCAGAGCCCCACGAATTAATATGATTTTTACAGGAAGAGCCTACAAATTCCTGCTTGTTTAAAACTTTTGTTTTGATTAGAAAATGTTTGGGTTTATGTTGATTTATTTTCCTGTAGTAGGATGGGAAGGTGACACGCAAAAGCAGAAGGGGGAATAATAGAATGCATGCATGTTTTATCACAATGTATATAAAAACAAATTGAAAAGAGGATCAGATTTCCAAATGTGCTTAATATTTTTCCTGTTTTTTTTTTTTTTTCCTGTTCAGGATTCTCCACTTTGTCTCTAGCTGACCAGATGAGCCTTCTGCAGAGTGCTTGGATGGAGATCTTGATTCTCGGTGTTGTATACCGGTCACTTTCTTTTGAGGATGAGCTTGTATATGCTGAAGATTATATTATGGATGAAGACCAATCCAAACTGGCAGGCCTTCTTGACCTTAACAATGCCATACTGCAGCTGGTAAAGAAATACAAGAGCATGAAGCTGGAGAAAGAAGAATTTGTCACCCTCAAAGCTATAGCACTTGCTAATTCAGGTTGGCAGAGTGGCATGATGGTTGCTACATTTTTAATGTGTCTTTCTTTTTCTTTCTTTCTTTCTCTTTCTTTCTTTCTTTCTTTCTTTCTTTCTTTCTTTCTTTCTTTCTTTCTTTCTTTCTTTCTTTCTTCTAAATATTTTCTGTGTGCTTGCTTAAAACAGGATTTTATAATAAGAAATTGCTGATCAGACTTTAATCTAAAAGGCAACAAATGAAGCAGTTCAAACTAAGAACAACTTTCTGGTTCAAAGTAATTGTGGAATATGTTCCTAAGGGAGTGGAGAATATTCCACTGTATGATCTGGAGAGTGTTTTACAGGCAGAGATCCCTTCAAGTGAATATAGATGTTGTTCTCCTAAATCCATTTCTTAATCCAGACAAGTCTAATCATTGCAATTAAAGCGAAAGAAAGGATGCTGGAGAATATGTTGTGTATTTTCTCTTTAAAGGCAGCCACTGATTATTTGATAGTCTGAATTCAGGATATGGGAGGAGGGAGGAAATCCATATTGAGTCTCACAAGGACCACACCTTACCTTACGGATCCTTTGCATTTATGAGAGTGCTTCTGCAAAAAATTATTACCTGTGCAGAAAGAGTTAAAAAATCTCAGAAAGAATTTTTTTTCCTGCATTTGAATTTAAAAGTGCTGAAGCAGTGAATACTGTCAGATAAGTAAAAATCGTTTGTGCTTTGTTGTTTTTCTTTTTGTGTCTCCTTAATGCTTTATTGTGGTCTTAAGTCCCTTTTAGCATTTGCATAAAGTTCACGATAGATCCCTCTTTAATGACGTGCCGATCATTAGATACCTGTGTGTCAATAACATGCTCTGATGCTATGTTCCATTGACAGTCACACCGTGCCCCTCCATCTGCTTTTGTTTTGACCCTATCTTTGAACTTTATCTTGGTTGCTGGCCAGTAGTTTTCCCTTTAATTACAAGAAGGAAACTGTCAATAAAATCTGTTAAATGGGATGCAATGAGTGGCTTGAATGGGCGGACGGCTATTTGTTCAAATTCTGCAGCATTCAAGGTATTGACAGTTTGTTTTCTGGGGCCATATGTGACGATCAATCTCAGGCTGGGCTCAGCCGCGCTGAAAAATGAAAAACCAGATTGCTTTTGCTTACTTGTGGATGACGACTTGTGATTTGGCGCGGTCCTAGTGAGATGAGACCTTCTGCCCAAATTGCCCCCCTGAGAGCCAGGACGCGTGACTGTTTTTAGAAATAATTTTTTAATTGATTTTGTAATTAACAGTTCATCTACAATATTGATGCATGAATCCTCAGATTGATAGGAGGGAAATTGTTTTCAACAATGAAGTTGTACTTTCCTATTTATCTTTGTAATGTGATTTAGCACTCTGCATTTTTAATTGGAAATATAATTCAAAAACATGCAAAGCCAAAATGCTTATTAGTTTCTTTGTAAAATATTCTCCATCCCACTAACTCTGCCCTTAATTTTAGAATATTATCTTATTCCAGATTAAACAAAATGCTGAAATGCCTCTCAAAGATCAAAATTATTCTTAATTGAAGATTTATTTATAATTTTTGACCATTGTAACTAGACACTTGAGGATGCTTTGCAGCTCCAGGAAGGTTATTTCTCAAAATTGGTCATGCTTAATGATCAGAGCAAGGAAGTTATCTGCAATTAGGAGTCTAAATGGAGAAGGGTTTTTGTATTTATTTAAATTCTGTAATTCAGAGACTGAATTAGAAATGTTTCTGCAGTTTACTTGACAAAAAGGATGAGGGCTAGAATATAGGGATATGACTCACACCTTCCCCCAGCCCAAAAAAAAAAAAAAAGACATGCAGTGTTTAAGTAATAATAAAAAATAACTGCTGCCAAAAAAAAGTTTAGTCATACACTGTGCATAGAGTGTATCAAAATCATCTGTAGCTTCATTAACTTCACTGGAAATTACAACCAGGATAATGTCAGAGATAAATACAGTTCAGCATACTAAAATTCAGGGCACATTGAAGTGAAAACATTTCCTTTCCTCATCTTAAAAGAAATAAAATTGCTGTCTTAAAATGAAACTGTTGCAAGGAGGAGTTAAAAAGTAGCCCAGCCATTCCACTTCCCTTTCAACAGAGTGTTTTGGCTGCTGTCATTTAGTGTTTCAGCTTCAGGTTGTGCATGCAGCAGATACCAAACTTCTACCAGCTGTAGCTACACTAACCTGTAGGTGTAAAATAGTATCTACAGAATTACAACCCATCAGTGGCTATCAGATCCTTAGTGTTTTCTTTACAAATGCTGCTAAAATTAAAATAAAATTTAAGGTGGATTGATTTTTTTTTTCTTTTTTTTAATAGACAAGAGCAGAATAGCTTATTTTCATACAACTAGGAACTTGGTTAATGTAAATGCAGCTATATTAAAAAAAAACCAAAATGCCATTAGAAAATCAACCAGTAGCAATTCACATTTTAATATATTTTGTTGCTGCTTCTGCTTTCTTCCATTGTTTGTTCTTCCACTTTAAAATATATTAGCCTTTTTATAGCTGTGGAGAGTATAGTAAGAAATCTTGGGTGTTTCAGACATTTTTGTCATATCCACACTGTCTAGAAAGATTCCCAGTTTGACTCTACTGTAAACAGTAGACAAAGATGGTTTTATAGCTGTGTATCTGTGTTAGTGATTTATGATACAGTGTCATAGTACTTTCCCTGCTGGTGTTTGGAAGCAGGAAAAAGAAATTGTAGATTGTCTTCATATCGATTGTATTTTGTTTGAATAAATACCACAAGCTTTGTTTTGGCCAACAAATCTCAGTAGCGTGAGCATTAAAACACACTCTTTTCTTTAGGCCTGCAGAGCCCATTTGTGCAGTGCTGGATCTGAGATAATCCAGCCATTTGGTCCCTAAAAGGTGGGGAGGAGTAGCAGTTTTTCAGGGAGATTCTCTGACAGCCGCTATCAAATGTTCCCTGTGCAGGGCTGGCAGTGCCACACCACTTCCATAAATTTCCAGAAATGCAGGATGTGGCATTGTAGATGTTGTGGATTGTCACTGATTTCACACTGAGTGCATATAGACTCTGAGAAGTCTAAATGCACATGTAAGAGCACAATGCTGAAATGCATAAACATTTCAGTCCTGCGTGCGTTAGGTCTGTACAGGCATTTCAGCAGTTACATTTAATATGTAAATACGGAATTTATCAGGTTAGATTTAAGCATCTGCATTGATTTGATAGTAATTAACACAGCCTTTATACTTCAGCTCCAGAGAAGTCACTCTTTCCTTGGCATTGTCCTTGTCCTGCCCGTATCACGAGTTCCTCCCTTCTTTCCCTGCCTTCTGTACACAAAAGCCAGGAGGTACCTGGAAGCCGTGGGATGCGGCTGCCCTGCGTTCCGCCTCACACCGCCCAAATGAGGCAAGCTGGCACCAATGAGCACTTTGTTTACCCACGCAGAAAATCAACTTTGAATGGTTTCCAAAACATGCATGTACCAATTACTTCCTCGTGTGTAAGGGAAGGTGAAATATTTACAAAATATGTTTGAAGTGTACACAAGTGCAGGCACGCACATGGGAATGCTCCAGCACAGAAAAGAGGAGCTGCTCATCTCTTCTGTGCTAGGACGTGCTCCCATGTATTGATTAGGGAAATACTAAATAGGAAGTTGCAGGTGAGCAGTTTTTTGAAATTGCCTAATCAGTAAGGACTGAACTGGACCTCCAAGCCAAATGTTGCAGAAGAGCTTAGGAGTCACAACTGAGACCAGAGTTTTAAGAGAGGCTGAGGTCCCATCGAAGACCTAACATAAGGAACTGGAGTGTCATAATACATCAGCACCTTTGAAAATTTGATATCTGTGCATCTGCTTCATAGGCTGCTGGCCTCTTGAAAAACCTGATCCAAATGTGGATGCTAGGCATTTAAAAGTACAGCCCTATGCACTGCTGAAAATTTAATCTTAAATGCTAAGTTACTGGCTGTGTAGCCTGTACCAAAAGAAGGAGAAAGGGACTTCTGCTCACCATCACATTATCACATTTCTGGTCTTTGATATTAACTCTCCTAAAAAAAAAAAAATTGCCCTTTCAGTACTGAAGGAGTGTGAACCAAAAAGTATCTTGTGCATTTTAGCATAATAAAGTGCTGATCAATACTGGTGCCAGTAAAGTAACACTGTCATCTCATCCTGTTAAAAAATTAGTAAGTTCTTATAAGTTTTTTAGCTTTCCAGACACAGTGTACTCAGAGCACTAGGCTATCACCATTATATGATATTATCATAATAGAAATTAATTGGTAGAGCCCAGTAAATCACTTACTCCACAGGACATCATCTTTATTCCCAGTGCATGTCACAATGTGCTATATTTCATTTCTAATAATGTCCATTTTTTCATTTTGTTTTATATAGTCATCTTGTTAGTGTTAGAATTCATGATTAAGACATATCTATCTTGACTGGGCATATATCTATCTATATCTATATCTGTATCTGTATCTCTATATATGTATACACACACAGCTGTGTGTTAAGGGTGTGTTACCAGTGTTTATTTTGACAAATATAAATAGCAAGGTCTTAACTCTTTCATGTAGTTTTGTATAGAGAGTAGTACAGCATAGAAACAAATTTTTAGAAAAGGAAGTCACCACTATAATCAGTTTTCATGTTGCTTGAAGACAGTTTATTCCTCATATTCCATTTTCATGTAATGAAATTGATGACACCCAGAATTCTCAGAGAAAATAAATAACTGTTGCCATTTGCTTAATGTTAGCATTAGGAAATGGCAGCTGAGTTAATCAGTGGTTAATTAATGGTTGATCAATGGTTAATCATAATTTTTTTTTTTTTCTGGAAGCTGCTCTAATAACTGAGTAACTTGGAGCTATTCCTCACTTAGGGAATAAGCAGATACTAGTTTCATGTTGGTAGCATGAGACTCACAAAGGGCAAGAAGCAAGGTCAAGCTTAGTTGTTCTCAATGGTAATTTTAATTTCTTGTATCTTACAGTGAATAAAAAGTACTTTGAAGCCTTCATTCTTCTAGTTGGTGTTTCAAACCCCAGCTCTATCATTTGAGTTCACTTTCTCCAGGCTTTTGTTGGCCTTATGGTGTAGGGTCTTGAACCAGTTCATACTGTGCTATTTGTTCTGCTTTGCAGGAAATATTCCTGTATTTATTGTCCTCACTACCTCTCCTAGTGGAAAGTAAGCCATTTCAGGAATGAAGACGAAAATGTTGGTTTACTGTGTTTTAACTTCCTTATGTCAGTGGTTTTAGCTCACTGCTAATCCAGTTAGTCCCTGAAATAAACTCCCAGTTCTGGGAAGTAATTTCTCTTCTTACAACGTCTTCATTTCCTACTGTGTTTTAAAAACTGTTTTGAGGCTTCCATTTTCATCTGTTCTGAAAAGTAGGCCAAACCAGGGCAGTCCAGACTAAGGCCTCGTTCACTAAAATCAATCACACAAGCCTTTGTTTTGTGTTTTTGGTTTTCACTGCCTATAATTCCTATGCACGATTCTTAATTTATTCCTCTTTCATTTTCAGCATCTATTCTGATTGAAATGTCTGTTTCCAATAGAGTACTCCAGATGTCAGACCATTTTTGCCATATTCTTTTGTAAAGAAAAATATGCTATTTGTCACTGTGTTTGTGTCTTAGCCTAACCATGCAGATCCCAGCAAACAGTTCTGCTCAGGGAAGACAGGCAGGTGGTCAAAATAAAGTATATTTGTTTACCCAACACAGGGAAGACCAAAGTAAGTATCTGGGGCAATTTCAGCTCTAGGTGGAAAAAGGGCAGGAATTCTTGCTGGGTGAGAGAACTGAGAACTTAGTTTCATTTGCTGTTGGCAATTTCCATGGGTTGCTTCTGTCTTAAGCAATATACTTTTCAAAATGTCACTGTGTTGTATTTCTCATAAAAATACACAGAAACACAGTGTGGGCAAGCACCTTCTGTCCCTGTGCAAACCTGGCACATATTTCAGGGGGAGAGGAAGGGGTTCTGTAGTTCTGAGAACAGTTCACCCAGTGATAAACACTGCAGTGGGTTTTGTGGGGTTTTTGAATTGGCAGTACAATCTAGATAAAAAATCTGTTTTATTTGAGACATAACCCAGATTAGGATTTTTTTCATTCTTACATAAAGCAAAAACCATTTTGCTTTTTGTTCTTAATCTTGATCCCATCCAGTTCTTCCAGGATCCTAGAGCTTTCTAAAGGGATTTCTCCAGACTGAGCCTGTGAACTGCTCAGCTGTATGGAATCAGAAACATCACAGCAGTTGCTGTATTTCAAGTACTTATTGGTATCTACCTTTGCAATGTGGTTTACCAGCATCTTAATGTGTGTATTCACTGCTACATGCTCCCTGCTGCTTGATTCACGGTCTTATTTTCTTTTTGCTGTCTGAATTTTCTGACATGAAGAAACACTTCATTTAAGACCCCTGGTTTTCTTCCACTTCCTAGTGACATTATATACAAAATGCATAGATACCAGCCTTTCACTTTCCTCAGAGTGGGCTTTTGAGAGGTTTTCTTGCCCTCAGTTCAGGTGCTTTCCAATTTTTACCTAGTTGTTGCCCTTTGTGATGTGTTCTAAATGATTCCTGTGTGGCTGGGTGTTTGTTTGCTGCATTTGAGATGAAGCTTGAATTTTAAATGAGGTAGATTGTAATCTGAGTTTCTGTCTGGACCTTGAGGTGTTTTTCTTGAATGAGAACTCCGGTTTTCTCCTATTTCTGTGCAATGATCTGATCAATCAGCTGATCACAAGAGGTACAATTCTATTTTCCCATCCTGTGATGGTGAAAGAAAGCCTTTGCAAGGATAGAATGAGATTCTCCAAGCAGAGCTCAATGAGTCCATGTACTCATTTGTTGATCTCACTCTCTCCCATGGCAGCTTTGATCAGGAATAATGTTTTCCCTGCCAGTGAAATCCCATGTTCTCAGCAGTTGTATCAACAAGTCTTGTGTTTGTCTGTTTTCAGTTTCACCAGCCTGGGATGATGTTTTTGTAGGGCATTTTACGATCAAATTCTGCTATCTTTCAAATGACACTTAGAAATGACCCTGTTTAATTTCATTGTTTAGACAAGTGCTGATTTTTAAGTGTATTAATCTGGGTGTAAGTTTCCTCTGGATATTACCTGTGTGGGATATAACTGTAAATTATTCAGACTGCCTGCAAAGCCACTTATAAAAAACCCCAAACCAGCCCATAAACAAAAGAAAAGGGTTTTTCATGGTATAGGAAGAACATTCAAACTCACTTATAATTCAGTTTCATGTTTTCTGTGGAATTCTTGCTTTCTTTCCAGATTGTCACACAAATTGTGTGTGTTTCCTTAAATTACAGTGGTTCTTGATGGCATCACTGAGGATTGGGTTTATCCCAATACATGAACAATATTTAGCAAATAGTTAGCCTGCTCTGAATTCACTTCTACATCTGCCAGTCTGTAGTTACTGAAAAGATTTCTCTCTTTTATTTTTCCTCCTCTTTTCCCCTTGGCTAGTTCAGCATCTTCAACCATTTTCCTTATTTTCAAAGGCTACACCTGAGGGACTAAGATCTACATTCATTTAATATCAGGAATAAAGTGGAAGTTCCAGACTGCAAGGCTAAAACTTGAAGAAGGATTTTTGTAGAGATTAATATTTTCCTGGGCAATCTGCAAGCTGAATCATGGTCTAATTAAATAGCACAGATTTATTGAGTTTGTGTTTAAACATTGGCAGACCCTAGAATGAGTAAAGCTGAAATGAGTTTGAATCTTTTCTGTAAATGGGGAGTTAAATTATCATAGTAATTTGATTACATAATTTTTAAATCTTTCAAGCTAAATCACCATTTAAAAAGAACAGTTTGAAGTCTTAATCACCACTGGAAATGCCCCTCTGCCTGCTGTTTTTTCTTACCCCATTCCTTGTAACCAAATCTGTTCCCCAAGGCACAGCTTCCTGCACTGATCCATGAACCACCATTTGGCAGTGGAGAGCTGGCTGGGCACATTCTTCCCAGCTACTAAATTAATTTCAAAGATAGCAACAAAATACATTAAATGCTTTACTACATTTATCTTCCGTGTAAGTAACTGCCCTGTTTACCAGAGGGGTAGTACACAATCATCCCTGCAAGAAGAGGGTAAGAGCCCTTGGTTTTGGATGTTGTCCACACAGAGGAAGAGTTTGAGAGTAATTTGGAATGTAATATCTGTGTCAGAGGGTGGGTTTTGATTCCTTTCTGAGGCATGTTCTCTTCTTTTCCCTCCTCACTCACTTTCATTGTAAGTAATATGTAGAGTGTAGAGATTCCTAACACTGCAGGCCAAATTGCTCTCCAAACTGCAGAGTTAAACATCTTAGACAAGTTTCACCTCTGTGTGAGAAATGCATTTAGTCTGGACTCCATACATCTATTTTCAAACTTATGGTCACTGTTACAAATACCGACTCTGGGAAGAATCAGACCAGTTTTCTAAAGGGTTAAAAACTAAACCTCTGTAGTCACATTCTCCAGAAAGACCTGTCTCTTCATGCAGTATGGTGGAAAAAAAAAAAAAAAAAAAAGTCAAAAAAAAAAAAAAAAGTCATGAGAACAGTCAGTCTTGACTCATCAAGGATTTGTTGCAGGTAAAGTGCTCCTATTTGGTTCCCCAGAAAATCTGGCCTTGGCACTGTGGATCTGGGAAGAGGAGGAAAAAATGTGTAATTTCTGCACAAATAGCACATGGCTTATGGAAAAATTGTTTGGAGTAGCAGATCATGTGTTCTGTAGCACAGCAGTGAATATCCAAGGACTTGGTAAAGAGTTAGGGAGTAAAGACAACAATTTTTTTGGAGATTGCATTCCAAATTAAGCCTGGTAGCTGGACACTATGCTTAAGACATCAGTCACGTCTGTATGTGTGTGTTAGCATGTCTGTATCGATTACATCTGTTTGTAGGACACAGAATTCAGGGGGTTTGTCTTATTGACACAGAATTACTAAATAGAACTACCCTATTAGAAAACTATCAAAAATGCATGGATTTGGGGAATGGTCTCACATTAATTAGAACTAAATTTTGCTAGAGGTAATATTTGCCTGTCATCTTTTTCAAAATGTTGTAGCCTCCTTTATCCCTAGGAGAGAGATTTCTGTGTCTGTGCTTTCAGCACAGTGCACCTTGATGTGCAGTATCACATCCCAGCAGCATATATCTTAGCTGCATGCTTCTTAGAGCATGTATTCACTAAGACTCAGAATTATTAAACATGTAAAATTCCCATAGGACTCCATTATGTGTAATTAACAGATAAACTGTCATCAGAATCAATAAAACGTGCTAAATGATCCAAACTTGTATATAATTAAGTGTCTGTTTTAGAGCAGGAGCTGTAACTTCTATTTTTTTTTTTTTCTTTTCAATTTGCACATTTGTTGTGACAATAAGAGCTGGAACATTTTTGTTAACCTGTTACTTACTGGTTTGTGTTTCAGTTTACATGTTTGTGTTTGAAAGGAGACAGGTATTTACTGTCTGGCCTAATTATCTGAGGAAATAGTTGCATGTCAGCTTTTAGGAAATGAATCTTAGATGCATCTTAATTCTCTGAATATAATTCAGATATTTGAAGCACATGCAAAATTTGATGTTTAATCAACAGGGTAAAACATGAGGCTCTGTCAAATACTGATCCAGAGCATCAGACTGCTGGTTACAGGGCATGGAAACGTTGATGGAAGTGGGTTTTTCACCATCCAGAGCCTCAGTTGTTATTCTGTCTGGGAACAGGAGCTTTATTCCAAACCCAAAAATTAGGATGCAAAGCAGTGTTATACTAAGTAGAATTTCCAAGGATGAACTTCAATCGTGCTGTGTCCCAGTTTCACCCTAGGCAAAGTGTGGCCTGCCCCTGGGGCTTGTACCCCCTCACAGCAGTTGTATTTTCATGTGGTGTTTTATTGGCTCTGTAAGTCTGTTGACCCTCCCAATTTTGGTAGCTGATAGGGACTGTTTGGTGGCCTCTTTCACCAATGACTGTTTTTCCTTACTTGCATTCACCTCACTTTGGACCACATCAGGGTTTCTTTGGCATTTATGACTACATAAAAGTCAGAGAATTAGGGCTGCTCATCCAAAGTAATCTCAGCATGGTTCAGTAACTGCGTGTTCTCAGGGACATCTTCACTTTCTGTAGCTATCCAGTTGAGGGGTTTACAGTTATTTCAGTTACATATTTGCTCTTTATTTCACACTTCCATTGCTTTAATCTTTTTGGGTCATGGAGCAGTTTAGTTTAGTTCCTGGTGTGTGTTGTGTCTGGGCCTGTCACTCAATACTTACACCACCAAGGCATCTCACCTGCAAAGGTGCAGGGCATGGTGTTTGCTTTGAGTCTTTTATAAAAAATGCAAAACCCAACACTAACAAGATAAACCACTGTCTGAGGGGGTGGGAGAGAAGGATTACACCTTGTAGGAGATGTCAGCTTCACCAAACAAAAGCTGTTCAGTAACACGCTAAGTATTGCCTGTCTGTCTGAATATATCTGAGGGAGAAAAAATTGCCTAACCTATCAGGAAATCCCATCGAACCAGCATTTCACTTGTGTTGGTGCAGTGGTCCCAATCCCACAGTCAGTGTCTCTGAGCAGTGGTGACGTGACATCCATGGCTTCCAAGTCAGCAGCCTTGGAACCTGACACAGAATTTTGCTGAGCTATTCCACAGTAGGGCATCCTTGCTTCATCCTTGCTTCCCTGACAGAATGCAGCCCTCCATTCCTTCAGCCCCTTGGTACTGTCATTCCTTCAAAGCAGTAACCATACAGATGGTTTGGGGAGCACTGAGGGTGACTGTTTTACTTGTTTGAGGAGGATGAGGAGAAGAATTACGTACCCAAGAGTTAATTGTACGTTTGTAGTTCCACAGCGTTTCAATACACTTTCCCAAAGGTCAATACAGAAATTAATGGGTAATTATCTTCTTTCTCTGTGAAAGGGGATGGGCAGAACCAGTGAAACCAGTGCAGCCACAGCATTATCAAACTCCTGGCACACCAGACTGAAACCTCCTGTTGCTCCTTTGTTTTGCAGACTCAATGCACATAGAGGATGTTGAGGCAGTGCAGAAACTTCAGGATGTCTTACACGAGGCTCTGCAGGATTACGAGGCCGGGCAGCACATGGAAGACCCTCGTCGTGCAGGCAAGATGTTGATGACTCTCCCGCTTCTGAGGCAAACCTCCACCAAGGCTGTGCAGCATTTCTACAACATCAAACTGGAAGGCAAAGTCCCCATGCACAAACTTTTTTTGGAAATGCTGGAGGCCAAGGTCTGACTAAAGCATCATGGGCTTCCCCATCATGCACGTTTTAAAAAAAAAAAAAAAAAGAAAAAAAAAAGGGAAAATAAACAGGATAATAATGGCAAAGAAACTTAGTGTTTAATTAAGGAAAAAATGACTAAATGACTGCACTGATATTTAGCAGCAAGACTGTGAAGCAGCTTTCAACTTTTTCTTCTGTGTCTTTCTGATGCAGTTTTTTCTTTTCCTTTTCCTTTTCTCTCTTTTCCTTTCCGTTCTTTCCTTTCGTTTTTTCCTTTTTCTCTTTTTTTTTCCTTTGCTGCTGAACTTTTTAAAAGAGGTCTCTAATTGAAGAGAGATGGAAGCCAGGCCTGCCAAAGGATGGAAATCCATAATATGGATGCCAGTGAACTTATTATGAACCATAATGTCCCCAATGACAAAGGAATCAAAGAGAGAACCACCGTACCTAGCAGTACAGTACAACACGATGAACTGACTGAATGCAGTATTAGATTTCATAGGAGCAGTCTCTAATTAGACGACTAAGCGACGATGCATCGGCTGCTTCTTATCATTGCATTTTCCATCTAGATCAGTTACAGCCATTTGATTCCTTAATTGTTTTATCAAGTCTTCCAGATATTTCTTAGGTTAGCTACAATGTAACTTTTTCAGGGAATAGTTTAAGCTTTATTCATTCATGCAATACTAAAGAGAAAGAAATACTGCATTTTTGTGCTGGCTTGAACAATGATGAACAATAATGAAGGACAAATGAATCCTGAAGGAAGATTTTTTTAAATGTTTCGTTTCTTCTTACTAATGGAGATTTTTTTGTACCAGCTTTACCAGTTTTCAGCCATTTATTAATGTGGGAATTTATCTTACTAAAGCAATAGTCGAAGGGAAGGTGCATATTATCACGGATGCAATTTATGTTGTGTGCCAGTCTGGTCCAAAACATCCAGTTTCTTAACATGAGCTCCAGTTTATAACTAAATGTTCACTGACTCAAAGGATTAGATTACACCTGCAGTATATCCGAGTAGTCTAACATATAAATACTCCATGTCGAATACCAATCCGTAACGGTGTTGGGAGACAGCGGCTGTGCAGGGGCGCGGTCGCCGAGTGATTTCTAACTGCTTCAGTTGCAAATGAACGAGATACTACTGCCTGTTTGCAAAATTGTAACCTCACACGCAGGAAAACCCTATCAACCAATAGTAGCTTAGAGGCAATGAGGCAAATGCCGCCGTTTGCAAAATTAAGAAATCAGAGTAGTAGACTTCTGACCAAATTGAAGAATTTAACACTTCTATACCTTACTTATTGATTTAGATTTTTGTTTGTAAATGGCGATCCTTAACAAGTAGCTAAACCAGTATATGTGCTTTTCAACCAGTATTGTCACAGCATGAAAGTCAGTCAGTTTCAAGACTGTTACGAGGTGTAATCTAATGTATAAACCGATTAGATGCCCCCAGAAAACTACAGTCGCTAAATAACCAATAAACAATAACCTCCATCAAATGCTATACCAATGTACCAGTGTTAGTAGCTGCTCCCTGTACTATGTGAACATCCTTATTCTATGTACACAGATGTAATTAAAATTGTAATCCTAACAAACAAAAGAAATGTAGTTCAGCTTTTCAATGTTTCATGTTTGCTGTGCTTTTCTGAATTTTTATGTTGCATTCAAAGACTGTTGTCTTGTTCTTCTTGTGGTGTTTGGATTCTTGTGGTGTGTGCTTATAGACACAGGGTAGAATTAGAGACAATATTGGATGTACAATTCCTCAGGAGATTACAGTAGTATATTCTATTCCTTACCGGTAATAAAGTTCTTCCTAGTAATAATTAAGAGATCAAAACTCCAAACAAATACTCGTTATGAACAGATACACACTGAAATCATAATATTTTCAAAACAAGGGATAATTTCTGTAACAGTTTATTATAGAATACCAATGTATAGCTTAGAAATAAAACTTTGAATATTTCAAGATTATAGATAAGTCTAATTTTTAAATGCTGTAAATATAGCTTTTATTCAATCATCTCTCAGATGTTGTTATTAACTCGCTCTGTGTTGTTGCAAAACTTTTTTGGTGCGGACAAGTTTCCAAAACTATTGCTACGTGTGTGCTTTAAACAAAATAACAATGGGCCGATGCTCCCTCGGCCTAGTGCTAGGAAAAAAAAAAAACTGTGTATCTATCATTAGCTATATGGGACTATATTGTAGATTGTGTTTTCTCAGTAGAGAAGTGACTGTAGTGTGATTCTAGGTAAATCATCATTAGCAATTCATTCAGATGGTCAATAACTTGAAATTTATAGCTGTGATAGGAGTTCAGAAATTGGCACATCCCTTTTGAAAAATGTCAAAAAAAAAAAAAAATACAACTCCTGGGAAAAAGGTGCTGATTCTATAAGATTATTTATATATGTAAGAGTGCAAAAAAAAAGTTTATTTTCCAGAAAGTTTGTGCAGGGTTTAAGTTGCTACTGTTCAAGTACACTATATATATATAAATATATAATATAAATATTGTTTTTGCTGTATCACATTAAAGAACTTGGGCTTCAGGGTGAAAAGCCAATCAACTAGAAGTATACAAAAAACACAGAAAAAATGGAGATGTGTTAAAGGCACACGGTGCAAACTTTAGTTTTCATTTTCTGTAATTTTTTGGAGCTGCAAAAGAACAAGTATCTCAAGACTGTAAAACCATTACCTGAAACTTAGCTAAAAAAACTGCACGGGCTTTATAATGTTGTTCATCTTAAACCTTGCTGGAGAAGAGTTCTTTCAAGACCACTTACTTAATGTGAAGTGTTGGGAAAATTTCAAAGGGTGTATGTTTTAGCCATAACAATTTAATTTCTATTTTTGCTTCATTTTTTAATTTTTTCTTATTTAAAGCAATATGATTGTGTAACTCCCAGAAGTTACACATTTGTTTCAATCAGATCAGATTGTTGTATTTATTCCACTATTTTGCATTTAAATGATAACATAAAAAGATATAAAAAATTAAAACTGCTATTTTTCTTATAGAAGAGAAAATGGGTGTTGGTGATTGTATTTTAATTATTTAAGCGTCTCTGTTTACCTGCCTAGGAAAACATTTTACGGCAGTCTTATCGTGCAAAGATCGCAAAAGGACAAAAAAAATTAAACTGCTTATAATAATCCAGGAGTTGCATAATAGCCAGTAGTTAAAAACTGAAACGAAACAACAAATGAAAACAAACATGTCTATAGCTGTAGATGGGCTTCACATCTGTATAGCAATCAACTGTATATTTTTGTGATGTGTATCATACCGTGTGCTCCAACCAATGTCCATTTGTGTAAATGTATTTATTTTATATTGTATATATTGTTAAATGCAAAAAGGAGATATGATTCTGTAACTCCAATCAGTTCAGATGTGTAACTCAAATTATTATGCCTTTCAGGATGATGGTAGAGCAATATTAAACAAGCTTCCACTTTTGATTGCTTTTATTTTATTTTTTGTGTTGTGGGGTTTTTTTGGTTTTGTTTTCTTTTTTGGAGGAGGAAACAGAGCAATTAGCGTTGCCTTTTGTTACTTCCATTCAAAATGGAGCCAGCGTTTGCACTTCTCCCTTAAAGTATGATGTGAGTGTAAATAAATGCTATATAAAGCCTTGTCAGAATGAACCCCAGTGTGGTACAAGACATTTTGCATACTCTTAAATATGCAAAATGTCTCATAGCACATTAGAATTCAGGCTGGCAGGCCTTTATATAGCACTTATTTAATCTTAAAGCATCTTCACATCAACCTGCATTACTCAAAATCATTGCCTCTCTGTCAATGTCATAAAAGAAAACTTTCCCACTATTTTAAGATCACATTAATATCATATAGAAGTAGTTTTTTTGCTTTCTCCATCAACAACCGATTCTATCATTCATTTCCTACTGCAGGAAACTCCTTTAATGTGTTCTGAGTAAAAATAAAAATAAACTAAGAAAAAAAGCTGTATTATTTGATGCAGTGTTGCTGAATGGAAGTAAACAGCCCCCAGAGCAGTGATACAGATTGGTGTTAGTGAAGAGCACCAAAAGCTGTTGGCATCCAGGCAGGTTAAAGAGCGCGGGGGCAAAGCGGCCGTAAATGGGCTCTGGGCCCCGTCCCTCTGAAGGGCTGCAGCCCCCCTCGCTCAGGCTCAGCCCCTCTGTCTTGTGGACCCTTCTGGAACCCTCACAGAAGTGCTAATGTGTGCTTTTCTTGCTTTTTAGCCTATCTTGATAGTGTTTTGTCGTTGTGTTCACCAGCGTGTTTCTCACCTTCGCTCCCGCCGTCCTCTGGAGGTTCTGGTGATGGCACAGGGGCCGCGGAGCGCAGCGGTGCTGCTCGGGGACAGGAGCGGTGTCAGCCGAGGGACCGGGGCAGCACCAGGGGCTCTTTGTGCTTCACAGCCTCCAAGTGCCAACACAGCGAGAGGCACCCCTGCCCTGCTACCAGCACTGCCTGTATTTTAGCTCTCCTAGGAAATAGGGGGAGTTTTTCTGAGTAAAAGGAGCAGCAGAGCAATAGGAAGATGAATCCTGCATGGACTCTTTAAAGATGATCAGAACTGGGCTTTAGTGTTGATGCATACACACACACAGTATGCGTGCACAGAGCTGGCTTTCCCCCTTTTTTTTACTATTCCCCCCCCCCCTTTTTATTAGTTTCCTGTTTTTTCATTATTGCAAAGTACCTCTTCAAAGGAAAACATAATAGTGCACCGTAAAAGTGAAAAAGACAGTGTTACAAATATTCACATACAAGGGAAAATAATCTGTAAAATGTGACACTCCTAGACTTCCTCAATATGTGATTGACCCTAATCATTGACTAAAGTTTTCACATGCAATTAAAAAATCATGCTTTCTGTACCATTTTTCATGAGAGGATCATGAAGCACCATACAACAGAAAATGAGCATCACAGAAGAAAAAGTACACAGAACTCTCAGATGAAGCCACTTCTAGGGCTCTGTCTCTGCAGAGTTTTTCTGGGTTTTTTTTCTTTCTTCTCCCTATGCTGTCTTCTGCAGTAAAGCCAGGATGGGCACAGAAATCCATTGCAAATGTTTCAGTAGGAATCTGTGGGGAATTTGGCTAGGAGCACAAACCTTTCTAAACTCTGGAAATAGCTACTTAGTCTTCAAAGAAAATTAAAAAGGGCTTGGGTCACTGGCCTTTGTAGCTCAGACAATAACACTCTAGCTGCTAGAGTTCTCAGCTGCTGCAGCCCCAGCCTGTGGCTACCACACCCCTTGGCTGAAGTACGGAGATGGCAAACCAAGAGTCTTCCCACTGGGGGCACGGCTCAGTGAAATCAGGCTTTGACTGACACGCTTTGCATGGCCCTTCCCCTCCCCTACTCTGCCTGCCCCCCAGATAAGAGAGGCCATCCCAGGCCAAGAGTGGGGTTTTGCCTCTGGAGGTGCTTGTCTGGCAGCTCCACTGCCCCTCACTGCCTCACTGGCACCTGTGCCCTCGGCCAGAGGCGTCAGTGTGGATCTGAAAGGAAAACGCCACTCCCTGAGCTGGCTCCTGCGTGGCATGGGATTTGTGGTGGGCTACAAGTTTTCTCTGAAGCTTTGCAGTCAAGTAATGTCTTCAAACGTGATGTCATTTGGGCTCTTTGGTTGGTCGGTGGGAATTTTTTGAACTTGGGAGTTCGCAGCATGAGAAGGTCCAGCAAACACCAGTGAAAGTGTCCTGGTGTGGGCCCTGCAGCCGATCCTTTCTCAGTGACAGAAATGGCAGGAAAAGCACATGCCAGTCAGTGCTATTGCATGTGCAGTTACGTGTGCTTCTTAATAATGCCAGTGCTGAAAGACTAAATATGGATAAAAAAACAAACCACCAAAAACAAAAGGAAGATTTTGAAAGATAGCAGAAATGGAAATATTGTCCTCAGACAAGCCCTCACGTTGTACATTTTTAAGTGACCTCCTGCAGCATTGCCCTAGTGTGAAAAAAACCTACCCTAAGCACAAAAACACCTGAGATTTTTTTTGTGTACAGGCTTCTGCAGGAGAAAACACCTCTTTTTAAAGATTTTTAACATTACCTTCCTGGATCTTGCACCAAACTCAAGAATGGGGCAGGTTCCATCGGTTTCCTACATTTTCTTCTATAGCCTTTGTTAATTTTCCTTATCAGCTTTCTTCACTTGCACCTTTCCTTTCCTTTGCATTTCCTCTCTCTTGTGTAATGTAGGTCTCTGATTTCACATGGCACTTTGCTAATTACTCTACCCTTCGTTATACTGCCTGCCTGCCGTAGCTGCATCACAAGGCGCGTGTTTTCTCGTGCGATGAAAAGCTGATTCTGTGTGTCCATAGGTTGCCTTTAACATACAGATCACAAACTTCCTCCTTGTGGTTGCTATTAGAGAAGGGGAAAAAACCCCACGTAGCTGTGGAGAAGAATATGGATGCATTTATTTGCTTTTACCATTTTTATCCCAAAGTGTTTGTGCTGCCACATCCTGGCCATGCTAATCGTTAGTGTTTCATTAAGATTAAGGGTCGCTGACTCCTGGTGTTCACATTCCCAAGCTGGCTCCTTACAATCTCCCTTAATATAAAGAAGCAAGTGGTGCTAGATTGATTACACACAGGCTCTTATTATTAAGCAGAACAGAAAAGAAAGGAATTTCAAAATATAATCCTCCGCTCCCAGGAGTATTTGTCTTGTTCTCCATGAAGTTAAAGGTCTGAAATAATGTGCCCATCAGGAGCTCAATGTTGCATGTCCATGCCAGTTGGTCCAAGGGCTTGTTATGATGGTAATGACCTGCTGAAACGTGAGCTTTGATGGCAACAATACAATTGCTACCAGCTCACCCGCTGGGAGAAATATTTTATTATTGTCAAATGCCCTCCGCAGAGATTTGTTTTGCCTGTTCCTGTTTAAATTAAATTCAGAGCAGAACTGCATTATTATTTCTCTAGAGTATATTTGAAATAAACAACTAGTCTCCAAATTTAGGATTCCTGGTTAGTTTAAATTTTCTTATTAGCAGAAAAATTACAATAGGTGACAACATAGCTGCAGGAATATTATTATGGCAGCCATATGAGAGATTTACACACTGAGAGCATGGCCTAAAAGCACAAGAACTCCCTTCTACTTTACAAATGCCAGCCAAATTAATAATTAACTGTGCCATAAATTCTCCAGCCTTCAAAAATGATGTCAGTGCTCTTCTGTGTCACACTAGAGGAATTTTGTCATAAGACTAAGTGGTGTTCTTTATGAAGAGTGTTACTTATATGTAGAAAGCAGCCAGGAAAACAGCCCTTGCCACTCCATATTACAGCAGCTTGGTGAACAAGTGACAGCAGGACTTCAGAGTCATTTACTGCTGCTTTCTCAAGGCAAAACTATCTCCTTACGCCTGTGAAACAGAGCAAATTTTGTTCCACATTAAATGGGCCAGATTATCTCTTCCACAAGCTAAAGAGACAACACTAAATCCCAGCTCATGTAATTTCCTTCAAAATTGTTCTGCTCGGGCTGGGTGTTCCCAGGAGCGCCACCAGCAGAATTATCCAGCAATTCAGCTGTACTTAAATTGGCAGATGTTGGAGATTTAAGACAGTCCTGGAGCCTTAGCACAAATCCTCCACTTCTCTGCTGCCTTGTGGCCTCTCCTCCCTCTCCAGCCGATGCCACAGTGGCTGCCCGCTGCCAGCAGCTGATCCCATGGACTGCCAAGCTGCTGGGCTGTGCCATCCCTGCCTTGTCCAGTCCAGCACCCAGAGCCGGCAGGGCGGCAGGAGATGTGCTGTGGGTTTGCATCTCTGTCTGCTTGCAAAGAGGCTCTAACCCTGCGTTTGGCATTCCTGGGGCCCCGTTGTGCACTTGTTTGCCTTTTCCCTGTCTCCCGAGCGCTCGTGCTGGTGAAAAGCTGCTCCATCTAAAGGCTGGGTGATTTTTGTGCCCTGCTTTGCTGACAGAAGCGTTCCCCAGAGAGGCCCTTGAGCAGGGGATCCGAGCAAGGGCGGGGGACAGCGGTGAGGCAGCGAAGGGTGCGAGGGCAGGTCATCTGCCCCGTGTCAGGACATCCATTAGAGGAGCTGCCACACACCTGCAGAGGGAGGAGCGCTTTCAGGGGAGGGGAGGGCTGCTGGGCACACTTCCCCTGCAGAAATCCCCCCATCACCTGCGCTTCCCAGCTCCTTGGCAAGCTGCCACCCACCCACACCAGCCGTCGGCTGACTGGCACAGAGCAGGGGCTGCTGGAGCCAGACCCACGAGCTGGTGTGGCTGAGGATGGAAGTCTTTTGCAAAGTACAGAAGTTTGCCCAGCTGGGAGTGTAGGCAACCTACTGCAGCAGCCCCTCAAAAGGCTTTTTAGAGAGAGAGTTAGAGGGTAAATGGCAAGTGAAAGGGGTTAAAAGAAAAAATATTTTTAAATCACAAGTGCTTTATGAATCACACTCCTAACACTCTCCAGTTCAATCTACCATGCTCGATCTAATTTCACAGCTTCATTGGGAATGGCCACAAGGTGAGGGACTGGCAGTAAGAGGAAGTCAATAAGGGCAGAATTCTCATACCAGGCTGCGAAGGAGTCACAGCAGTGCCAGTGTTACTTGCCTGAGGTTAACTTGGGGTCTACAGGGCTCCTGGGTAGTACTGAATGGAAAAGCTCCTATCATCCTCAGTAGTTTCCTTCTTCACCACTACCCTGATTCAAATTTAAAAATAAATATCTGGGTTTGAATCCCAGGGAGCACCTCTACATTCTGACACAGAAATGTTTCAGTCTTCCCTGGGGTCTGCAAGCCTCACACCCCTCACACTCACCAAGTACACAGGTGTCTCTCCTTGGCCACAGCTGACCCTTCTCTGAATATTCTGTCCTTTCCTGTGTAACAAAAACACCTTAATGAATGAGGTGTCTATAGCCCATCGAGGCTGAGCTGTACGGATCAGTCACAGGCATGGAATAACCTCCTCTAGCAGGGGCTGGATCCCAGGTCATGCCCGTGGTTTCCACCTCAGTTAACTCCCAGCAGGTTGTTCCCACTCTGCTGTGATGAAACCTCAGCATAATCACACAGCCACTTTCTGTGATCGCAGAAGAAGTGATAAGTAAGAAAATCCTCCTCGAGCCCAGCCTTTTACTCCTTCTTCTCCTCCAGGCTCTTCATTCTCCTCCCCTCTGCAGGACCATCTCTGTGTTACCAATGCTGGGCCAAATGATTTAATGTGGGGTAGAAGGAGGGAGTGATATTTTCCTTCCAGGAAGGGTGCTTTCCCCATCCTGTGGCTCCCAGCTCTGGGCTCAGGTTTCCAGCCTACACAGTTATTTCTGTCAGGAAGAAGGACCAGCATAAAATTTATTTGGGCTGGCCCTGGGGATGACATGGAATAGAAGTTACTCCTGTCCCTAAGATTCAAGTGAGTGGTCCTTAAGTATCCTTAAGGTCCTTAAATGGTCCTTAAGCATCCTTGCAGATGCTTAAGTTCAGGCTTAAGCCCAGGCTTTATGAAGAATATTGTAATATAGTCTCAGTAGACACACGTTTTTAGTTTTTATCCTTTCTCTCTGGTTGTCCATGCAGCCTCCATGAGGCTTCCTCGCAATCAGCTTTCTCTGAATGGGCTCTTTCCCAAAAAGAGTGACCCTCTCCCACCTCCCCACACTGTGCTGTTGTGGTTTAAAGACACTTTTGGTTCTCCCCCACTCCCAGGTTACTGGCTCAGGGTCAGCCTACCCCAGCAGTCATATATTGCTCCAGATGAGGCTGACATCAGCCCTGCCCTGGAGCATCCAGGGTTGATTCCACTCCTCTGCTCAAGGCACCCTAAAAGCCACAGCATGATCCTTGTACAAGAGTGGCTGTTTCTGCAGAGTTTAAACGTGCAGAGTGCAATGCAGAGCTTGCAGCAGTGCCAGTGACCTGGTCATCTGTGTTTTCTGAGGTGCAGCAACTGGGAGAAGGAATACAAATCCGTATCAGTAAGTTTCTCTCTTGCTCTGGTTAGTGTGAACTTGGACACCCATTTACTGGCTCTTTTCTCTCTCTAGGGTGGAGATACACTCCCATGTCCCACTAAGAGTGTGGGATATAATTAATCTGTCCATCTATATAAGCAAGGACTGATATTGTCCATGTATTCCACTCCTTACATATGGATAAAACCAAACTGTGGTGGGAGGGAATAGGTCATTCCTTGAGCCCAGTTGCAGATGCTGTGAGGCAACAATGACTGATGCAGACAACTACAGGGATGCACTGCTTTGGCTTTGTATGTCAGATTGGAGTGAAATAAGCAAGTTCTTCAATTTCTTTCCATGACTCTTCATCCTCTCCCATTATTATATCTTATCCTCTGACTACAGCAACAACAAAAAAATTGTCTTTGATATATTTGAGATTGTGGTACGTTGATGGATTTCGGGCAAATTGTTAAGATGGGCCTTGATAATGCTGTAAGATGGAAACGTGCCTACACTTGCAATATATGAGGTTTTACATAGTTCCTACATTGATTCCCTTGCTCCTTTGTCACCTCGACAGAGACCCACTCACAAGGTGACCATGACAAAAGTGTACAATGGAGAGGGGGGATCCCTTCCCCCTCCTTCCCGTGCTCCTTTACATTGACCAAATGTCTTTCTAAATGACTTGCTGAGCCAGGCTATTCTTATATCTTACATATAAATGGACTCTGTCTTACAACCAGAAGATTCAGGGGAAAAAAATTTCAGCTCCCAATGTGAAAAGATTAAGGTCAGTCACTTTACACTACAAAACCCTTTCACCAGAGCAGCATAACAAAAGGATCCACGAGCCTATCCACAACATGGTTTATAGCTCCAAGAAAAACAAGAGAGTCTACGACATCCTTTTAGGACTGTACCACTTCTTTATAGACTCCCAACAGAAACAGCTGGGCAGAGGAAGGTGATATTAAATAGGAAGAAAAGCTGACTTGTCTCCCTACTTTCATTAACTTACTGGTATATTTTTTTATGGGGAGAACACATGCAACCTTGTTCAGCATGAGAGAGTCACAGAAAATGTATCACATTTTGGATCCCACTGGGTCACCCCGCAGCAAATGCAGCGCTACCTGGGATCCAAATCTCCACGACGGGTGGCTCTGAGCCTTTATGCCTCTTTGTTTCCTGCATCAGTGTCTAAAAGCAGGCAACAGAAGCTCTGTGGCTCAATACCTGTGCAGCACAACACGCTACTTGGACTGTTGCAGTTTGGAAATGCCATTCATGAAGTCAAATGCTCTTAACAGATGTTTCAGCTTAAAGATAAATTAATTTTATTTGGCACCGTGGCCCAGCCAAATTGCACTTCTTTCAGTAGACTTCATTTTGGCAAAGCAATGTGTATCAGAAAGGACTTACCTAATGCATAAAAAAATCTATTTAAATTTATAGACCATGCCAACAGCAATGGGGATCTGGAGCGGAGTTTGGTTAATATAGATAAACTAATGGTGGCCAGAAGGGGTAGCATACAGCAGTCATCAAGCATGCCCATGGATTTGGAAGAATTTGAAGATGAGAAGGTCATGTCCATGTTAGAAGAGGGAGGCAAAATCTGCAGAAAGGAAAAGAGACCTATATGAAACAAAATGCAGCTGTGACAGGGGAGAGAGAGAGAAATATGGACAGAAGAGAGAAAGAATGTATGTAGGAATGGAGTAGGGAATAAATGCTCCAGTGTGCTTTTTTGTTATGCTCATAACAGCCTACCACTGGTGCAGTCAATACAGTTATGTTCCAGTGTTATTATCATTAGTAGTGGTATTAAGTCAGTGCAGAGTATTAATTGCACCAACAAGGCTAAGAAGGTAGGAGGCAGATACTGGGATAAAGAAGCACCTTAACAAAAAATCAGAACACTGCTCTTTGCTTTTGTGATACAGAACAAAGGGTGGCCTGAGCTGGGATCCCCTCTGGAGCTGATGGGGCTGTTGTGGTCTTTGTCACACCTGTGACAGCAGGAGGCTTCCAGGTGCTTTAGCCTAAATTGCCCTCATCTGGCATCAGTTTCAGTGATGCCCTGGGGCAATGAAGTCTGAGGAACAGGAAGTTCTACTCCCTCTGCATTTAAGGCAGAAAGAGAGAAATTGGGGGTTTTTGCTGGGTTGGGGCTGGTGTAGTTTAGTCCTTGGGCAGAAAATGTAGGGTGAAACAACATTTTCTCTGACCTGCCAGGCACTCTCAGAGATGAATGCTGATGTTATACAGGAGCTGCTTAAAATCCAGCAGGTTGGTTGTTTTAACTACAATTAAAAGCCTGGGCAGATTACCAGTGTTTGGACTGAGTGGGCGATGGAGCACTTCATCAGCATGTTCTGCGGAAGCACTTCTGAGCTAAAGGGCTCAGAGAAAGGATTGCATGAAAAAAAAGGTGGGTGGGCACAAGTAACAGCGAGCAGGTTACAAGGTACCAAGTGCTTAATTAAAGGCAAGGGTTGTCCCATGAAGCCAAGAGAGTAAAGCCCCATCCTGGTCAGGGTGCAAACTGCTCTGTGTGCTTTGGCAGCTGGTGTTGAACTATGGAAAGGCAGGATGTGTGTCCATGTTCCACCTTCTATATAGGCAGCTATTTTTGGAAGCTAATTAGCCCTGTTTAGGAGTGGTGTTAATGTATATTTGTGAGACATAGGATTAGAAAGCAGAAGGCCTCAGCTTGTTGGAAATCAATTTTAATATCCCTATGGCTCTGGTAGTGTGTCAATACACCATATACATGTCTTACAGAGGCTTCTCTTTTGCAATTAAGTCCCCCTGATTTACTGCAGACATGACACTCAGACTGAAAGAGCTGGGGAGGGGTTTTATTCTCAAGGAAAAGGGGAAAACCAAGGATAGTGTTCGTAAGTTCCTAATCATAACTGCTTCTTTTGCTTATTTTAAGTACATATTTGCTGCTGAGAGATTGTCATTTGGCAGGGAGAGTATTTTTTGCTGGTTTTAGACTTTTCTCTGCATTTTACACTTGCAGCGTTACTGCAGCCTCTTGGCTTCTCTTCTGAACCTCAGCTCTCAAACTGAAGGGATCAATCTGTGTACTGGGATGAGGCATGGATATTGAAGAGGACATGGAAACCTTTAAAGGAATAATAAATTATCTCTATATCTGCCTTTTGCATAAAGCTTCCTCCTATTTGCCAAACATATGGAAAGAATAAAATTGCCATGCTTTATCCAGTGGCCCACAATTTGTCTTGGATTGAATTATGGCTGCAGCCCAAGAAAGAGGAGGAGGAGAAACCCGTGTGCAGGCAGGGTGGCTTTGGCAGCACCTGGCAGGAATTCTGCCACTGTTAGGGATCAGTTTGTGGGGACAATGTTTCACTCTAGGTCTTCCAGGAACCATGTTCACTCTCCTTCAGCCTCCAGCTTTCTCTGGAGACTGCAGCATGGGTATTTACTCCTTTTCTTTTAATTTATTCCAAACTGATTTGCACTAGCTCCTGGCCAGAATGCAGGATTTTCTTCACAAGCACATATGCCATTTTTACACTGGTTAAATGAGGAAAAATCTTGTGTAAAACATGTTCTACTTAGTGCACATGTAATATGTTTTTGTAAGTATTTTATACTGAAGTAATTTTGCAACAGTCTTAGGAAACAAACCAAACTAGGTACAACTAATCTGCACAGATTAATTTTGTTCTCCAGCCCATGTCTGTGGGGTGGCAATCTTGCCATGCTTATTGATTATCAGACAAGACTACTAATCCCCTTAAGGTCATTAAGTGTACTTAATTAAAGAGCAGTTAGCAAGCTTCTCTTTACCAAGTTAATAGTGGCTGTTAAAAGTGATTTGTACATTACCAATATGCCAGCCATTAATCTAAAAGTCAATTTGTCATTTATATTTTCCCAAACAAATATATTCAGCAGGCTTTGAAGGTGGCTAGAAAGTGTTCAGCATCTGTTCTTGCAGTTTGTGTAAGGAAGAAACTCTGCTTTCTTAAACTCTAAGGCTTAGGCTGAAGCAATTTCCACCTAATCTCTTCTGTAGGTCAATGATTTGTCCCGCCCTGAATTGGCAGGGGGAGGAGAAGCTAAAAATCCTGGGAATATTCAGTTCTGGCAAGTTTGACCAAAGGTAAGCAAGATGGGAAAGCTCAAAGCCTTCTCTGACAGAAACCCTGAAGCTCTTTGTCTTTTTCACTGGTAATAGGCAAAGGGGAAGTTTCAGAGAAGCTTCTCAAAAAAGGAGGGACAGGCACTGATCCTGTGATCACCACAGATCCTTCTCTGTGGTGACCAGTGACAGGACCTGAGGGAATGGCATGAAACTGTGTTAGGAGGTTTAGGTTGGATATTGGGAAAAATTTTCACCCAGAGTGTGGCTGGGCTCCCCAGGGCAGTGGTCACAGCACCAGGCCTGACACAGCTCAAGAAGAGTTGGATGATGCTCTCAGGTCCATGGGGTGACCCTTGGGCTGTCCTGCGCAGGGCCAGGAGTTGGACTCGATGATCCTTGTGTGACCCTTCCAATTCAGGTTATTCTGTGATCCTATGAAATTCAAGGAAGGAGGCTGAGGGATAAGGAAGGAGAATCAGAGACATTGATGGTGAGAAGGGAGGGTAAGGGAATGCAATGCTATAGAAATCTGAATTTCATTGGTCTGTGAATATCAAACTTAATTTTTTCATTACTGTATACAAACATAAACACATACCAGTTTCAATATGATATATTTCCAGATTAAATGTATAATGAAATACATAATGTTTTCTGATTCTTAATGCATACATAATTTGTTTTGAGAGACATATATAGACTGAACCTTGAATATGGATCTTACTTCGCTGACAGAAACCCCTTGCTACAATTAAAGCAAGCATTCCTTAGCAAAACACAATACATCTGTCATTTTCTCTCTCCTACAAATTTAAATATGTAATTTAAGACCAAAAGCAAATGTATCTAGAAAATTACAACCCCTCAACTGAGCTCCTTTTAGGGTGCAGGGTAGGATGAGCATCGCCCTGGGGCTGGGGGTGTAGAGGTGTGGTCATTTATAACAGAATAGTTGCTTCTGAGCATACCCACCCCTGCCTCAGGTACCTCTGAACAGTGCTTAGTGAGGCTCTTCTAGACACGTTGTCAGCCAGTGAGGAAAGCAGTTGCTTTCTCTGTTTGGCCTGAATAGGTCACTTTGCAAGAGTGGAAAGTTCAGTTCACGGGACTGGAGGAAGTCTCAGGGTTGAGAACTCACCTGTAGAATATTTTAGACTTCAGAAACTTGCAAGGATAAATGTCAGTCACAGAAGTATTGTTTTAACCCATATTAAGGCTCATTTATTTGCCTACAATATTTTATTTTTCTGCTGTATCTGAGATATATATGTATATAAGTCTTTGACAAAGATAGACCCCTTTGTTGTAACCTTCTTTTCCCATTAAAAAATGGATTCTATACTTGCCAATGGGATAAAATTCTCATTTTGATCTCTAGATGCAAATATATCCGTAAGCCAGGATAAAACATTATCTGTCCTGATCATACAACCAGTGTCATTCTGTGATAACACCTGCATTTGAGAATTTCTTTATAATATATTATTTTTGCTTTACTAATCAAGCCTGTTTAGAAAGTTATCAGGCACCTTGACTTATGGTGAAGGTCTGTCTTTGGCAGAAGGACTGATTGAAATGTTTTGCCTGCTCCACTGTATCAGCAGGGCTTTCTGTGATGATGTTGGAAATTAGACCTTGTTTTAAAAAAAAACCAAACCAAAACAACAAAAAAAGTGAAACACACACACAACAAAAAAACCAAACAAATAAACACCAAATGTGCCAGAAGAATTTTGGTCTAAGTGAATCAGTTCTCCAATTAAATTGAAGGTTTGGCAGCACAAAAATATAAGAAAACAAGGATTGGGGAGAAAATTGTGGTGGAAGGGAGGAACTGTGATTTTATTATTAGGTTTTTTATTATCATTTCATGCTGCTGCTGAGAAAATGTATGTGGGTCTGTTCAGGCAAGGTGGAACAAATTGTGTGAAGCAGTGCCCACCTGGGAACAGCAGTTTATTTTCTGTGCTTAATAAAAACTTAAGAGCACAACCTAGATTTTACATTTTTGTTAATTCTTTAGGTCAGTCACATTAGAAAACTATATAGTAATTCTTATTTGTGTGTAAACAAGGAGAGAGAATACTTTATAGTTGTGAGGCTGCCTTTTCTTTTCTTTTTTTTTTTTTTTTTTTTTTTTTTTTTTTTTTTTTTTTTTTTTTTTTTTTTTTGGCCAAACCAGCATCTCTCCTGAAAAATCGTTTGGTTCCCACTAGGGTGCCAAGGAGAGGTTTTTCACAGCAATGGGCAGGGACAGCAACAGACTTGAGGCTCAGCTGGAGCACCTGTGCAGTCATCTTAATTTTGAAAATGTATATACTGGTAAATGACAGAGCTCCCTCCCCCAAATACATTTAATCTGGAAATCTCCAAGCAGCTTATCTGCTAACAATCTTTTAATATTCTATTTATTTATTTATTATTGCTGCTTGGGCTGCTCATATAATCAGATAAAGGTCATTAAGCCAAATTTATGATTAAATAGGATAAAACTATTTATTCTCTTTACTCAGCCTATTAATGTTATAGCTTATGCTGACTAGATGTCGATAATTCAAATGAAGTTGCTACATTTTTCAAATATCATAATTATATGAAAAAGCTATATTATCTCATTGTGAGGATTACTTTCCACTACCTTATCTGCCATAATGTCTGCACATATTGGCCTTCAGATTTCCTCGTGCTGCTAACTGCAGACATTCCTCTAAGTCTCCCATCTGGTATCTGCATTAACCTCCACATAGTTTCATTATGTTATTTTATTCCTTAAGTCATTGTTAAGGATTTAAGGGACTGTTTGTCAGGCTTTTCCATGTTTGCTTGCAAAACAAAGTATCTAGTGTTTTCTCTTTTAATTGCAGCCAAATTGTTTGTGGTATGAGACTGTCACAGCATAAAGCAATTGCTTCATGATTTCAGAACACATTAAGGGAAGAGTATTCTTTCAAAACTATGTTCACTAAAATGTAATTGACTTCAGCACCTACCTCAAAACTGTGGATCCTTGTAGGCTTCCTGGTTTGGGAAAAACAGACCTTAAGGCCACCCTAAGGCAGAGCACACCTTGCATCTCCTTCCCTTGTAAGAACTCTGTGGTATTTGAGTGTTTTCAAGAGAAAAGCTCCTGTAGTTCGGGCCCTTAGAATTTTTACCAACTTTTTTTCTCCTTTTAATTGTCTATGACCTTGTCTTGAGAGAGGCCTAATTAGAAGCTCGTAAGGGCCACAGCTAATTTGATGAGGTTTGTGTAAATGCAGACTGCAAAAGGAAAGCTGGGTTCCTCAGCCAGTCCCTGTTGTCACAGGTAGCTCCAGTTTACTCCAGTTTCTAAGGTGCCTGACAGAGATCTGAACTCATCCACGTGTGGTAGAGTCCTGGAAAAGAAGTGATGATGTGACCAGCCTAATGCAAATGACACTCTCCTAGTGTGGGTGCCGAGGCTGAGCCTCATTATGACAGACTAGTGACCACATGGCAGTAGAAAATTTGAAAACATGGCAGAAAAAGATAAATTTTACCCAGAAAATATTTTGTGGTAGTCTATTTGAAAGGTTCCCAAGTAACTACAAAGCAGAAGTGTAAACTAGATTTCAAAAAATAATTTATTCACTGTTTATATCCTGAAATTTTCTTATAACTAGATTTCCAATTCTTTGTAAGAATTACTTAGTTCACTTCCAGATTGTCTGCTGTCTTGACTCTCTTCCTATAGAAATTGGACAGTTTTCTCCTCATTGCTGACTTCTGCCTTCCCCTTCATTCTCCAGGTTTTTGAGTTTCCTGTTCTCTCAACAGCTGGTCTCAATTTCATCATCCAAAACTTCATTTCTCTAGGAAATCAGGCAAATGAATTGTCTTCATCCATGTTTAAAACAAATTCATTCTAAATTAGTCTGTGCCCCTTCAGTGTTAATTTTCCATGACTATTATAGTCATTGAGCTTTATGGCATGAACACAAGCAAATATTAAGTTTGAAGGCTTAAACGTTTTTCAGTGAATTTTAAATTGTGAGCTACATCTTCAGCTGTGATCTGAGTCAGTAGGAGTCTTCAAAGCCAAGTGCTAGGGTTTGTATGATGTGGTGACAACAGTAGCATTGTGTCCTCTTCGTGCCAGTTGAAGAGCTGGCCTGTCACTAGTCAAAATAAGTTGCTTCAAATTATTATTATGAACAACTTGTTTTAAAACAAATTACTTAAATTACTCAGCTACAGAACCAAACTTATTAAATGTAGCTAAGTATCACCTCAGTGTGGCCTGAGGTTGGCATAAATGAGCTATTTGCTATTTTGTTCTGGGATAGTTGTTTGAAAATTATTTAACATTCATTACAGTAGTAAACATTTAAATGTGACACACACTGAAGAATTTTGTAGTTGATTTGGAAACCTGGGAATCTCATGCATCCATGAGGCTTGGGAACACTTCTGAGATACAAGCAAGATGTATCTCTGACATATGACTCTTTATCTGAGGAAGTCAAGATATGAATCTTAGGGAGTCAGTCATGACCAGAAGTGGTGTCTTGGCTCCTCCTCTGAACTATTCTCCAAAGGAACCTAATTTGGGTGGACTAAATTATCCCTTAGAAAAGCCTCACTATCTGCACTCAGTACAAAAGCATATAAACCTATTCATCATGTATTTAATACTCTTACAACCTTTTTCTACCTGCAGTCGCTTAGCTGAAGCTTATTTCACAGTTCTTAACACTCCCCTGAACAATTAGGGTACTGGTAAATACTGTCAATCTTTTACTTAATCTTTAAAGCAAAATGGAAAAGGAATGTATGAAGTATTACTTCACTCTTGTGTGTATTTTGAGAATGTAGTATTAGATGATGGAAATATTTAATTCCTTGTCAACTTGATCCAGTTTGATTTGGTGATGAGGAAGTTATCATTGCATGGTGCTTCTATGAAGGTAAATTTGACTCAGGGTATGTCAGGAGACAGTGTAAGTGTCCAAAGAAAACAGTTCCACTGAACAGATGTCCTCGTCACAGAACTTGATCCCCTGTTGGCTTTTTAGAGAGAAGTAAAATGCTGAGAAAACATGGACTGAGTTACTTCTGTGGAGATCAGTACCCCACATCCAGGCTAAAGCATGTTGGCAACCAGTCCACGGATATTTTATTTCTATTTTCATCGGCAATACAGTCAAACAAGCACTCAGTATTTCCACAGGGTGGGATGGGGGAGAGTTTCTATAATAAAAAGCTGGTGTTAAGTCTGACAGCTTCAAAAGGAAGGATTTCAGCATCTTTCAAGTTCCCTGTCACTTGCTATCCAGCTGTTACTGTGGACTAATATATCAAACAGGTTTCAGATGGTTTCAGTGATGCTCAGTGTTTCATTTAAATTTGTAAAAACGTGTCCTATTTATCAGACCAGTAGTGTTTTGCATATGCTTTTTATAGCTAGGAGTATTTGCCTTCATGGCATCGTGTGAAACAAACACCCTTGAGTCCCTGCTCCTCGTGCCATTTCAGCTCTCTCCTTATGTGTTGCTATTGGTGCTTTAGTTCAGGCTTCCCTGATGTATCAGTGGATGCACCCTCAGGAGCTTTACGTGGCAGGGAGAAGTATCCCAGCTCTTGATTATAAGAGACTGACAGATTGGTCACGAATGCCAACGACTAGCAGGCATTTTCTACACTCAGCCTTTATAGAAAATGCTCAAAATAAAAAGGCTTGGAGTTGGGGTATGAAGCAGGGGGAAGGCAAGACACTGTATCTTGTCAGCTCCTTTTTCATTCTGTTTGCCTAGAAGCAGTTTTCATCTCATTTGAATAGAAAAGAGCACTGGCAAGTGGAGGAGACCAAGCCTGCTACTGGAAGATGATGTGTGTGACAATGCTTGGGTTATGGGGAGCAAACACTGCATCCCAGTTCAGCTGTAGTTATCCTTTCTTTAAACAGATGCTCAGGGAAGACTGTGAATCAGCTTTATGGAAGCAAGCTCCACATTCAGATTACAGAACAGGAGTAAGTTTCAAATTGCAGATATCTGTTTTCTCCTCTTCTTGTTAATTTCTGGACTTATTTGTGGTTAATATTATCCTGGAAGTAAAGCCTTGGAAGGCTTTAATTGCTCCACAAATTGAGTATGGTCCTTGCATAGGGTAAAGTATCATAAAACCAACTTAGAAGCAAGGAAGAGAAGAACCATCTAAAATATCCAAGAGGGACACTGTCTCCTATAAGTCAGCAAACTGTAGGTGGAAAGAATTCTACATTTTGACTCTGGTTTTTGTCATCTGTCATTTGACCAGGAGCTGAGTCATAGTAATTTGAGAATCTGTCAAAAGAGAAAGTATTAATCTCCCAGTTAGACACATGATTTTACCTTGACACTGAACACGTCAGGCAGTTGAAATGATAAAACAATAGAGAGAAACAAATCTTAAGCTGAGTAACCTGAGCTATCTCATTTTGAGTCATGCTGGAGGTCCCAAGTCAATACCCTGGGCTACCTCCAAACACCTCAAAGGCTTGAATTGGCTTCAGGGTTTTCCAGACTCCCACTTCTGTTGTGAGACTGCTCTGAGTTTAACCATGACTTCCTGGATCACGACTTCCAAATGAAAATTTCTTCAGAGCTGTTCCCCTACAAATATTCATGCCAAATTTATGTTCCCCAGCCCTTCTGAGTAAATTTTCTTGCAGATTTCAGTCAGGCTATTCAAATGAAGCTGAAAGATGGGAAATAGCTCTGTAATATTGAATTATGGAGAGGTGAAAAACAAAGTGACAGAACTCTTTGTCTCAAATTTTGTTGTTCTTTATACCTAGGCAAAGCATGCCTTATACTGTATGTAAGTTGAGAAGGATGGATCTGAACTTTCTTTTAATATGCTAAACTATCACATACTGACAGGACATCTCCTTCAACCTCTGCAGCAGATTAAGGGCACATTTCATGATGGAGAACTGTGATTTCAAAGGGCACTTGCTGTAACTACAAACAGGGTAGACTTAGTCTGTCCCTTGGAGATCAAATACCATTAGAAGTGCAATCTAATGTTCTGCTCACGATGATAGTGAGGTCCCAGGTTTTCTGGGCCTCAGAAATGCTACAGCAGTTTCCAGTACTTCTACCAATATGACTAAATATCAATACTTTCCTAGTTGCAAAAGACGTTTGTCCTTTGCAAAAAAAAAAAAAAAAAAAAAAAGAGAGAGAGAAATAACTTCAGTTTACTTAGTTTACTTTAGACCCTGATTTTAGTCAGATTGGGAAATTGTGCATAGACCCCAAGAGGTGCAAGAGAATTAAAAGCTGGCAACAAATTTTGATGGCATTAGAAACTTTAACAGCATTTTCCTTAAGTGGGCAAGGAATTTGGCTGCAAGAATAATCATGAAAGCTTGTGTGTATTCTGAAATCACTTAGGTATGTTTCTTTTTATTTGGAGAGAAAAATTTCCCAGCAGAATGGGAATCATGTGATACAGGTGATCCACTCTCTGCCCACAAATAATGAACTACCATATTGTCATATCTTCATCTGAACATTATGATGTCATTATTAGCTCTCCTAAAAACTTAATAAGCCTCAGCAAAAGACCAAAGTTCAGTCCTCACAGGATGGTTGGCAAGATCAGAGTAAAAGCTGGGATGGATATTAGTGAACGAGTTTATAAGATGAAACATAACTGAAAAAGTTTACAGAATATAAAATTCCATTCTTTGTTGAGCCTATTACCTCTAACTGAAACTAGGAAGGAGTATCACAAGTCATTTGTAACTAATGAAAGATATATTTCTAGGCTGGACTACTGAAGTCAGTGGTTTTTGCTTTCTTCTAAATACAGTGCCTTATGCATGAAACTTTCAAACACTTGTTAATTTTCCCAGTTGTGCAAGCACTAGATTACTATGGAGATAACTGGATAAATAAGTTAAAAATTAAATAATTCAAAAACTGAAAGCAATTTCAAACGCTGAAAGATTCTAAAGTAGATAACAAATGTCAAAAGGCTGGATGTACAATGAAATGCTTAGAAAACAAACCATGACATACCTATCAATGATTTATATAACTGAGTTAATTTTGAGTATGTTTTAAAAAAGTTTAAGGGGAATGTTTCAGAGTTTGGGTTTTTTTGGTAAACAACTACTTCTTGAATAATTAGTAGAAATTAATGGAAAAATAATTGTATTCTTTTGGAAATTAATTTCAAAAAAGCAGTGTGTATTCAAAGGACTTCTGGAATCTACTTTAATGACTGGGAAGTAAATTGCACCTTTAAAATATGCAAATAAGGTGTTTCATTAATAGTCATCTTGGCCCTGAAAACTGGACCGTAACATGAGCCCACTTTCTCATTTACACTGTTATCCTCATGTTATGCTGATATGCTGGTATCTTTAGTGCTACCTGGTAAAATTTGTATTAAAAATTAACATCAAGTGTGTGGATGATGACAGTAATTACTTTTCTCTATCCCAACCATCCAAAGGCTCGAAAGGCATAAATACAGATGTTTGCGTGATTTTTGTCAAGGTGTCCTTGAATGAGAGGATTTAAACCTCGACAGTGTCGCTTGGGCCCAAGCCAAGTCATGTGTCCTCATTGGTCTTGAGGCTTTTCCTGTGAATGCAGCTGTCACTCTCCTTTGCAGAGTATCCTAATGGAATGAGACTTCTCTGTCCAGTCCCTGTCTAAGCCTATGGATGTGTGGCTGAGGCTCTGGGAACCCCCAGCTATTTAGCACCCCTCACTTGAGCTTGATAGTTTTTCACTGCTCTGAAACCAACTCTGCAAAAAAAAAAAAAAAAAAAACAAACCCTCTTAATTATGAGGTTTATAAAATTATGTATTAAGGAAATTAGCTTGATTAAAAATATATGCATGTATCATACTTAAGAGATGTGCAAAGTGCAAGGGGATCATTGCCTGCTATATTTGAACCTTCTCTATATGCACAGGCTTCATTGCTGTGGCAATATTGATAAAGCTAAAGCAGTGCATTCCCCAGTTTCCAGCTGTATCAGTAGAAGCATATTGGTGCACATACCGTTTGTTTCCCTTCCCTTAGGAGAACTGGGATATTAGGATTTACATTTCCTCAGAGATTTTGCAATTGGACTGTGGCTGTATCAAATTGCTTGCATTTTTTGCATACTCCTGATGAAAATTGCACTGACATTTGAGTATATTCATTAGGATGGTCATGAAAATGCAATGGTAATGGTGCAAAGTAGTTCTGCCTCTCACAAAACAAATGGAACACATTTTCTTATGGTTTTGTCTATTTAATGATGTCCTGTTTATCTTACACACACATTCTGTCCCTTTTCCTCTGTTTTCTGATGTAGCTGTTAAGATCCTGGTCATCAGGTGCTGTGCCTTGTCAAGGAAATATGTGTAATTACAGGTGCACTGAGTACAGCCAAGGAGAATGTATCATGACTGAGTTCTGCCCCCTTTTCCATCAATGGTATAATTAATTTAGTTATCTTCCTTTGCCTTTGCTAGCAGTTTTTGAATTCTCTGGGCCTCTTCCCCTCTAAAGTTTCTGGAAAGGAGAAAGATACTGTAGGTACTCTGTCTGGGGGGTGCTCGGTGCAGGTTCAGACGGTCGGGACGGTGACGGATGGAGACGAGAGATCTCTGTAGTCAGATCTTGGAACATGCAGTTTATTGCAAAGGGCGTGGGTACAGGGGCACTGCTTAGAGCTGCAGCTGGCAGCTCTGAGCAGGCCCAAGAGAGCAAGAGAGTAAGTGGGTAAGTAAAGAGAGAGAATAGTAAGAGAGAATAGTAAGAGTCTATAGTAAGAGTCTAGTAAGAGTCTATAGTAAGAGTCCCTGAAGTCCTGGTTACAATACAATAAATCATCTTCTGTACTGAATATTCTAATTGTCACTAACCAATCTAATACAAGATACAAATCCTATAGCATTTACATACAGCCTATAAGAGTTCTTATATTACCATAGAGTGTTACATCTTAACTTCTAAAAACTACTCTTTGGACCCCTTCTGCTGAGCTAGTAGGGTCTGCTCTGACCCTTGGACCTGCCTGCAAGCAGAGGGTATTGTTCAATCAAGAGGGGATTACCTTCAGTTGGCCATACCATTGTTTTCCAGTTGTTCAGTAACTAAGACTTGGTATCTCAAAGGTGGCTTTCATTTCGATGTCGCTTATAGTTTTCATATTCCCAAAATCTTTTGTCAGGCAATCATATTTATAAGGCTTTCCTGTTTCATCTTCCCCAACAGATACCAGGAAGCATGATATCCTGGAAAGTCATGCCTCACTCTACATAACTGGTTCAAAACTACCATGAGCCCTGGCCTCAGAAGGAGACTTTAGCGATCAAATAAATTTACAACTTGGGATATGTTTCCTCAAAGCAGACTGAGACCATCTAAAAGCTTGCTGCATTTAGAACGGATGATCCTGTTCTTGCCAATATCCTTGTACCCAATTTTGGCACTCACTGGACTCCTTGGTGAGTGGATTCAATCTGCTAAATCCTCTGGGCGGAGTGGGACTGCCCATTTGGGCAGCAGTCAGCTCTTAGACTCGTTCTGCTGCATCCTCTACCAGCACCCTTTCCCTCTGATTATCCTGACATGCTTCTTATGCTGTGTCCTTGTCTCCCACTGGACTTGCTTATCAAGCTTTCTAGATCTACATTTATTCAACTAGAATGCAGTTAAATCAACCCTTCCTCACAGAGCTGTTCCACTGGGAGTTTTGTGGTCAAAAACAAAAGGTCTGTTTCATCTGCAGTCACTTTTCTTACTGCTGGGGACTTCTCTGCTTCCCTGTGCTGTCACCCAGCACTTGGAAGGAATTTCCAGTCTTTCTCTTTAGAGCATCTTCACCAGCAGAGTTGTAAATCCATAATTCCTTGCTGTGACTAATAGTGTGTATTTTCATGTTGTTAATCCTATTTCTACTATAATATATAATATAATCTATATGTTGATCATATAGAAAAGACTTATAAAGTGCAGGGTCCTTCTATTAAAAAAAATGCCCTAGGGTATATCACCGTGTCCCGCAGCCATAGGGAGGAGGAGGAGAGAAGATCCAGCAGGCAGGAATTGTGCAGCAAGATTGATTTATTTAATTATTTTGCAAACTCTTTATAGACTTTTTTCTTCATAGTCTAATTGGACAAAGGATCAGCCACCCCTTGGGGTGATTGGCTAAAATCCTAAAACATCCATTGTCAAAATATTTTTCTACTGTACCATAAACAAGACTTTTCAAGGTGGCAGGTGTTTCATTGTTTACAGAACTCTGCTACCTCTTCTGTGAGAGAGAAAAGTCTCTCACGGACTTAGAAAATAGCAAGAAAATCCTTGCTAGCAGCATTTTTGTATCCACATCCTACTATCAATTTTCTTTTGCCATGGGATATTAATTACTGACTGCCCTCTAACATTTCACAGGACCGGTCCATTGGAGCATTTGGCCGTCATATAATACTTCCAATTTTTGGCTTTTAATAGTAGACCTTTTTGTTCATAGCTGAAACTAGATTTACTGCTAAGTTAAGCAGTTTCCTGAACTTCAGAAAAAGGGTTGGTTTTGACATTTGACAGCTAAACTCAGAAATTTTACTGCACTTGATAATTCTTTGGCAATTTGTTCCTTTCTGCACGTGTCATGGTGCTTTGCTAAATTCAGCATCAACCTTTTTGATCTGTAGATAAGGAAACTAAGGTAAAGACATGCAGTTACTGATTTCTTAGCTCTGATTAGGACTTGCATTTTTCTGACTGCTTTGTTTCTTCTTTGAATATCTTCCCTTCATCTAGCATCTGAATTTTATTGGTTTTTTTAAACTAGCCTATAGTTATCCTACAATTCTAGAAAAGTATGAAATCCCACGGTGCATGCCAATGCTCCTCAGAATGTATGGTATAGACTAAGGTGCACAAAATGTCTTAATGCAGTTACAGGAGATGGACTTGTTAAAGATAACTGGGAATAATGAACACATCAAAGTTAGGGTGGTGAATAATGTTAATGTTTCACAGGCAGAAGTTTAACAAGCTTAACTCAGTGTTTCTGGGGAGACCTCTGTCTCTTTGTATATAACGCAGTTTCAAAATTATTCTTGAAAGAAGAAGGCGCCAGGAGCAGAGGAATCACTACTTTAAAGAAAAGAATGAGGCTTCTACAGGCACTGGATGCCTTTGAAAGATGGCACATAATACAGCAGGTGAAACTCTGGAGGGAAACAGTAGGGATGGTGCAGTTCTTCCTCTGTATCGGTCTGAAGTGGAGAGAGTACCTAAATTCAGCTGCATGATGTTCCTGAGGCAGACACATCCATCCAGAGATGAGGGAATAAATGGGTCCTGGTGGCTGGGAATTTTTTGAAGAGCTGTTACTTGAGGAGGCAATCTGCACTGTGATGGCTCAGGGGAGCTGTAAAGGGGTGGGAGGAACGGAAGAAGACAGGCCTACACCCAACTTGCTTTTTTCTTAGTTCCTTGTTGGGGGGAGCAGATGGGGAGACAGCAGCAGCTCTTCCCTGGTCTTGCTCTTGCTGCTCATCAGGGATGTCACTGGTGCAGCAGGAAGGGTTTAATTGCTCCTCCTGGCATGGGGAGACCTTCAATGCGTCTTTCCTATACAGGAAAGGAGGGCATTGTGATTCTGCTCTGGAGATGATGAAGCTCTTGGTTCATCATTCCTGGGTCAGCTAACCCAGCAGCTAAGCAAAGCACAGCAATAACCAGTTTATGGCTCTGGAGTGCTTCCTTCAGGTCTCTCCCTCATGATATATAGAAGAGAGAGAGCCCGTGAGAAGAAAAAGATTTACCACAAACTTTAGAGAATTTTGGACTGAGGTAAGTGCAGGCAGAAGCTTTCAGGGGAAAGGGAAGGTGAATAAGAAGAGAGATGGAAAACTAAAGGTCACAGTATTTATGAGATGTCTGTGCTGTGAAGGAGAGGGATACATTGAAAAGCAGAAGAAATGGGTGGGAAATAAGTATTCTGAGGGCAGAGGATGATAAAGGTTTGAGGGACCTGGGGTTTGTTGAAGAGTTGTTCTGAATAGAAAGTGATCAGATCCTTACAGGAGTAAATAGGAGGAGATGTTTGGGGAAGAAATATGTCCTGGGGAATGATAATATGACTTAATTTGCTGTAGTGATTTGCAAGAAGCAACAGGAGGGACTATGAAATAAATGTGAATTTAGAAGCTGAAGAAGAAGGACATAAATGCAGGGATTTTGACAAAAAGATATTATAAAGATAGGTATTTTGAGAATTGTGAAATAGTAATTTTCAAGAAGAAAAAGCACGAGTTGAACATTTATAGGAGGAAATGATTATGCTCATGTTGTATGATGTAGTCTTCGATCAAAAGCCAGACTCATATGTCTTTAGAAAATTGCCTAATTATTTGATACTTGAACAAATCCTAATTTACCTTTCTGACATGTGGAAGAGGTTTGGGGTCTCTTTGTGTTTGTTTGGGGTTTTTTTGTTTGTTTGGTTTTGTTTGTTTGTTTGCTGGGGTTTTTTTTACAAAGCAGAGGACACCTTTGAAAATAAGGGCAGGATCTTTAGAAGAAACGTTACCTTTGGTGAATCTGTCTGCAATGTCTCAAGTATAAGTCTCTTCAGAAAATTTTTGGTTGTTGACTGCTCCTCCTAGCAGTCATGAAATAGGGGAGTATAGCAGAAGGTCTAAAGGAAAATGAAAAGTAGAGGCAGGGTTTTGATTGAGAGTCTAGAGAAGGCGTTGATTGTTGATGAAAACAGAGAATTGATTAATTGGGTACAGATAACATATCAAAAGGGTTGAAGGCTAGAGGATGGAGTGGAGAATGAGTTTGTTTGGGGTTTTTTTTTAAGAATGGGCTAATAAAAGAGAAATTGTCACCTGGACATGTCCTGTGCTGGTAACTGCCAGGAAAACGTATGATGGCTTGGGGTATGAGGAGGTGTGGAGGAAATAACAGGAGAGAAAATGTCGATTATCAGAGCTCAAGGTGCTCCAGCTGTACAGGACAGCATTTCCTGCTTGGACAGGCCATTATTACAGCCTATCATGGTCAGTGAAAAGAAACTGTGCAAAGAAGTCCTTGCAAAGGTTTCCTTTTTCTGGATTTACCATATGGAGATGTACACTGCAGCTCCGTATTTTCATGGGAAGGAAGCCTGTAAAGCTCATTGCCTAAAAGAGTCTTTTGTTTCTGCCTTTCTAGTAACAAAGGAAGTTTTTGGTGCTAAAATAAGTGGTGTGATGCACTGTACTTCTAAAGCTGTTAAAAGGCTCTTAACAGCTCTATAAAATACTTGCCGCCTCCTCCTGTGCTTTCAGGAAATTTTACTCTAATATTTATTTCACTGGCTTATACAGAATTTCCTCCCTTTTAAAATGTAGGTTGTTAATTATTTCTGGGTTGTCATGATCAACTCCCCTCCAGCTATTAAAATGTACTTGCATTGTAGTTTTATTATTGCTTGCAAAATATTAGAAAAAATAATTTTGCTTGACAGTTGAATTTGAAGTATACGTATTGACTCGGCAATGCAAATGGATCTTTTATGTTAATTTCCTGCAAATATTCAAGTAGTGGAGTTTTACAGGAAAAAGCACTCATAAAAGCAAGTCTTTATGAATATTCACTGAAAGTGAATTTTGAATGGTACACTTGAGCCTAATCTTTGAAAGTCATGCTGTGTGGGCTAGTTTACATAGATCACTTCACACTATAGCAAAAACTGTAGCATTCAACTAGTCAGCACTGCACAAATAGGAGCTAATGTTGGTTTTAAGGGGTTTGCAGAAAATGATAAAAAAGCAAGCTTACAATACACTGCAAAATTCTGCATTTTTTCAGAACTCTTTATGAACAGAAGACAAGGCAAAATTGATAAACAAATTAGGTGTCTAGACTTCACCCACCACTGATGAAAACATTTAAAAGCAGAACACTTTGTGTTGGTGCAGAACACTCATGGTGTCTTGGGAGAGAAATGTATTGCCTGAAATTCAACTTCAAACATCCCAGGAATTCTAGGAAATTAAGTTAGCATTGCACTGTGTAAGTATAAAACATATACATGCAACTGAGCACTGTTTGTGCACACCAGTTTTGTAAAATTGGCGTTTTGAGTAAGTGTATTGCTGTATTCCCTTCATCGTTTTACTTTTTCATCCTACCAGAGGATCATTGTTACCAAGTCAAACACACTGAAATTTGGCAATGGTCGTGTTAAGCTTGCCTTTTATGCAAACTTAATTAGTCCCTGTGGTTTTATCATCTTCAATAAGATGTTCTGCTGAGCATGTGCAAATAGGTATTTTTGAGGGCTTACAACTTAATTTTAGGAAGATGACTTCTCATATAAAAGTTAGCTTCAGAGTATTTGAATTTTAGACATGTGGTCTTCTAAATTTTCTAGTCAAGGCACAGACTGCTTTAAAACAAACCAGGCTTTATGGTTTCTTTTCCTCAGCAACCTGCCCTGACCTCCTAGAGCCTCTGTGTGTCCTGAGACACTCTGCTAGCCATGGGTTAAGAAAACAACTGCTATGGAAAGGGTTTTTTTTTTGATAATGCTGTCTACCATGGATAGGGTGTTGAACCATTAGGATCAGGCCCCCATTTAGATCACAACTTTCTGGTGCAGGTCAGATTCTCCAGTGACAGTAGGGTTGCTTAAAGTACCCCAGGGGCTAATGAGGGCTTTCTTTCCTGATGAAATGAACAGTAGTAACTAAAAGCTTGAAACACTCAAATTATGTCACTTTCCTTGTCTCACAATTCTAATTCTGTTAAATGGGCACAAGGTATTCTTCATGAGAATTCATTGCATAATACTAGCACACCTTTTTTTTTTTTTTTTTCTTCCCTGTTTTCATATGTGTATGTTAAAAAGCTGTCAAAACTTTCCTGTGAATAGGACCCGTATTTCCTGCAAAATCACTCTCAGGTTTTTTTGTTTGTGGTACAGTGTATGGTGCATGCCTGTTCCTGGTTGCAAAGGTCTTCGGATGCTTTCTCATCTTTTAACCTCCTGCAGGTAGTTTATTGATTATAGTCCTGATGAACAAAAATGTAGTGATCCTTGACCTGGATAACTGTTGGCCTGCAAAGTGGTTTTGCAGGGTTTGTACTGCTGTCTTGTATATTTGGATGAAATATGCAAAGGGAAAAATTGTCATTTCTGCTTGTTATTTTGGGGAATAGAGGGTGTAAATGAGTCAGGGCCATTTTCCCAAATGGAGCGCTATTGAAATATGCTACAGTCTGCCTGGGAGGTGGTGAGGCTCTCACGTACTTGCAGAATATAACAGAAAGTGCATTTTGTGGTGAATGTACCCTGACTTTCCTTTCAGACATCTGTTAGGTCTGCAAAGATTCTTGGAGCAAGACTCGCTGGTTGCTAGAAAGTGGTGGGAGTGAGCAAAACATGATTTTATTTTATTTTATTTTTTTAAATATTTCAGGACTGCCAAGAAATAGTCAGAAGCCAGTTGAGTGCTTTTGGCCACTTGGTAAGTTCCCACCTTTGTCAGGCGCATGCTCCATGCTCATAGTCGTTCCCACTGTTTGATGTCCTGAGATGGTAGCTAATAACTAGGATTTTATTACCATATTCTCTGTCTGTTCTCTCTCCCTGTGTTCTGTAAGACCTGGTTTGTTCCTGATGTGCAAAAGCTCTGGCCATCGCACTGTCAATGGTACTGTGGTAGCATGTGGTCTGACTGTATTTATCTAGAAATGCTTTATGGGCTGACTTCTTGCACTGTGCCTCAGACAAACGTTTTCCCCCCAGCCCTTCTGTGGTAAACAAAGTTCTCTACATTTGAATACTTTAGGGCATGTAATTCTGACAACAGAGCTAGGATGCTGAATGACTACCAGAACATGAAAACACTGCCAAGTGACTGATAACACTTCAGCAGGAATGACTATTTATCTTTTATGACCTTAGGAAAAAGATCTGTATTAAAGCAGAGATGTTCCAGGAATGGTCAAGGAGCTTGTTTGATATGGGATGAAGGGCTTGTTAAAATGCATTAAGAGTTATGACAGAGGATGATTTCCCAGCAGTTGTATATGTTGCCGAAGAATTTTGTCACTATGTAGCCAGCAAAAGTCCAAATATGCTAAGGTGACAAGTTACTGGAGGCAGTATCAACAAAATCGTAGGGAAAGATACCAGCCAGGTTGCAGCTCCCGCAACTTCCATAATAAAGATAAAATTTATAGATGCTTCATATATCCTCAGGGGACGTATTAATTGGTGCTTCTCTGTCCAGAAACACACGTAAACAACCCGCTGTAGCTCATGCTCAGCTCACCGACGACAGCTTTGCCGCTCATTTGTGCCCGCTCCGCAGAGCGCTACCGAAGGGAGAAATGGGATTCGAGAGAAAAAAAAAAAACAACTCCTGAGGATGTTTCTTCGCTGCACAGCTCAGCCCGGCGGAGCTGTTCCCTGCGCGGGTGCAGGCGATCCCAGCGCTCCGCTCCCGCCCGGCCGGCGCTGCCGCTTTAACGCGGCGGGGCCGCGGGGGCGGGGAAAGGCCGCGGCGTTGCCGGGCGACGGCGGCGTCGCCGCGGGGAGCGCCGGGCTCCGCTGGCCCCGCTGGCTGCGCGCCGCTCCCGGCCGGGCAATAGCTCTAAATCAGCCCTTCCACCGCTGCCCCGGCCCGCTGCGCCCCGGCACAGGCGCTCGCTGTTAGAAAAAGCTCCACATGGGACAGATGGGGAAGGTGGTTTTAATCAGCTTTGCCGAGCGCTGAGAGGAGCAGCCGGCGTGAGGTGGGCGGCGGGGTAAGGCGTGAGGGGACGGTAGGAACACCGCTCCCGCTCCTGGCTCCCTGGGGAACGGGGGTGTCCCTCGGCGTGCCCGGGAATAGCGCGGTGGGGATGGCAGCTCCCAGGGAGTGGTGCGAGACTGAGGTAAGCGCCGGGGGGCCGTAGGCGTGAGGTCCAAGCAACTCGCCTGAAACCCTCGGCAGAGACTTTCGGAGGCCCAAGTTGCATGTCCCGGTTTGCTGCCGTGTCCCGTATTCCTTGCTGTGACACACAGAGCCAGGTGACACGACAGATCCGGGATAAACTCCCTTCGGCCATGAGCCTGCGCGCCCTCGAGTCGGCCTAATCCCATGGCCTTGCTCGGAGAAATGTCTCGGCCCTAGCCGGCAAGGGTGGGCAGGTGGGCCTGCTGGCTGGAATCTGGACGAAGAATTCTGACCCTTGAAATCCCTAGCCGGGCATCATCTCTGCTGGTGCAAAAGAGCAGGTTCCTCCTACGGACTGTGTCTGTTTTCTGTGGTTTGCAGATCCCGGCTGTCAGCCACGTGCGTTTAGCTGGCCAGAAGATGTAGATGTCCCTTGTGACTGAGTCCTTGCATGGGCGTTATGAGGATGAAATGCTACATAAACTCTTAAAGCACAGCACCTGAGGACATTGCTACCGACATGGACTTCATTATTTATTTATGTTTGCTTTAATCAGGAGGAGCTTTTCTGTAAACATGAATTGCTGGGCTCTTTCCTTGAGATGTCGTTTCTTGTTTCATGCTATTGAAACATTAATCTTAACTTATTATGACTCCTTTGTGTTGGTCAGCTCTCAGGGACATTTCCCTAGGCTTGAAAATGTGGGAGCTTTCAAGAATGTGTCAATTGTGCCAAGTCAAGCCACTTGTGGGCTGCCAGACCGAAGTACTTTTTGTCATAGCTCAGTAGCCGTTCAAAGTATTATATCCTGCACTCAGAGGTTTTGTGTTCAGGAATGTCCATATAGGTCTTCACCTTCGTCCTACAAACAGCTTCTTTCAGAAGGCCTTGGTACCTGTATCACAGAGGATAAAAGGGACTTGCATCCAGGGTCCTCCAGCAACGCTTCCAGTTTTATTTTTCATAATCACAAGGATTGCTTCTCTACTCCCCGTTCTCCAAGGCTTGGAGCTTCATTTACGTTAACTGTATGGTTGAAACCTGAGCAAGAAGGTGTAATGTAAGTAGTATTGAAGGTGTTTACTTTCCTGGTGCTCTTAAAAAAATTGACCGTTGTAGGCATGGTCATTATTAGCAAGCTCTTTAAACTTTCAAAAGGTGTGGTGGGAAACTCTGACATTTATAGAGCCGTATTTAGGTTGGGGTCTTCCCAGATGTCAAGACAAGTGGCTTCAGTTTCAGCAACATTGACTGATGGTAGTTCAATTGCTTTTAATGTTTGGAACTGTTCATACATAAGGTGCATGTCTATTATCAAAAAGAGAAATTTGACTTTCCAATTCACATTCCTCCTGAAAGCTGCTAGAAAATTATGTTGTCAGATGGTTGTGCTGTTGCTGCTTTCATGATGGAAAAAAAAATTATCTGTGATGTTAGGACTTTTCCAACACAAAGCACCCAAAAATGTATATTTTGGAGCCATAGAAGAGAGGTCATAGTGTTCCTGGAAGATGTGAGGAATGTTGCCTGACTGGCAGACTGTGTTGCTGCTTTAACAAACTGTTCCACTGTTTAAACTGCTAGTGAAGTTTCACTAGGTGCTCACAAAGTAGAGGTGGCTAAGCGTGCTCCCTCTCCTATTTGCCTACATGTTGCGTTTTCAGGAAATAGCTCTGTTAGAAGTGACCTTTCGGCTTGACTGGGCCTTACTTACAAACCTGCTTTTTGAAAAACACATCCCAGATCCTACAAAGAAGTTCCTGTCATCGATCACAAAATGCAGAGCCTCCTACTCTTTCTTACCTTCGTTGTGCAGATCTCTTTAAAATAAAGCACACAAAGAGTATAGTTTGTTCCTTCACACTACATGCCACAAATGATTTTGTACTTGTGTTCATAACTTATTCTTAGAATGTAGCTAATGATCTGCTTTGTTGAGGCACTCTTGATACTTGTTTTGCATGCTGCTGTGAAATAGTAAGTTGTCTAAGGGTAGCAAAATCATCAGAAAAAATAGAAATATCTAAAATTGTAATGCAAAATTATGGTAGTTTTATGCAGTGATAATTACCTCAAAAAACTCAACCTAACTGTAGAATTTGTGGTTAGGGATGAGAAATAAATGAGATCTGCAGAGCAAAAGGGACTTTTGTTTGAGTTGATTTTAAATCATTTCAGCTGGCGGTATGTGCAAAGGCGTCTCTGGAGCTTTGGCGTATGGTTGTTTTTATAGACAGCATTTTCTATATAGTGGTTGAATCTCGAATGTCAGAGAGTCCATTTCTGTTGTTGTCCCGTGCTGTGAGTTCATGTCCACACACGTGGGCACATCAGAGTCTCCTTCAGCAGAGCACATGCCTAACTTGGAGCAGAAGCATCCTGCTAATTTCCAAGCAAGCTGTTGCAGCGATGTGTTGAGTGAGATCTGTGAAAGTCTTTTGTCAATGGGATAGGCTTTGATGCATGGAGCCTAAAACAATGAAATGTTATGTCCTTGGTTTCAAATGATTAAGTGCTGTGAAGAAACCAGACTCTACTGATGACTGATAAGCCATGGACTAGTGTAAAAGATTAGCTTCCAATTGCTACTGTGTTAATAACTACACAGTGTACATATTCCTGTTCAGTGGGTTTTATAGATCACTTTAAAATTTTAATGTTTTTATTCAATTTTTGTAATAGATCACTTCGTTCTTATGTATTGTGAGGTTTGCTGCTACTCAACATGTAGAAAAGAAATGGTAAAGCCCAGTCCTGAAAATTGAAGATGGACAGCAGTGATTCCTGTGGTCAGGATGATATGCCACTGTCCAGGTGGTTTTGTTTCACTGTTCACAGAAAGAACGGTGTTAATTTTTCTTTTTTCATAAAAGGAATACTGAGCTCCAGCTCTGGTGGAACAGTTGTTGCACATGAGTAGCCATTGAAGCTTGACTCAGAAGGCATCTTAGAAAAGAGAAATAATTTACCAGCAAACTAAGATGCTTTCCCTTTTATTATATTGGTTTAGTGAATCCTTCAGGTTGGCAGATGGAGTTTGACTTACTGGATGTCCTACATTTTGCAGTCCCTGATGGGGAATTGTCACTGTTACATGTCATTTGTGAGACCTTTTAAACCCCATTATCACAGCAGAGGAGCACCACAGAACTGGGATGCATTCTAACAAAGTCTTTGTGTTCCCACCAAAGCATTAGGAAGATCAGCAAGAACGAGCTGCTCATTTTGCCAGTAGAGTGATTGAGAGTTTAACAAGGTTTTTTTTTTTTTTTTACTTGCAAAGTGCTCTTACATGAAGTACAGCAGGCCCTTGTGTTTTGGACATGCCATCCTAATGTGTTTTTGTGCTGAATTGTATATGGTCTGCCTGTGAGTGTGTGTGCTTAGGAAAGAAGCTAGGAGTGTTGCTGCACAGTATCCCATTACATCCTGTGACATTCTGATACGCGTGTACCCACGTAAGAGAATAGCAGGATTTTTGTTAGAAGTTACTGTGCTAGCTGAAATGAGAGTGAGTGATGTGAGGATCCAAGTCTGAAGGCCCTTTAAAGATTGCAGATAAGCAGAGACACCAAGAATTTTTTTCATCAGTTTCATATGTGAAGTTTTCTCATGCGAATCTGGGAGACGATACACTTTGACACACAGAGAGGAGTCATGTTACAGATTTATTTGAAGCCCTGATGTTCTTCTAAGATGTTTAGTAGAGATATTTGTAGGCATGCTTTTAAGTCACTGCATATTAGAAATATTGAAAGAAAAGCAAGAGAAGAGTGACAAAGCATTGACATTTGTACTCCAGTCTTTAAATTTACTTTCTCTTTAGGCAGTAAGTGAGCAGGGTTCTTGCCCCTGATTTCATTCTTGCCTCATGCTTCCTTCTTGCTGCATGTACTCATCAGTTAATGTAATTGCCTTCAGTAAGCCTGTGTGTACCCTGTATGTAAGCTTTAGCACAATATAGGAAACCATGTATGATGATAACCCTTCACAGTGGAATAGGATAAGAACATGGGTACAAGCTTAGCATATGTGAGTAACCATAACAGGCTGCTTGTATCAGTTAGTGTGAACTGGAGCAAGTTCAGATGCCCAGAAGATACTGGTGGTGGCAAGAAGTGAGCTGAGACCTTTTACAGGCAAAAGGATCAGCAGGAATGGCCTGACGTGAAGTGGGTAGCACATATATGTTTTCACTTTATTTATCTAAGGGACTAAAATCATATGGTATTAATATCCATTCATATGTTTTACATTAGGAATTAGACTGAAAGGGGTATTTGCTGTAAGATACCGTGCATCTGATTTTGAACCAGTGCAGATGTTTCCATTTGCTCCAGTTAATGTGTGGGAAACACCAGTGCGGCCACGTTAGATTCTCTAGAATCTTTTTCTCTTTGAAAGCTGACTGAGTGGATTTGTGTTAATTGCTTTTTTCCCCTCCAACCCCACCACTGAGATATATGTAGTCAGGTACTGGCTCCGTGGGACTGCAGGTTACCAGAAGTTGAAGACTTCACAAAGAACAGTGGCTTCTCTCTGTAATCATGGCTGAAATGGAAAATCAAGCTGAGAGGCAGAAGTAATGCTTCCTCCTATTTCACCTGTGTTAGAACTAGTTTGGATTTTTTCTTTTTTCTTTTTCCTCCCTCTCTTCTCTTTTCCCTCTTGATTTTGCTCTTTTACTAGTAAGTCACATTTCACATTTGTTCTTTCCAGTTTTCAAAGTGATGTACATCAAGGTCACTTCCCTTCTTAAAGTCATGACACCTTTGGGGATAAAAACAATGTGGGGATGTTTGTTTTAGATAACTAAAATAAACAAAACCCTGGATTATCCAATTATTGTTTATCCAGGAACGGGGTAAATCCAGTTCCTAAATATTTTGCTACTTAGCTGAGCCTTCCTTCACATTTATTATCTAACAAAACTAGCATGTTTACAAGCAAACAAAATATTGAAAAGACCAGTGGACAATTTATTAAGAAATGTGGTTTTAGTAAGGTTGGGAAAACAGAAGTCTTCATTTTGCATGGTATTTCATTGACAGCATTCCAGCAGGCTAAAATAGTAACAGGAGGAATTAATTTTTTCTCTTGGATTTAAAGGTGAATTAGTGAATAATGGCAGTATCAAAGAACAGCCTTTTTGATACTTTTCTTTTATAAATGTAGAGTAGGTGAAGACACTTATCAGTAGATAGGGGTTTTTTGGTTTTTTTGCCTCTGAAATATGTGTAAGTAAATACTAATCTCATATAAATTTTAAATGCTTCCCTCTTGTGACTTAGTGCACTGATTTAGTCTGGTGTAACTGTTAAAATATTTGACTTTTTGTGGATCAGTACATTGGGAACTGTATTTCTTGAGCAGCTCAAATGGGAAGGGTAGAACTTTATAATCTTTTCTTGTATTTATGATTACTTTAATAAAATACATCATGGTTTCACAAGCTTATGGAGCCTGTGCTTTCTCAGAACTCTTGACATCATGGTGATTGGATTGGCAAAAATATTTCAGCAGCTTGAAATGAAAAATGGGTTGCTGTGGATGGTATTCTCTGTACCTTATATGTCATTGTTGTGTTTGCTGTTGATGTGACTTTTGTGGGGAAAAAATCCTAATAAGTGTCTGAATATCCTTCTTGCCTTGCTCTAGTTTCTTAGGTTAAAGAAAAACACTGCAAAGGGGAGAGTGTAGGGTAAGCTGGTGTTAGGGCTGTCTTACTTGAACAGATTGGGTGGAAAGATGGAAGACTTATTACCAAAGCATGTAGTTTGTACTGCTTTTTGTGGTTATATGCCATTTGCCTTGTTAGACTAAGGGAAGTTAAAGTGCCTCCACAGGATGTACTGAGTTGCACAGCTTTGTATGAGAAGTGTGTCAGAGACCTGCACAGTCACTGTAGTTTCTGTCATGGAACCTTCAAAGAAGAGGCATGTGGGACCTCTCTTCCACCCCCAAATGAACTGGGGTTGCAAGCACTCAATAAAAAAAAGCAAAACCCGAAAACCAACCAACCAAAACCCCAAAACAACCCAAAAACCTCACAGATCAAGACAGAAAATATCTTTGCTGAAGTTCTTTTACACTTAGTACATCCTGTGACTTTCGCTGTCACTGAGCATCTTCTCAAGAGCTGTATTTTTAATGTTTATTTTAATACATTCTGGTTAGCATCACTTTACAGGATAGCACCTTGGCAAGAATGTGTATATGTGTGTGCCTCTGACCTTATGTTGTTTTTCTTGGTTATTTCCAAAGGTGTGTGATAGAAAAGGCTATTGATGGGCAGACTGTGTTCAAACTCACAATCTCTGAGAAAGAGACCATGTTTTATTATCGCACAGTAAATGGTTTGCAGCCACCAATAAAAGTAATGACACTGGGGAGAATTCTTGTGAAGAAATGGATTCATCTTAGTGTGCAGGTGAGTAAAATAAAAACCATTTAATATTTGTTGAAATACAACATTTGTATGCGAGTGGTATAACTGTATAAATATAAAAGAATAAATTGGGGGATGTAAATGATAACTCTTGAGTCTGGAAGGTAAGGATCTTAATTTGGGAGCTAATTTTGAGTAAGTTGCTAATTTAGCACTGGAAAGAAATGCTGTGCTCATTCTTCTGAACAAACAGACTACAAAACTGAAAATTCTCACCTTTAAGTACATGAGTATGTGAGGTGAAGAAAAGCTTGTACTAATATCTTAGGTACTTATATCTGACATTACCAATTAGTCTTGGGTCTCTGTTTATTTCCTGTAGATGAGAATACCATTCTCATCTGTACATGCTAGTGTACTTACCTTATGGAGGTGTGTCCCATTTAATTTAAAGAGTGCACATAAGTAAGTAACTCACAAGTAAATGTGTCAGTTTCTGCAGGATCAGTCAAGCTAGTAAGTGACAGAGCTATTACCTCTTATTTTAAAAATACGATTCAGAATTGTTAGAGTACAATTCTTGTGTTCTAAAAGTCTTCTGTTGACATAACTTTTTAATAAGTGTACAAATATCCACTGAGGATAAAGCAAATTTGAGTTTGTTAAAATTTAAACTGTATGTACAAAAATCAGTAAACAAACATGGAAGAAATTAAAATTCAGTTATTTGCATGTCTTGTAATTCCCAACAGGCACCCTAGTAAATTCTGTTTGTCAGCCAAGTTCAACTAATAATTATAAACCACAATTATCAGGTATTGAAATGTTTATCTTCTCCTTCCTTCATTTCCTTTATCCGTTCTATTAAATTTCATTTGGTCTACAGCACAATCAAGCATAGTTTTGCTGCTTTCTTGAAACTTGCTAAAAGGTATTGACTGTGATTTGGATTTTTAGTGCTGATCTTGTCACTTGTAAGGAGTATCTAAGCCAACGTCTTGATTTTTTTTGCAGTTTTGTTTTTTTTTTTCCAGGATAACGGCATGGTAGTGTGAATAAGATTTCTGCTGTTGGATTAAAAGAGTGACCTTAAGGTAGAACTAATGAACTTTACACTTCAAGCACTCCAAGGGTGCTATATTACTGCTGTTGCTGTCAGCCACATTTTGTACCTCAGAAACTGCTAAAGCCTGGCATAGCCAAGTGAAAGTGAAAGGGCTGGTTAAATACACACAAAGATGCTGAACTGCATTACAAAGGAACATGAAGCACCCTGTGGAATTTGCTCCTTTGTTTCTCTGCAGAAGGTTGTTCAATTCATAGCAGGAGTAAAGGAGTATAGCTTCTAGACCCTCAAAGGAACTGCAGGCTTAATGCCTTTTCCAAGTTTCTGAGCTCAGAACTTTCCTGGGCTTGGTGCTATTGTAGAATTCAGCTTGCCATTAAAAATGATAGTGGCTGCAGCGTGATCCATTTAGCCCTTGGCCTGGCTATCAAACTTCAGGCAGAGGTCTGGGGTTTTGTTTTTTTGTTTTTAGCAGGTGTCCAAAAGCATTTTTTTTCCATAAATGGAGAAATAAATGGAAAATGAGAATACAAGAGAGACCATACAAAAATATGCAAAAGTAACTTGCATCTGGAAGTGTGTGTCTGTCATACACATAGATGCTAGGCAACAGACACCATTACAGAGGAGTGTGAAGTATTGGTTACAGATGTGAAACTGAATTTAGAGAGAAAAAAAATATGGTGGGATGGCAGATATGTTTGGAATTCAGGTGTAAGAGCATATGCCTATTCAGGAATGATAAAAATGAAAGCTAAGTGGTGGAATAGCACCAAATAGTAATTAAATGATAAGAGGGAAGGAAAGAAGAAAGGATGGCACAGACTGAAAATAATTTCTTTGGAATAAAATAATTCTAGGGGAAGAGAAGGCTAGTAAATTAATTCTACTGAGGTAATCTAGGAATTTAAATCCTTGGGTTTGTATTTAGATGTGTAATTTCTTAGAGGGAACTACTACTAAGAACCGTGTCATTGCAGAGACTTATTTTCCAGTTTATAGCTGGGAAATTTAAGTTCTACTAACAAGAGCAGAGCCCAAACATTCCTGTGTGTTCTGCATGAAGGGTTTCTTCATTGAGTAGTTGCTGGAGCAGAAAGTCTGGGTATACCAGCTTTGTTAAGTGATGAGGGCATTATCAGAGATGTAGGTCTCAAGAATAATGTTGAGCATTCATAACTAGAGTCAGATGAAATAGAAGAGTAAACAGGTCTTTGGTTTTCTAAGTACACTTCTAGGTTTCAAAGAGAACAAACAAATGCAACTGTTTTAATGAAACAAGGTAAACTTTGGAGTCCAGAGATTGAATGGAAAAAAAAGCCTGGGGTTTTTTAAAAATTAATATAATAGAATTAAGAGAAATTTCTGCCCTTAAAGGAAAAAAATATGGATATGTACTGCCCAGGCTTATCTGTGTGAATAAGCACCTTTGCAGTTAGAGAGGGCAGAGTGTGTGAGCATTGGGGAATGGGGAAGAAAATTCACAGAGAATGCTATGCAGGATAGAAATAAAACTACAAAGTGGTTGATATGAATTAGACTGTCAAATGGTAAAAAATTCTTGGGGGTTTTTTTTTTTTTTTGTATAAGAAGGCAAGACCTGAGTCTAGTGAAAGTGTGCTTGAGATTAAGGATGATTTGAGTAAGGTCCCCAGAATAAATAAATACTTTGCTTCTGTTTTCAGTAGTCACAGAGCAAAACCAATCAGGGCAACAGAAATTAATGTATGGAGACAAAAGTGATCTGAAGAGTAGAAACATGAATTTGCAAGCTTATTGTGAACATGCTGCTGCAATCAGATGGCCTTTGTCCAAAAATTCTGACAGAACTGGCGCATAAAATCCTGTGACCAAGAGATACTCTATGCAAAGTTACCAGTAGAGATGGAGCTATAATGCTTATATTTAGGAAGGGTGCCATGTTGATGCCAGCCAGCAGCCAAGCACCTGGGCCCTCCTCACCCCTGCCAGTGGAACAAGGGAGACACCAGAAATAGCAAAAGTGAGAAAAACTCATGAAGGAAAGGGGCTGAGAGGGGAGCAAATGATGTAAAGGCAATCACTCACCACCTCCCACAAGCAGACCACTGCCCATCCAATTTCTTAGCAGCAGACCACCTTGGAAATAAATCCCCTATCTCCTCAAATTCCTTCTTCTACCCTAGTTTTTATTGCTGAGCATGAGGCTATAGAATAAGGAATATCTTTGTCCCAGCTGTCTCCCTTCCCAGTTTTTTGGCCTGACCCTGGCTTACTGCTGAGGTGGGATGAGGAGTTCAACTGGGAAAAGAGAAAGGCTTGCCACTGGTCAAGCTCTCTTCAGAAATGACTTAGATACTAATGTGTTATCCATGCTGTTTTAGCCAAAAATTTGAAACATGGCACCCTACAGGGTGTTGTGAAAAAATTTACCTCCACCCCAGCCAAAGCCTGTACCAAGAGGAAGGAAAAAGGATCTTGGCAATGCAGAACTATTTGTCTTGATGCAGTGGCATACGAGGATTTAGAAAAGATCTTTGAAGAAATAGATAAAGATGTGGAGCTAAATGAAAAAGGGGATAAAATGCAGCATGGATTTACTATAGATAGCTCATCACTGTCTAACCTCTTAGCTGTTTTTTGATGAGAAAGCTGATTTTCATGCAAAGTAAATGTGTCAGATTTCCTCTATCTGGAGTTGAGTTTAGCATTGATGTGACAACCTATGAGAAGTTGTAGGGTCAAAGGGAATGCTTATGGGAAAGGTTGGCAATAGATACTGCTCATAGAAACTTGCTTATAATCCTGGGGAGGGGGGAGGCAAAAACCCAATTGAATTGTTTGAGAATTAGTTTTTGGACCACCCTTGTGCTTTAATTTTATTAATGATCTTGCACAAATATTGAGAGTGTACCTATCATAGTAGCTGGTAACAGACATAATCAGGAAGGGGAACAGTAAGATGTCATACGGGAAGAATGGCATGACCAAAAAGACTAGGGGAACTGGCATGAAACAAAGTTGGTATTACAAAATGCAAAGTAGTGAACTTGAAATTCCTCACAAAATTTTTTTACTGTTCTAGTTGTTTTCAGTTGATGAGGATCAAGTCTTTCAGGTTTCTGAAATTTTTAGGGCCCTTCTGGGTGTTTGATCTTGATTTAATGATATTTTTCACTGTATATATTGGCAAAAACTCTGAAGGTACTCACTGGAGTAAAAGATATATAGCCTTAACTTAAAAGAATCTGGTATGCACTGAAGTGAAATCTCAAAAAAATTGGTGTCTTAAAATCTTAACTTTTAAAGAAATAAAAGAACTGAGCATAGCAGTGCATAATTAAGGCCAATGGTGTACCATATTATCTCTGCAAAGTGAAACAAAGATCAGATTTATGCCACTTAATAACAGCGGCACCATTGTGTATTTTCTTTTTCAGTTTCACTGTTAAGTGTCTTTTCACTTTCCCTTTGATACTTCAGAATTTATTTAACCAATTAAGAAGAGTGGAGTTTAAACATGAATTTGCAGATACAGATGAGGCTGCTGAAACAGGAGAGTCTTTGAGAACATGTCAGATTGATGTTTTGGTTTCATATTTAGTGTCTGCAATTATAAAAATAGTCTTTTTGCTAGACTTTATTTTGCCTGATCATATCTATGTAACTCTGCCATGTTTTGGCAGACTATAGCACATTAAAAGCTTTGGAAAGTAAGTTTAAAATCTAAATGCAGAGAGGTAACCGTGACTGAATTACTCTCCTGGGAGGAAAATGCTCTTAGAGTGCCTATTGAAATCAGCATTATCATTTCAATACATGTCAAATATGAGTCATTTCCTAGTTTAGGCAAAATTTCTTTATAAATCTTTAAATCTTCCACTTCTTTCAAGAAAAGGTTGAAGTACTTATGATTTAATGAGACCGCTTTACCTCATAACTGTTTGACTATCAAGAGAAAACTTGTCCTTTCCAATTTGTGAAATACTTTTATTTTCTGCACAAGTTTTTGAATACTTTACAATTTATTTTATAAGCAAAGAACCTGAGACTTAAAAGCAGGGTGGCAAACATTTATTCTATATACTCCGTGTATGTATAACTAAATACAGGGTGTTCTAAACTGTGTGGTCCTTAAGTTTAATAAGGACATGAGAAAGCAAGAAAGCATTTTGATTTAACAAACCACTTTGATCTCCTCTTTGAAGTCATCACTTACTATCTGTTAAGAGTAGTTTGTCAGGTCCAAGAAGGGAGCGGAGAGTTTGCATTAATTCTACATTTTGGAGCTTCTTGTCTATTAATTGCGATTGTGTGTTGAAAATATTTAGGAGGATGCAGTCTATCCACATGGCTGGTGCTCTGTTCCCACCAGACAGTGGAAATAAAACATGTGTTAGTCTTCATGTATTTGAGTGTGTGTTTGGAGAACTGTTCACAGACACAGTGAGCATAGAGCTACTTCATCATCTGCTCTGCTGCTGTTGCAGGCCATTCAGGTACTGCTGCTGGACATGCAGCCTCCATATTCCTTGATATTAGTAAAAATTTTTTTGTGTGTTTTTCCTGCATGCAGAGGTCCTACTATGGTTCTTGCCTCTTCTCCTCCTGTTCTATGGGTATTAGGATGCTGACTGTGTAAATTTGGAAGCTCTATTGTTGTAACTTCAGCTTCTTGAGAAAACAGGGTATTTCTCAGATGATTCTTTCTACTCCCACTGTCTCTTAAACTACTTATTTTCTAGCCTGAGTATGAGTTTGAATATATTTACAGATTTAAATTTGCAGTCTTGCAGCTGCCTCGGAACACAAGACAAGGAACATCGCCTGGGCTAAGATTTTAATTTCAGAGAATGGCAAAAATACAGGTTTTGTCAATGCCATCTTGATTCCGCTTCTGGAAATTGCAAATGCTTTTTGTAATTGAAGTTGCAAATTCCACTGAAATCTGCCCAGACTTGGTTATATATGGTAGGAATGGAATTAAGCCTTTGTGTGGCCAGTGCTGAGAGGAGGTGGTGTTGAATGTTTTGCAGAAGCCATGCCTGATTTGTCTGGAGAGTTTCAAGATTTGAAAACCGTCAATTTTCAATTTGCTTTGCAAATGGTTTGTTTCCTTATACAAAAATAAGTTGCAGCCAGTTAAATTGTATTTTTAATGATGAAAACACAATGTTAATAATGATTTGCCTTCTTTTATTTCCCTTAGTCTCAAAAATTTAAATGTCCTGAAGGTCTCAGGTACTTTTGTGTGCCCTTGAGTTGTGTGGGGAGAAACCTGGAAAGTTGGGAAGTGTCTCCTTGTACTTGTTATAGCTGGTTGGTATACTATACTGAGACTTGCAGTGTGCTTTGGTTATGGGAAGAGTTCTCGATACAGGTTGGCTTTCTGTCTATTTTGAGTCGTGTTTTACTACTGATATGCTTCAATTTGATTCCTTTTTGGGGAGACCAAGCTTGAAGTTGTAGAGTGGAGTAGCACCATTTAGAGCGCACCATTTGCAGTGTGGGCAGAAGGTCCTTCAGCAGGTAGTTCTTGGCACGCACAGTGTGTGAGTAGAAAACTGGCAACTGATTCCAACATCTTTGCTGGTAAAGATGGATCACAAATACTGTCCTTTCCTCTTTATGCTGTGCAAATTGCTAAGTAAATGTCTTTACAGGATACTTGAAACTTTTTTTGATGAGTCTAAAAACTTCATGAGTACAATGAAAGAGCAGCTTTTGTCTTCCTGTTTGTTTGTTTGTTTGGGGGGTTTTATTTATTTTTTTTAAAGTGATTTCTACATTTGGTTCAGGTTTTTGTAGCTTAAAGACAGACTTAAATCAGAAGTCTGATCAAGAAATGGAAGATGAAACTTTCAGGTTGTCCTTTGTGCAACCTCCATTATTTATGTGTGAACTCTGTCTTACATCTTGCGTTAACATCTATGCATGCAGCAAATGGAGGGTGACATGAATTACGCGTGTAGATCTTGTACAACGCAAAATCAGTGTGTGCTGGTGGCAGTCCAGAGAGGGAATCTTGTTGTAAGACTTCACATGTATCATTTTCTCATGGAAGCAAAGAATATTTCCTGGCTCTGAACAACTTATCAGCTTGTCTGGAAGGTAGAATGTTCTAGGATGGGAGAGGGGGAGGAACACCTCCTGTCCATGTATCTCATTCCAGTGCCTTGGCTCAATAATGCTGTAATTTTTTGCATCATTTAAGGACTGCTCTGTTTGATAGCTGTCTAGATAGCCTGTCTTGGAGTATGAAAGAAGAGTATATGAATAGGAACAACTTTCTTTTAGATCTATCAGTGACTAATTTTCTGACTTATTTTGAAGCTCCTTAAGCTGGACTGTCTTGAATAGTCACTAATTGACCTGTTTTTAGTTTAATAGTCTAATTTTTCTTATAATTTATATATTAGCATATATATAATTTATATTTTGGCATTGGATCTTGTGACGTCACTCTTGTGACTATGAGTTTCTCATATGGAATTATGGCTGTATGAAATTGTTCTTTATTTTAAATCTTCTGTCTGTCTTTACTTTAAAACTTTTTTGCCAATTTCTTTTGCCAGTTTCTTTCTCTTTATCAGTCTCATACTATTTGATATTTTGGTTATAGAACGCGATCATGTGTTAAAATAGTTTATAAATGAGATTTCTCCTTATATTGAAGCCATTCTGCAGTTTGTTCATCCATATCGAACTTTTCTCAAACTTTTGGGGCTATTTGAGGATGCAAGGGACAGAACTCCACTTGTTATCCGAGACCCTTCGCACCATAAATTTCTAAGCAATAAAGTTTTGTGGGCTTATTTTTAATTTCTTTCCTAATAAGGGATGTTTCTCTTTGTTCATTAGTGAGGGACTCTATAGTAAGTCCAAGACCACTTGGAGCAGTGACTGTTCAGAATTTAGTGTTGTGTTTACATGGATAAGAACATTTTTCTCTTGTCAGCTACCTTGTGGTTAACACAATTAGTCTATTGCTTTACTCCCTGTTCCTTAACAATTTTGAGATCCTTTGTCACTTTGAAGTAAGCTTTGACTTTTATTGTCTGCATGTATTCAGTCCTTTTTTTTTCATCTCACTAACCACTGTTTTCAAGCCTGTACAAAATGTTAAATAGCAGAGATTGTTGGAGCTACTTAGTGGTAAGGTACTGTCTGTGTGAAATGGGACCATTTAATCTCTCCCAAGTTTGAAACCTTTCTAGAAAGCCAGTATATTATATTGGTCAGTTCTTTTTATCTACATGCATCTTTACTTCAAAGAAATCAAATTGGATCTTGACTTCCTTCCACAAAAGTTATGTTGCCTTTTCTAGTGTACAGTATTAATCCATGTGCTTTTCCAACCAATTCATCCAGGACAGACTTGATTTGATGGATTCTCAGAAGAAATGGTCCAAGACCTGGTCATGCATCATGTCTATAATTTTAATTTCCGCGTTGTTCTTTGCTCTTTGCAGGGTTAATTGAAAATAGGTCAGAGGGTTTTTTTTTCCCCCCCTGCTTCTTTTCTGATCTTCCATTGAATCTGAAGGTGCTCTTTTTATTAAAAAAAAAAAAAAAAAAAAAAAAAAAGGCTGCAATACCAGCTTCTGTAATATGTTTTAATACAGTTAGCTCATTTACTTTATCAAAATTTGAGCTTTCTTTAAGGCATAGGAACACTTTTCAGTGGTGTGATCTGTGTAATTCCTGACATTCAGGTTCAAACATCTTGGGCTTTAGATTTCAAAGACAGATATATTGTGTCATAATTCACAGTCTATGTGCATGCTTAGTTAGGACATTTCTGGTTTAGATACTTGATTTTTCTCCTCCTGCTTTTTGTTTCTTTCCCAATTTGGTATACAAATAAACTGGCTCTATTTGGGTACAGGAGCAGCTGACCCTCCTTTGATTCTATCTGTTCTAAAAAAGGGTTTCAATTTGGAATTGACCTAAATCCCTTCCTCCAAGCACTGTTTGTGTGCAGAGTCATGCAGCCTTGCTTGTCTGACCCTTCGTGATACTGGCAGCATTTCAAAGAAAGGCACTGACTTTTTATCTTCTGCCTCCTGAATAAAAGCCAAAATATTTTCCTCTCGAACCTCTCCACTTTCCAGTGGTGTTCAGGTGTATCCTTGCTATTGACTGATTGTAGATGGCCTATCTTGTGAGGTTCATCCTCGTGGCACCTCTAAGCAAATCATCATGTGATACTCAGTGGCAGCATAGAATAAACCATCAACATTGCTCCTAATCTGACGTTTCAGAACTTCATGCTTCTGTTTCTTTCCATTGAAATGCTTACCCTTGAAGATTTATCCTCAGCACTCAGAGATATGTGAATTTCTCTTTCCAGCTTGATGACCAGGTTGCATGGAACTTTTGTGGTTCTTGGAAGCAGGACTGGTCAAAAGAAAAAGCCTGTCGTCTTTCTGAGATTCTCTAATTACTACTTACTTGTGCCTTATGTATGTACCTCTTGTCTGTAAGTCAGGTAATTATACATGTAACAGGTTGCATTGCCACTCTTCTGCTGAACTTTCGAGGGCATTTATTTATGTTTGAAGGGCTTTATCCTTTTCCTTAAATTGTGTTTGTTGACATCCTCATATATGTTTTTCAGTAATCTCCCTGGCTTTTCTGTGCTTTAACTCAAGGCCTGTACTCTAAAGTGCACAGGACACCACTTTATAAGCAGCCTCCCCATGTCATCTCCTGGCCCATCTCTAGCAAAATGGGGCTGAGGGAGCTGCTGCATAAACGATTTCATTTAGCTTTTTCCAGAAATAAACTACCAAAAATAAGCTACCAAAACACTGTCCTCCAAAGTCCATTTTTGGTCTCTGTTCGATTAACAGCACAGTTTGGATCTATGGCAAAGCTTGGCTGCTAAGATGCTTGGTAACTCTGGAGAAAAGCAGTTATAAAAAATGAAAATTGAAGCTGACAGTGAATTGCCATAAAAAAGAGTGTTGGGGAGTTACAGTACAAAGGAGTAGTTGAATGACCATTTCTAAAGGACTTTGTGATGGAGGGAAGAAAGCAGGGCACAGAGGAAGAGGGAAAGGCGCCTGAAGTAAGGTTGTGGGGAGGAATATGAAAAGAATCAAAGACAGAATTTTGTGGCTCCTTGACCATGAAAAGAAACTAAGCCCTCAAAGAAAAGATGAGACTTTATTTGCAAAAATCCCTTAACTGGATACATGGAACTTTTTGTGGCAAGGCATTCAGAGGGCAAGAATAATTGCTTTCTTCTTATGTAAATTATCCCCCCAAAAAGACAGAGGAATGGATTTTCTAGTTTTCAGTCCCAACAGAGCTGTTCAGCTCTGTTTTTCAGAACCAGTGTATTCTTGCATTAAATTTGGGAATGACTGAGAAGTCACACTACTGAGTGGTGCAAAATGGTGCAAAATCATCAGATATAATCAATTTAAAAGACTAGAATTTAATATGCTGCTGATAGTGTAATACAGGGTTAATAATTGTATATTAGTAACAGCTCCCCTCATTTGTGTAGGTATGTGCTTGTTCTTTGACTAGTGAAGCACAGAGACTTTATTCAGAAGGGACATTTCATTTGACATCCACATCTCATCCCTAATTTACATGATTACAAGTAGTTCGTGAAAATTCTGAATCAGTGGTTTTGCTGTATTTTAAATGGAGGGGACAGAGAGAAAATGTGCATTGTTACGAGATTATCTAAAATGTACTTTCTGACCTTTTGTTTCAATTAATTGTGGCAAGTCTATGTAACTGTTTAAACTACTAAAAAGCAGCTTGTTGAATCCTTAATACTTGTTTCCTTTCATGTTACTGTAGTGATCACTGAATGTTGGATCTGATTTGTTCTTTGACTTAGGGAAAATAGAGTCATTATGGAGCAAGAAAGCAATTGTTCTTCACGCATTTGCAGATCTGGTGACTAGGATCCTCTCATGGTTTTTTGTTTGGAACTCATTTACAGCACAGGTGTCACTTGTTAAAGCTTTCCATGTAAAAAGAATAGGGTTTGATTGATGGTTAAAGTAGTGGTTTAACAGCAAAGCTTATTTGTTAATTACTTTCGTTTCTAACAGAATCTGTATTTGCAGTTTTGCGCTCTTGGCTTCTCTGTGCCACTGCCCTGCCCCGATGTGTTTGTTCTGTCCTGAGGCATCAGTAATAGATTGATACAGCTCTACTGGCACTGGCAATACAGAATATTTTTCATTGGTGCAGTGCTGGCTGGAGTAGAAAGTGGCATAGCTGTAATTAACCATTTTAATACTAGTTCATACTACTGAATACTTCCAAAGTACTGGTCAACAAAAGATTAAGTGAAAATTGCCAATCTAAAATTGGAATGATTACTATGTGCAAAATGATCACTAATCACAGATTCAATGTTTATTTTAAAGCAGTGTTTACTTTTTAAAGTACTGATTCTTTAAAAATACAATTTCAAAAGCTGTCTCTTTTCACATTGATCTTTCTTTGTCTCTAGCCTGATTTATCAGATAATTGAGTATGGGTTACATCACTCAGTTTTAATGCAGTACTAAAATCACCCCATATGAAAAATGAACAGCATGCATGTTTCTTATTTTGGATCCTTCTGCTTGCTGTCACTTGCATTTTTGCATCTTGAAGCTTTGTTCATGAAATAGCTATTAGTTTTTATTAAGCTTGTAAACTGCCTTATGGATCAGTCTGCCTTCCAGTTGCTTTTTGATTTTGCTGTTTGGGGTCAAGTTTATATTAATACATGGCTTATTCTTGAAGAGAGTTAATTGCTTCGGGAGCATTCCAGGGTTCCTTTCCCCCCACCCCTGTCCACCCTTTTTTTTTTTTAATTTCTGTTGTTCATCAGGGAATTTGAGCTGAACTAGTGGATCTATGCACAAAAAGAAAGACTTGGATTGAAGGAAAACCATTTCCCACTGAGAAGGGATTAACATTGTAGGAGATAGTGAAAAAGAGAAGTAAAGGAGGGCAAAGAGAAAAGCTAAATATCTTTTATACAAATGCTAGGAGCATATGTAATAAGACTGCTGAATGGGAGTGACATGTTTTCAAGGATAAGGAAGATATTATTGGAATAAGAGAGACAACCAGGAAAATGAAGGGGGATTTAAAATGCCAAGATACAGTTTCAGTGAAGGGAGACTAATATTAAGCTGAAAGAGATGTAACAATATTGCTGAGGGATGATACTCCATCTGCAGTAGGAAACACTCCTGCTCTCACCCCCTCCATTTAATTTTTTTCTTTTTTAACTACTTTTTTTAAAACTAAGTTCAGTGGTTTGTATGCAAGGACGTCTTAATGTAGTTGGGATTCTTGGCTGCTGTACCAGACTTGCTGGTGGTCAGAAAAAAAGCCCCAGCAATAGAAGTATTTAAGACATACAGTGGTCCCTAAGAAAACCAGAACTTTGATTTGAAGAATGCTGGTGCATTGAAGAGTAGGGAGAGAGATTGTTAGAGATCACTTATGATATGGACTGTGTTAAAACTACAAATGAGAGCATGTTTCTGCTGTCACTGTAAGGTTGTTGCCTTTATGCTGTTAATGAAACAGTGTAGAATATTGTCACAGTTATGGAAAGATGTAAATATAAATCTGTATGTGGAGACAAGAAGCAAAATCAAATGATCAAAAATCATGAAATTTGAAATGGTTGTGGGGTGGGGGTTTGGGCTAGATGGAAAAGCAGCCCTAAAGTTATTGATTTTAGCAAAGCTAACTTTGAAGGAAAGCAAAATGCTCCTGGGGTTTTTGCCTGCAATCCTGTGATGAATGGGAAATCCACTCCACACAAGTAGAGAGTACATAGTGTATAAAACACGTAGAGAGGCTGCAATTAAAATTCATCCCAGTTAAGTCAAGAAAAGGAAAGGCCGATATGGGCCTGAGGCAAAAGAAGGAAAGGCAAAGAGACAACTTGCCCCTCCCGACCTTATGCTTTTTCCTTCCCCTTCGCTGTTCTTTACCATTTCTTCTACTGTCCCTTTATCCTCTCCAGCCCTTCTGTTTTAAGATAGTTCTGTCACTGTGGTCCCCTGATGAGGTTTCTTCCTCAAGTCTCTTGTTTTTTTCACACTGGATTTCTCAGAGTGTGGGCATAACTGTTCAGAGTGCTTATAACATGGCCACGAGTCTTTCTCCCCTCTTCTCCCCAAAAATGCTTACACTGTGCATCACCTTAAACATGGTTGCAAGCTGTATATAGCAGACATATTTTTTGTTTCCCAACTTCTTTTATCTGTTTGTGAATCTGGAATGGTTTCAGTTCAATGTGTGGCAAGGGAAGCTGGGGAGGGCAAGTGAGGGGGTATGTAACAACTTGTATAGATGGTGTGTATATATGAAAATCTTTAGAAAAAGACACTATGCTGTACTGGAACATCTACTGCTGAAATGGCAGGATTTCTTGAGAGCCAAGAGTGAAACAGGCACATACATAGTGGTATTCCTTTCTTTTGTGCAGAGTCAGGACACAAATTGTGTCTTCTTTTGGGACTGTCTGTGCAAGTTGCTTTATTGTTGAACCTCCCACATACACACGTTATCAGACATCTTGTTTCAAGGTGTAAAGAACAGATATGAGGAAGAAAGTAAATTTAACATATTTAAAGTCTGAATCTGGGCAGGTATAAAATGACATTGCTGAAGCTGTAGGCAGTTTATAGTAGCTGAAGATCTGGCCCTTAACTACTGCAGTTTGAACAAATTTTGATCTGGCATTGTATTTTTAAAGGTGAACAAAGATTATAATGCCAGAAGTGGATTTTGGAGAGATATTTAATGGGACATTGGTGGAAGATTGAATGGTCTTTTTCTGTCAATCTGTATTCTCTGTTTTTCTTTTTTAAATTGCAGTGATTTGTTAACTGCAGAAATTGGCAACAGGCAGAGAGCATGACCATGTGGTCTTATGGCATTCAGCTGATGACCTGTTTCTGACGATGGTATGAGGGTTCATAAAGTTTAGTTCCATGTGTATTGTGATGATAGTTGCATCTATATTTAAAGCTTTCTGTCACTGAAGCACTCTTGGTGTTGTCAGATGTCTATTGGACTGGATGAGCTGCAACTTCTTGCAATTGAATGTCAATAAGACCAAAGCAATTTTGGTTGATTCATAGCACCAGCTTAAGCATATTCACTTGCACAGATTACATTTGACAGATAGTTACCTTCAGCTGAACTCTGTGGTTAGAAGCCTTGGTATATTCTTGACAGTGAGCTTAGAGCTGATGCCTTATGTTTATTTCATATCCTGTTTTTGCCTTCCTAATACTGCATGTGTATGTCTACATTTAAATAAATTCACAGCTGAAGTACTAGTCACTCCACTTGTTATCTCTGGACAGAATGTTGTGATGAGTCAATTTCAGTATTTAAAAAATACTGAAATGGGTGTTTTTTCCCCATTTAGGCAGTTTTAATTTCAAAAGCTATCTAATCAAGGATTTTTTTTTTATCAGGAACTTCTGGAAAAGTGTCTGTCAAAGTCTAACAAGAAGAGGATAAGAAAAAAAGGTAGAGGATATAAGCCAAGATGAAAAAGTATTATTCTTCTTGGAATGTTTTTCTGGCATTCTATCAGTTTTCTGGCCTGCAGGGAAATATAGTCAGCCCAGGTGTTCTTGCCCTATTATGTTAGTGAAAGTTAAAATCCTCTGGATTCTGGAACAGGATTGTGCACAGTGTCATCAAATACTGATGTGTGTTAGCATCCCCTATAAATTTTGTAAAGAAAAGCATCTTTCCTTGTCATTTCTCATAACAGTTCTAAAATAGTGTAGGTTAAAATAGTTTCAATCCTTGATTCAGTTAGTTGATCCTGTTTATGGGTGAACTTACATACATTGCAACTTCATTTGGAACATACTGAAGAACCACACTTTTGAATTATTTCAAACCATTTCCCTCCATGGGTTCCTAGTCAGTTTAAAGCAGCATCCTGATTTTGAAGAAAAAAATCAGTGATTTAACACCAAGTACCTTGTACATATGCTGTTTCCACTCACTCACAAGTTCAGTTTCTGTTCTTAAAGGCAAAGGTGATTTTCCTGTAAAGCTTAAGGAGATCCTGAAAGGCAGATTTTTTTACTTCCTTCTCTCAGTGAAGAATAGGACTGCAGCATCCTTGAATTTTGATATGAATGAACCAGAAGTAAAGTACTTTAATTAAGAGGCTTGTAGTTGCATATTTCAGCTAGACTGACGTGTTCTGGTGAGAGGACAGAGTTGACTCTGTAGTTTTGGCAAGAGTTACGTAATGAATCTCAGCCTAGAATGATGTTGGCAGGTCTTCTAAAAATGACAAAATGGTTGAAAGTAAAGGAATATCCCCTAGCCATGGATGGTAATTTAAGCACCTTCTTTTTGGAAATCATCATAATAAATTCCCTGGCCGTGTTGTTACTTGTGTTAGTAGTGGCAATGAAAAGCCTCAAACCCTCTTTGTTTTCTTCCCGTAAAATGCTGTTTGTCCTGAGAACCAAAGAAGTGTGAAAAGCATCATGTTGAAACCTCCACCGTAGCCAGGGTTGCACCTTGCCTCTACCATCTTCTATTCTTTTCCTTCAGACTTGCAGCTAAGTTGCTTCAAAGACTTGAAATACAGAGGGGTGAATTTGGGTTTGGTTGGGGGCACGGAGTTCCTACAGGTTAAAAACTATGGTTTTTGCCATGTGACGGTAGTATAGGATTTGAATATGGAAACAGGAATTTAGAAATGTGAACCAATCATTTAACAACAGCAGATAAAATTGATTTTATTATGTGTGTAGCTTTTGCATTTGCTGTAAGATTTTGGGCATACAAACTAAAAACAGCGCTGAAGATTTGAAATTGTGACAAGGTTGTAGCTGGAACAGCACCAGCCTCACTGGCAAACTCATCAGGCAGTTCTGTTGCTGGTACAGAAGGTGCCATTTGTCTGTCAAGTGTTATGCAGATAGATTATCGGAGCTGGCTTGTCCTCTTGGATATTATTCTTTAGTTTCCACAGCCCTCCCTCCCACAACCCCCCTGTCCCTATTAACGTGGTTATTAGCGTCTTTTTTGGTCTGTTTGAGAACAAGTTCATAGACAAATTCCTTCTGACATATCCTTGTTCTCATATGTTTGCTACATAAATTCATTATCTCTTGCCAAGCTTTAGATCTGCCAAGTTCCCTCTGTGTTGTCTCAATTTTCATTCCAGAGAAAAAAAAGTAAAACGCAAAGTGCAAAACACTAAAAATGAACTCTTTATATTTTAAAGGTTGTAAGCTTTGTCTCTGAGAGAGGGAAAAACAAACAAAAAAAAGACCACAGGAGACTTTGATGTATGTAAGACATCTGCCCAAACATCTCTAGCAATAATGTCATCACAGCAATAGTTCTTATTCTTGAATTATTTGTTCAGCTAAGGTTTTAAATTTGGGTTAGGCTGCATTTGGTACTTTGGAGGGAGAGCTAAGCAATATGGGACTGTAGGAGCAGGCTCTGTGCTAGTGCTGGTGAGTCATATGTGGAGTATGGAGTAGAAGGTGGTTGAGTGTTATGTGGAATCCTGACTCATCTGCAGAGGTTAAACTGTGGGAACCTCTTTACTTTCTGAAGCAGTCATAAGGTGGTTGATAGATTATCTGAAGGGTTGGGAGAAGTAGAGGAGTTTTGGGGTCTTGTGGTTATAGAATCGTAGAATATCCTGAGTTGGAAGAGACCCACACAGATGATAGAAGTCCTACTCCTGGCCCTGCAGAGCACCAGCCCCAGGTGTGCCTGAGAGCATTATCCAAATGCTTCTTGAACTCTGCCAGGCTTGGGCTGTGACTGCTTCCGTGGGGATCCTGTTCCAGAGCCCAACCACCCTCTGGATGTGAACCTTTTCCCAGTGTCTGGCCTAAATCTCCCTTGACACAGCCTCATGTCATTCTCTTGGGTCCTGTCACTGATCACCAGGGAGAAGAGATCAGTGCCTGCCCCTCTCCTTCCTAGGTTAAACTATTTTGTTCCCTGTTTGTATTAATGTTTGAGAAAAATAGTACTTGGGGGCAAGAATCTGCTCCCACCTGTATTCACTACATTTATCACATTGTTTAGGTTTTTTGTTGCTGTTGTTTTGGTTTTGGTTTTTTTTTTCTTTTTGTTTGGTTGGTTTTTTTAAAGCTAAATGTAAATATAGTAGATAAAAAAGAGGTAATAGAAATTAGTAGAATAACGCAAAATGAGAATAAGGCAAAAATGGGGGCTGGGTAAGGAGCCTTTAAAATGAATGTTTAAGGTGTGTAAATGCTGCAATTTATTCAGTGAGGAAAGGTGTTGAATTGTGGCAGAAAGTTGTTTGCCATTTCTGATTCATCAATTTAGGGACATGTAGACGCTCAGATTTAAAAAAAATATGTAAAATGCTGCATTGTGGTTTTTGGTGACTAGCTCTGCTTAAATGACAGCTGAAAGTAAGCTTGGATTCATGCTAGTGGTTTCATCCTGGTTTTTCTCCCCAAATTATTTTGCTGACGTCCATATCACTGACCTTTCCTCTTTACAGAAAATCATTTATGAAATATTAAAGCTGTGTGGAAGCCTTTGTAATTGCAGCTTCAGCAAGATTTGCAATTATGCAAGAAAATACTGAAATACATACCTTTGTGCATCTCATCTCTTTGATATGCAAAAGCCCTTTACTCTTGCTTTTATTAACTGTTACGCTTCTGTTTCTCACCTGCTTTTGCAGAGGAAATATCTGAACCTGCATGTCCCCCAGTGGTAGAATATGCTGTATATCTTTATATGAGGAGGCAAAAAGAGCATATTTAGACAGGTTGAAGGTGAAAAAGATTTTTATGCTCAAGTTTCTGATTAGACCATTATAGCAGCATCACTAATTCCCCTCCTTCCATCTATTGTCTTCTTTCCTCTGTTGTCATCAGAGACCACTGTTGATTTGTTGACTCTATTAAGGTATTCAAGGAAGCCACAGGCCTGTCATTTTGGTCATAACCTTAATCTGTTTTCTCACCTTGGGAGAAAATGTGTTAATACACTGTCTGTTTCTATAGAATGAACTCATTGAGAAAGTTCCTGATGCAACAAATCTGCAATACATTTAGAAGGTAAAAAGGTTTTCTGAATCTTGGTTATTTTAACAGATAGCAAGCTATGTTTAGGTGGCAATTTTTATAAGTACCATACCCAATTAAGTGACAGTAAGTAATTTTAACAGTATGTTATGTGGTAATTTTTGAGCTGGATGAGTTGCAGCTCCTCCTGATTTCTAATAATCTCTGATTCCTTGTTATTTCTGAATGATTAAGCAGATCATTTATGCTAACTTCTGCTTTAATTTACATCTCTGTGAAGACTGTGTAACTTTATTGATTCTGGAGTTGCTTTTGTTTTTAAGACAAGTAAAGGGAGAGGCCATTTCTGCTGGCTTGCTGATTTGGAAAATAAATGGAACTTTTTTTTTTTTTTGCCTTACAGGTAAATTGTATAGCTGCCTAATTGCTTCTCATAAAACACGTTAGAACTCTTCATATTGTGTATCACCTTTATAATGATTATTCTAATTCTGCGTAACCACTTGCTGTGCAAATAGGGCTTATTTTAAGGAAAATGAAAACAGACTTGTTTGAGTTTTTTTACAGTTTATTTTTTGTTCTCTTATTTGGGGGACAATTTGCTTTTCTTTCTTGTATTTGGGAAACTGACGTGTTTTAGTTTGTATAAATTTTTAAAATTTAACTTGCATTTGCAGGCTAGCTAAATTTGCATTTTTAATGTAAAAATTAGCTTCTTTTTTTTTTTTCTTCTTTTAATTTTAGTACGCAACTATCTGATTTTTGGAATAATCTTGCTCACTGTCAGGTTTATTTCATAGATCCCTGAGCTGCTCCTCTTTCATCTTATTTGAAAACAGTAGTGTCCGTTACATGTACTGGACTGTAACCATTTCCTAGTATTGGAAGGTGCATTTTTGGTCCGAGTTTTATCTGTGTCGGTCAGTCCTGCCCCTGCCTTCTGAGACTGTGTGATGGTCTGAATAGCTGTAAGAGCTGAAGTTGCAGTTGAAGTGCTTGCCATCACTAAGTTGGCTGGAAAATTAAGTAGGCCAGGGTTGGTATCATTTGGCTTAAATGACTGGAAAATATTTTTTTTCCTTTCGTTTTTGGTGCCAGAGTTCTCTATGTTGTGGAACTCCTCATTTATGGCCTAAAAATCTGGGAAGAAATCCTTCTGGTTTATTAATCTGTCTTGCCAGACACTGGGATCTACTTATTAGAACAAAAGATGATGGAAGGAAATGTTAAGATTAAATTGTATTTTATGGTTACTAGAAGCTATGATGAATAAGAGTAAAAAGAATGTATATCCAACCAGTGGATGAGATTAATGTTGTCTTGAAATAACTCCCTTTAACTTATCTGTAATATTTTAATAAATCTTACCCATGCCAATAAATATTGGAATAGGAAAGACAACATACAGGAAAAGGTTGTACTAACTGAAAAAAAAGGTGTCTCTGAAGCATATAATAATTGCAAATTAAAATATTTGGGGATGAGACTACTGCATTTGTTGGTTGTGTGTCATTTAGTACAGTGAAGCTTTGGTCCCTGGTTAGTGATCTTTAGCTCTGCTGTGATACACTTAGGGATTCTTAAGGATTATTTTTTTAATGGAACTTAAAGGATTCTTTTCTGTGTCTCTCCTTCCTATCTTATTTATTAGAAATCATTTTCCATGAGGTATATGGGTGGTATTAATATTAGGATTGACTTCTAATGGAAAAATCTTACTAATGCAAAAAGATCGTAGTGTTCACTGAAGAAAGGTTCAGTTAAATTCATTTATTTTGGCTGAAATGGTGCAATTCAATTCCACATGGAAGAGACTAAAATTGTCTCAGTTGCCTTTATACATATATGTAAGAGGACATTTTGATGACAGGATGATTAATGTGTGTGAAGAAAAAGCGTATGTTGCTTAAGTGGGCCAGATACCACACATGTACATTAAAAGGGAATAAATGTGAGTGTTATTATGTGACAGCCAAAACTTTGTAGATTGAGATCTCAGAACTCCCCCAAACTGGCTTTGGCTTCTAAAGGGTCGTTGTAGTTCAAAAAAGTGGAGTCTATGTAACTGTGTCTTGTACTTGATAGCAAAATCTCTTCTGCCCCTGTGTTAATGATGAGGAATATTAGGCTATTTGTTTTTTAAAAGTGTATTGTTAATTTTTATTGTATTACTACTGATTTTTACAATACCTATTATACTCTTTACTTTTAACAGTTATACTATTCATTTATTTATACATTGTTATACCAGTAGGCGTTATAACTATAGATATCAGTACAACACACGGCTTATAAAAAAAACCAGAAAGAAAAAAACCATGGTATTCTTCAGTCAAGGAGCTTCTGCTTTTTGCCGTAGTGCCTTAGCCAGTGCAACTGCTCTGAAGTGGAATATTTGGTTGTGATGTTTCTTTTTTGCCACACAGATTACTGCAGTATAGTGGAAGTTAGCAGTTCTGTTAGCATTTAGTACATGAAAATAGTGGCTTTTGTTTACATGGCAGTTCTATCTGATCCAAACAGAGTGGCGAAATTCACGTTAAATTTCATTGTTGTGTTTTCAGGAGTAGAATCTGAAGAGCACAGATCTTTAGGTGAGAAAATAAAGTTGTAATATGTTTCCTGTACCTATATCATTTTATTAACAATAACACAGACGCAATCCTGTGCCACGTTCTCTGGAATGACCCTGCTTGAACAGGGAGGTTGGACCATGTGATCCACTGTGGTCCCTCCCAATCTGTGATTTTGTGATTCTGCAGTACCGTGACCTATAGGGCAAGAAAGGTTTCTTAGGCAGGAAGGGGTTTTATTTGGTATTGTGGTCTCTGATGCACAATTTGCTTGTGCTAGAGAACTGTAAGCTTAATTTGGGATGCACCGAAGGAACTTGCCTCTCAGCTCTTTGGTCCAGCACCTCTCATCTTGAAATTCTTTTGGATCATACCAAGAGTGCAATTAGAGGAAAGAGTATTGCTATCTTTCACCACCTCAGTTCACCATCAAATGGATTTTCCATTGCTTGGAATTGGTGTTAGGTTCTATGTTGGCAGAGGCTGATGTAGTTTCAGAGCAAATATATCTTAGTAACTAATCCTTGCTACCTCCTTGAGAGGTGATTTGCTGTATCTGACAGATGGGCAAGCAGAGGAGCGTGAGATGGTTTCAGGGCTGGGATTAGAGTGCTGATGTCCCAGGCTTCTGGTTCTGTGCTCTCCACAACAAAGCCAACCTTTCCTACCCATCTCCTGCTACTCTCTTGTGGCAAATTCCTATTGAATGTTATTAATAAGGACAACAGGAGAATAATCCTGTTGTCCTAGTCAGGAGGGAAACTGTTCTTTTAGTTCTGTGCTATTGTATGGAATTTAATGCTAACAGTCAGGAGACCTTAACTAACTACATCAAACAGCCCATCCGGTGCCAGCCTTTCTTCTTATTTAGCTTAGTCTGAACTGAAACCAAACTTTGAGACTTCCTCTCTTCCCACAGTGGAGAGCCACTGGGATTTTTTATACCACACATGGTTTCCCTCCTACATTTTCCTCCCATGTCAGATATTCATACCCCTTTTAATAACCAGCAGGGGGATCATTACATTGAGCTACTGCCAAATGCATAATGACTGCTGCCTTTGCCTTGCACAGTCACTGCACTACTGATATCCAATTCAGCATTGTAAAGTGCTTAGGGCTACCTTGAGGATGTGCTATATTAAACCCAACTATTCTAAATCCTATTTAATACAAAGAGATTGGTGGTGGGGGAGGGGGGAGGGAGATTTAAAATTGTTGTTAGTCACCTATTTTCAACAAGTGAAAATACCTGGTCACTTAGGGCCCGATTCTGTCCCTCTTAAGTCATAAATAGACCCCCTGATTTTTGTATGGGGTGCATGGAGGTGAGCACTCTGCTTGCCACAAGGGGAGGCAGAATTGGGTCCTATAGAGCTGTGCCTGAGACAGTAAGTTTGCAAGGAGCTGATGGGGCTGAGCGTGCCCATTTCTGAATTCCCCCTACAAATGTTTTACAGTGGAAACAGGAAAGCGGAAACATGCTTCATATCTGACTGAAAATAAAGGTACTCTTAAACTTGTAAAAGGCAACATTTTTATTTGAATGATATGACAGAGCTGCCACAGGAGTGTTACCTGCTATAAAGAAAGCTTAAGAATTATTACCTTTATTAGACCAGTGACACTGAGCTTTAGCCATACATTTCTAACTTCTGTCCCTCTACAGAGACAATTTTCTTTTCTTAAATAAACTGTCATGCTAGTGTTAATATATTGTTGGCTCCCTCATACTCTGAGAATACTGCTGATATAAAACATGTATATGTTAGATTGGTAATAGTATCTTTAGTGTAGCTGACTAGAACAAATGTGTTTCCCTCATGGCTGTGCTAATGTGATAAAGGAAAATTGGCTGTTCATCAGCTTTTGGCTGGGTAAAGACAGTAGAGATGGAACCACATTCTTTTTTATGCATTAATACCACTGAGAACTTTTCACTAGTTATATTTCATGTGCAGGCATGTTGTGCAAAGATGTTGTAAAACATGAGATAATGCTACAAATAACAAAGTAGAAAAGCCTGTATCTTTTATGATGATAACAGTCAAACACCAAATGACAGTAACAGGCTGTAAAAAATGTGATGCAGAAAAAAAATGCAGTGTAACCACAATATATACATATACTTAGGCTCTTGCAAATAGGGCATCAGATGTTTAGAGGGCTTTGAATTAAAATTAAATAAAAAACTGTTGTATTTAGGTCATTGATGTGTCAACACAAAAGATAATTTAAAATGGAGAGATGTATTTTGAGCAGTGAAACTCATATGCAATAACTTTTTGAACAAATCTCAAGGCTTAGTAATTATGATAATAGCCTTCAAATTTCCATCAGTGGAAGGGCAATAAATATTCCTGTCTAAATTTGGGAAATATTGACTGAATCTGGAAATGGCAATAAAGCTCAGCATGCATGTGTATGTTTGAAAGTACAGTTTAAGGAGGAAAAATTCATTTGTACAATTTTGTGTGAAGCCAAAAAAAAAAAAAAAAGCCAAACAAACCCCTCCATGTTATTTCATGTTTTCTTTCTTAAAATGCTGATAGACTCATGTTGCCCAAGGCACTGATGCTGATCATCTGAGCTCAGATTTATAGATAATTGTGTCCGTTTATCTTGGTCTGGAATTTGAAAGACTTTATTGTCAGAGTAGTATTGTCTGTGCTTATATTGTGGTTTTCAAGCTGGTATTTTGTTAACTGGGAAAAAAGTTCTCTTTCCTTTTTTTGCAACAAATTATTCTGGTTTGTAAACCTTCTATGTCCTCACATAGGTATTGTTCTTATGGAAGCAATAATGCCAGGTTTATTTTGTTTTGATTCACGTGACTATCAAGGTGGGCTAAAGGGCTCTATTTTTATTGGCCTTGATAGACATGATTCACCAGGCATCCATACCTTCAAAATTTAAAAAATGCTCTGTAAATTGGCAGCAACAAAATGGTGTTTCAAAATTTGAAAGCTATCAAGTTCTCATGTGAAAAAAGCTTTATGCAAGCTAAACATTGCTAAAACCCAAGTAATTTTATTTTTTTGGTAAATAAATCACTTTCTGAAATAAAAGTTTTAGCTAAGTCCAACTTAGTTTCTCTAATTAACTTCATTAATGGGATGACTATAGCAATGACTATAGCCACAATACTTCTGGTTTTCATTTGTGAAGGCCTGGAATTTTTAAATGATAGTATTGAATTTCCTAAAATGTAAGGCTGAAAGACGCTCCCATAGTATTAAACTTTTCCTAATTTTAGGTAACCTAAATCTAAAGATTTCTAATGCAAAACCCCCCCCAACTTTATAAAAGCTCAGCATCTTGTTACTTTGTGGAGCTGGGAGAATGCCATAAAGTATTTCTATGAAGGTTAGCTCAGATTTAAAATGAATTGGCAGGGAAGGGAGCACTTGCAGGAAACAGTACCCTGGGGTGCTGGCTGAGTGCATATTCCTAGCCAAGGGTTCCTTTGATGTAAGGGAATTACCCAGTGGGTGTACAGCAGATGTAGGCACTTTCTATACTGTTCCCTTCAGCCCTTGAAGAAAGAAGCATGCTGGGGTTAGGGAGGCATTTTGGGGGGTTTTAGAGGCCTGTGTTTGGTTATCCTGAGCATGGTGTACAGCCCCTTGAGGCCTGTTTGAAGTGATGTATGAGAAGAGTTGTGACAGCTGTAACACGTGCCCATGGCCCGAAGTGGTGATGGAGCTCTAAACCAGCCTCGTACCTTGTGAAACACACCCACCCTTCTTTTCTGCTCTTCCCCTCCAACTCCACCAGATCCCTGTACTGTAGTTCCTTCTTTGATTTAACTCGTGTAGAAATTTTATACTCTCTGCATCTGGGTGATGATCTAGTAATGAAAAACAGGTAACTGCTTTCAGTAGGCACCAAAAATAGAGACAGCAAATAGCCTGAGGTAATGTTATCAGTTAATCAGTGATAGACAAAAAAAAGTAGAGAAATAAAAGTGATTGCATGATAAAGCATGTGTTTCCCCCTTTACATTGATTCTATAGGTGCATCACAGCCGAATTAGTTTCTTCTTGAATGGCTGGGAAGATGATAACACACCTTTTGATTCAAGGACTCTTATGGGAACAGTTGCAGATACTGATGCTGATGGTATTCTGCAAATTGGACAAAGCTTCACAGGTAAATCTTGTAGTACTTTAGTGGAACGCACTGGATAGTCAAAATAAAATATTCATGATGTGGTTAAAAGAAGAGTGTGGGTAATTTAAAGTTATCTATATGCTGAGAAGTAATACCTTACTGCAGAAGAAAATTCTTATTGTACAATTAGCTTTCTCAAAAGATTGTCTGAAGATAGAATAAATTATGACCATCTACCAAACATCTATGTGTTCCTGCATCTAGGTAAGTTTTCCTGCATTCGCTAAAACATGTATGTAAAGTGACTTATTCCGCTAATTTCTGATCATAGTTTCTCTGAGTAAATGTAGGGAACTGTTTCAGAATGGAATTGTGCATGGCCCCTAGACTACACTCCTCTTTCTGCAGTCAGGAGCAGAGCTGAAGGTTTCTGGCTGTCTATGTTCTTCAGTTCTATCAATAATCATGTAAACCATGTCAGAATGAGAATATTTCAGCCTCTAGTAATGGCTGAGAGTTTCTCTTCATCTGCATCTAGAGTTTTATATGGACTATATCATGACATGATCATTGAAGAACAGTGGGGGATGTTTTATTGCTTTTCGCTAATTCTTGGCTTTGCAGGTGTAAGAACACTGACTGTTGCTCTTCAGGAACATGCACAATTTGAAGTTAACTCCTAAATATATGTCACATAAACAGTTTTATTGTGGCTTTGGGCAAGAAAGTATTCTGTGCTCCGTTTCTTAAAGCTTGTATTTGGAAATGTATTTTGTTGCGGTTTTGATTTTGAATACTGGATAGCTAATAATCATGTAAAAGAAAGGAATATTTTAAAATGCTTTTTATCTTTATTGTATAAATTGATAGGTACAGTTGTACCTACTGTATCTCTTCTCTAATTAGAGGTGGCACATGGACTGGCTCATTACTTCTGTCTAATGAGCCGATGCCTGTGCCACCTCTCTAATCAGAAAAGAGATAGGTACAAAATGTTCTTATAAAGTTATTATAAATCATTCTTTTTTATCAAAAAAATTAAGTCACTGCCCTCTATAGTTTTGTCCAGGTCCAAGCTGGTTTCATTCAGGAGGGGTAATTGTGCAGGAGAGATTTCTGAGTGCTGAATTAAAGGTGCTCTCAAGCAATGCAAAGCTGCCTTCTGCTCAATAGATTATTTATAGTGTATTTTCTTAGGTTTAGAGCAATTTGTTGGAAGAATGCAAGATTTCCGATTTTACCCAGTGGCACTTACAAACAGGTAAAGAACTTTTATTTTTGTAACAAAATAAGAGTGTGGCGAGAACAAAGTGTAGATAACAATATGCTTATTTCCCAAAGTATAGTGCTTTTCAGATGTTGCCTTTAGATAATTTCTTATGACGATGTAGTTTCCTGATCCTCATTTCAAAGATTACCTTTAATATAAAAAATCTTGAGTTAAAATAAATACAACAAATTAATATGTTTTGCTTTTGAACTGTTGCTTAAGTAGGCTTGATGTGTGTAGTGGTGTATGTATACACATGTAGTGAAACTGTAATAAATATGTGCTCTCCTTGTTATTGTTGTCCTTGCTACAACCTGACTTAGTATATATTCTGCAGAGAGTAGATCCAGTTGCTAGATTTCAGTGCTTGAAAACTGTCTAGGTGTTATCTACTCATCATAATTCTGACATAATAGTGTGTGCTGATAAACTTAGTCCTGGTGGATAAGACTTGCTAAGCTTCCTTCAAGCTCCGTGTAAACTGTAGGGCAAGGGAGCGCAGCAGACTAGTCCAGTTTTGACCACTCAAATACCGGTGATGTAGATGAGGAGGACAGGCACTCCAGCTGATTAGCACGCTGCCTTTGTTGCAGGAAGCTTGGCTCCATGTGTTTAGCTGTTGCTTTCCTCTGGTTTCCCTTCCCCACAGTATCCATGTCAGGTATTCTTGGTGTACCCCTGCCCCGAGGTGCCACTGTCCCTTGCTCTCTAGATGAGATTGTCACCATAAGGCACCAATGACTTTGCTACCTCAGCCCACAGAGCCCTGGGTAATTGCTTTGACTTCCTCTGTTCCCGAGGCCAAACTACTGTTGCCACTGCAATTTCTGTTGCCCTCCAGCCTCCCTTCCTAGCACATTACAAAGAAATGTTACCTTTGTTATCCAGCTCATGCTGGATTAATCCAGTCAATTCAGGCTGGCCAGAAGTAGTCAGGTCCTATTTGTCTGCATGGTGCTTCTGGGGAGGCTGCACACAATGACACTCGGGACTGCAGACCTTCAGGCTACTTAATGATAGTCTTTCAATAAGATGTAGAGCAGTTTCCTCGGAGCTCAGCTGTCTGCAGGACATTATGATGAACTGAGCTCCTGTGAATTGGAAGTATTAATGTGAATCTGAATTCCAAGTTTTATGAAAATCATGTTGGTTGTATTTCTCAGAGCAATGCTTGTCAAATCTTTTGAACTACAGTTTAGGTCAGTGAAATGAATAAAGCTTAACAATTGAAAATGAAGGTATTTTACAGACTGTTTTGACCTACTGATGTCTTTGTAGATTTGGTTTTATATCCACAAATAACTTGGTCCAAAATGTTTGTCTGGGATAAACTGGGAAGGAAAGTCTTGCCTGCATGCCAATCAATGAGGCTCTGGCTGTGTAAAAGATCCTGACTCTGGGTTCTGTGGAAGTTGTAGTGGCAGCTAGCAAGTATTTATTTGCTTAATAAGCACACAAAATTATGTTCTTACTGATAAAGTAGGAAAATGGGAAAAGTAACAAGATTTAAATATAAAAATTCAGTATCTTCTAGACTCACAGAATCCTTCCTTTACATCAGAGGTGAGCAGATAAAGAACTATCCATGTCATTCATATCTACTTGCTTGCCTGCCTACATACCTTTGTATCTATTTCAGTTGCTGATGTCAGAGGGAACTGAAGTATCTCAATGATTTGGCATGACTAGGTTGATTGCAGTTAAAAAAGTGGGCATTTTTATTAAAATTAGTTAAAAGTGAAAATATTTCTATCCAGGTTTTCTAAGGTACAATATAGTATTGTTCAAGCTGGTCTTTTCGGAGGATTTGAGTGCAAAAATTGAACTTTACTGTAGTTATAGGCAGTATATTGATACTATGGTGTGTTTAAGAACAGGATCCAGACTGCTGATTGGAGTCAGACATGATGTTGCAATAAAATGTTAAGAGTTTTTCTCCTTGCATCAATGGCTGGATTCATCCTATCTAACTTTAGACATCCCACCAAAGAACTCATTTCCCTCAGTGCCCTGTGTCTGAAGAACTCCATATGTGTGGAGCAATGAAAGAAGCTCCTGAGAGGTTCTTCACAGGTATTTTCTGAAGGTGCCTGCTGCTCTACCACTGGTAATGTAGAGACCCTGAGGGGGGCTTAGTTCCTGGTTGATTGCCCCATTTTTATGAGCTTAACTCAGGAGTTTAGGGCTTCTACTATAATCTAAACTGAATTTTGTTTAATCTATGAGCCTAGATGCACAAAGTAACATTTGTTCTTTTTGTCATGTATGCAATTACTATTTGTGCTGTGACAGAGACATTTTGGAAGTATTCTCTGGAAAATTCCCTCATCTTCATACCCAGTCTGAATGCCGCTGTCCTGGAAGTCATCCCCGGGTACACCCTTTGATACAGCGGTACTGCATCCCTAATGGTGCAGATGATACAACTAATGACAGGGTGCTGAGGCTGGATGCAGAAGCCCATCCTCTCTACTACATCAATGATAATGACATTGGGACCACCTGGATTTCATCTGTGTTTGCTAATACTGCAAGCCTGGATCGTGGTGTTTCAATCACAATAGATTTACAAAATGGACAGTATCAGGTAATGAGAAGATGACGTTTGCCATTTATTAAATCAAAACTAAGAAAAGATTTTTGTAAACATTGCATTGCAATTTTGAAGAAATTCAAACCTTATGCTTTAAAATGTTATCCTTAGAGGACCAGGAAGAAAGTTTCCTTTATTGGCATATAACAGTGCAGAAGGCAACCGGATGCATTATGGTTTGTGGCATTCTCTTTCAATGTGCCTGTTGTAACGAGCAGTGATCTGGAATAGGTATACAAGAGTAGATACCCTGTGTGAAGGCACCAATACTTAGAAACTGATAGTTGTCTTTAAACTCCACTTTTGTAAATTTCAACTTTAATTTTAATTTCTTTTAAAACCTGAGGTGCTTGTTTTGTACATGCTGGTAGAAAACTGACTGCAGACAAATAAAATTTAATGTATCGAAAGCACACTGACATATTAGAGGGTGCTTCTGTTTGTAGGTGTTCCGGAGGTGGCCAATTAGCCTCCCAAGGAATACGGAAGGCAATACATTGCCTATCCTGCAATGATAGGCAGGCATGGTTACTGAAGAGGCTGTATTACATCTAGCACTCCACTAGGCTGTTGAAGAGTGTCAGGATGTCTTGGAAGGAGGGACATACCAGTAGTGGAGCTGCATTCACAACAGGGAATTCACCAAATTTCTGTGTATTCTTGCTGGCTGGCCTTTTTCTTTTTTTTTTTATATTAATGGTGAGAAGGGAAAGAATATGATGACGGGCTTTGGCTACATATGTAAAAATTAATCATTTAGTTAAAAATTATTTTAAATGTATGTGAAATTCTTGGCTTTTGCTTATTTAATACACACATTTCTGCTTAAGTAGTATGCTGAGGGAAATGCTCTTTGAAACGCTCTTTGAAACAACACAGGTATTTGATGAGATTCTGAGCTAGAAATACGGAGAATTCAAAAAAGAAATTACCTGTTATCAGACAAACAACTCGTCAAATGTTTGGCAGCACAAAGTTACAACTTTCATTTTTACCTAAATAATGTTGCTGTAACAAATTGTGGACCTGACTGTGTAGTGCATTTTCAAATGGTCTTCGAGATAAAGTGAAGTTCTGATGCAACAGGTCGGTAATTGTGTGATAGTGTCTGAGAGATCAAAGAGCTTGTTCAACAAAAAAGGTTCTCTTCGGCTTTAGTTGGGAATATGTGGGGTGAAATATGGCTGCTTCTGTCTGGGAGTGGTAAAGCAGACTGTATAGTTACATAAAAAAGAAGTTGATATTCTCCTTGTTTCATGACTTAACCATTAATATCACTCCATAAATTTGTTATCTTCTTGTAGGTATTCTATATTATACTGCAGTTCTTTAGCCCACACCCTGAAGCAGTAAGAATTGAAAGAAAAAAAAGAGATGATCTAAAATGGGAAGACTGGCAGTATTTTGCTAGAAATTGCAGTATTTTTGGAATGGAGGACAATGGATCTCTGGAAAAACCAGACTCTGTCAACTGTCTTCAGATGCATAGGTATGAGTGGGTATTATCTGCATAATACAGATACTTTGAACAGGTAACATCCTGACACAATTCATTTCTATGTCCCAATGAGATAGAATCTTTTAATTTGGTGCACTCATTTTTTTATGGACTGCTGAGTATATAAAAGATCCTAAACATGACCTTTTGACTCAAGCTTGCCAAAAAGTCTTCTGTCATTTTTATCAGATTTTACTCATTTATGAGTGTGACACAATTGATTCCTCTGTTATTTTTGAGGTAGTTTTGAAATTTTACGTGTCAGTGTTTTGATGGCTATTGTCAGTAGAATTACAGAACATTGAGAGGATGAGTGGAGGAAGGTGCTGATACAACATTGTTTCAAACTGCCTAGGGAATGTGAAAGTCTACCTTCTGATCTCTGGGAGTGCAACTTGTTCTGAAGCTTAGGAAAGAGGCCAGACTGAAGTACAAAAGCCAGTTGTTCAACCCTGCTAGTGTTCATTCAAGACATGTAAGAAATGGGTTGAAAATGGTATCTTGAAGCTTTCTCATCTTTCTAAGCAAGAACCAATATAAAACTGTGGAAGAGGGGCAAGAAGGATTAGTGCCTTTTAGAAGTATGTTGCAAGCCCGTTTACTCTCAATTAATCATATGAAAATTTAAATCTTTATAATATATAAACATTTCATAAATCTAGTGTATAACATGTATAATAGTTAATATGTTATCATTTTAAACACACATGCATGTATGTACACACACATATATATAGAATTGAATCTATACCACTACATCTATTCAAATACATTCTCTCTTGCCTGAGTTCAGATGCCAGTCAGTATTAGGCTTGTTTAGTACTTGGCTGGAAATCAGTGAGAAAATACATTACCAGGTGCTGTAGGCATTTAGCTTTTTTGGTTTTTTTTTTCCCTTTTGCTACCTTTCTAAGACTTTTCAGGTGTCAGCAGCTTTGTCTGTTCTCCAGGAATTCAGAATTCTGAGGAGAGGAGCATATGGTCATTTGAGTTACACTACTTTTCAGCAAAGGACTCTGAGCTTTATTGCTGATACATGGACCAGAGGGTAGAGGAGAAGGGAAATATCTTAAGTAAGACAAATGTTTTTGGATAAAATAACCCAAGTGGGGTGTAATACCACTTTCACCCCAAAAATATGTATTTGTATAATTTTTAAAAAGAACTGAGGAGTGAAGTAAGAACTGTTTCCATGAATGTTTTCTAAGCAGCACAGTTTCTCACCATCAGTTAAAATGTAAATGATGATAGGAAGTGATACAAATGAGTAATTTTTGGGTACAGCTGATGTTCGGAAAGCTTTAAATGATAAGACATATTGGTGAATATTCTGTGTGCTCAAAGAGGAGTTACTGTGGAAACAATGCTCCAAATTTATGTCAGCAGTGTAACAGAGTTCCCTGGAGGATTTTATTGTAAAACAAAACTTGTTTCTCTCTCTTTCTCTCATACCCACAAACTTGTAACTGCCAAGACATGTCCAGATTGTCTGTCCAGGATTTAGACACCAGTGCCCTTGTGTCCTGGTGGCCTGTCCAGGATTCCCTGGGTTTAAATGGAAGGCAAATGACCTTGGCTTTGAAATCCTTACCGTAACTTGATGGTTCTTGTTTTGGTGACCAGATGCTAGTACTGAATGGACTCTTTTTTGTGTCCTTTAGGAAATGAAAGTGATTAAGGTTTTTGTTTCTCCATCCTGTACCACCTATGTAAGTTAGGAGTTGCTCACTGTCTTTTATCCCCCTGTCAGAGGCTTGAATCTTTGCTTAGTCTGAATATTGGCTGACCCTTATTTTAGAATCTCCTTTGTTTTCCTGGTTTCCTGAAAGACTGCATGTAGATGCTCTAAAATCTTGATGACCTGCTTATCTAGTTGCCATCAGCCTTACAGTGTTTCTGCTGTTCCTTCTGATGCTTCCATACCAACGTGGTGTTGTTTATCTCCCATTCGTACCTGTCTAAACATTTCCGTTGCAGTTCTATAAGTCATGGAAGAAAAATACTGTATTTAAATTTCTGTGGAGGGGAAGAGAAGACATAATCATCCAGAGAAACTTACAGATATATTCCACTGAGATTTTTGTGAAGCGCTAACCTGGATTAGGAGCACAGGAAATTCAAAGATCCTTCATGAAGATAGAAGAGCGTGTCTCAGCAGACCTAGCCTAACTAGAAATCTCATCTTTCAAAAACTGGCATATTTTGAAGTGACATTTTTTGAATGTTGCATGTCAGGTGCCAGGTGATAACGTGGGGATACCTATTTTTAATGATCCCATGTAGATGTGCAAATAAGCAGACATTCTTCTCTCTTCCAGAGGCTAAACTCTGCCTAGCACATAGACCAACATGATGTGATTCATACCAAATTGTGCAAATGTGCAGTTTATATTTACTTGTTTACTCAGCTTTACTTGAATTCTCAGGATTGTCCTTCCCCTTCCTGGGCTTAAATAGGCAGCTTTACTCTCAATCTTTCTGCTTTCCATTAAATTACCTTGCACTTCACTTGCTGGAAGGTGGCATGTGTTTCTAACTCTGCTAGCTCATCAAGTGAGATGATATGGTCCTGTGACTCTGGAATTCAAAATATAGCAATTGTTTCTGTATGTTTTTTGTGTGTGTTTAGCAGGTATATTACTAACAATGTGAGCCTATTAATTATTGTGTTATTGTGAATGAATGATTTCCTTATGTGATTCAAGCCTAGTTCATATTTCTCAAGAACAGTGGGTTAAACTTTTTGAAAATGTGTGCGGATGTCACTGTATCAGTCACACTTTAATCATATTTTGAAGTTGCCTGCTAAAGGCTTTACTTTTTTAATTGGAAACTTTAGGTTTGGAGAGGAGCATGGTAGTTTAGGGCAAAACAGACATATAGAAGACATTCTTTTCCCCTTCTTGAACTCTGATGACTGGGAATCCACTGAGATAAGAATTTTTACCCAGAAAGCATGAAACCACCATGGACAGCTGAGACTCTCTCTGAGAAACAGGGTGTAAAAGACAGAATCTGTAAAATATGTAGTATTTTGATTTTAATTTGTTTTCCTCTCTATTTAAACAGCTTTACACCCTATTCTCGTGGTAATCTAACTTTCAGTGTTCTTACCCCGGAACCAAATCACCGACCTGGTTACAATGATTTTTATAATACTCCATCTCTCCAAGAATTTGTAAAAGCTACGCAATTGAGGATTCATCTCCACGGCCAGTATCACACTACTGAACCTTGGGTCAATTTTAGGCATAGGTACTATGGAGTTAATGAAGTTACAGTCAGTGGAAGGTAAGTGTTCCGTGACTCTTCCCATACCTAGCACTGCCTCTGGCTATTACAGCTGTGCACAGCATATAAGGACCTGCCTAAAATTTGATCACCTTGTTCTGCTTTTACATGTATGATTGAGAAAGGAAGTTGGTCTGAAGTAGTGTATCCAGTTGGAAATGACTGGTGTACTGTTTTTTAAAAACGTTTGCTCACATGTTATTTTACAATTAATTACACTTATTACACAAATCTGTCAAAAGCAATCCTTTCCTTAGAATTACCAATGCCTCTAAGCAAAGGCTTATGATTGAAATGATGGCTTCTGCTTTACTTTAGTAACTCTTCCAAGCTATAGATTCTCAGACATGGCAATTTTAACAGTCAATGCAGAGCTCATTCTTTGTTTTAGTTGGAGTTTTCCTTTCGAAATTGGGTAGCTGTCAGTAAAACTGTTGTATTATCTGTGACTGACAACTTTATTGTATATGATAAGTGTGCTGTCTTGTGAAAGGACTAATTATGCCCTGTAAATACTATGCAAATTTGGCAATGAAATAGTTTCTAAGAAGCATATGGTGCAGATTTGTAAGTATTATTATTCCTGAAATTATTTTGGTAGTTCTCATTTTGAGAGAAAGCACCCTGTTAGAAGTCATGTTTACCATAAAATTTTCTGTGTTATTAATATATTTTGATTATTGTTTTAGATGTATTATGATAATGCATTTACTAAAAGAACTTTATCTCAGTGACAATATAACAGTAAAATAATTTCAGCTGTAGTTTGCAGAGCTATGCCATGCCTCCAGAAGAGCAGCCCTTCCAGTAGAGTGGTATGGTTATTGGCTATTAATTAAGACTCTACACAGATTTTATTTTATTAAGAAATGGACATTTTAACTGAGATAAAATGGGTTAAAATGCAAAATTATTCCTGATATGGTTAAGATTTCTTGAAAAACTAGAAATAAACTGGAAGTCTTAATATTGATGAACAATTAATAATTTATTTAATAAAATTTTACATATTGATGTTACTTATTGAAATACAGTTTTCATTATATATCATATAAGGCAAGAGTAGCTCCTACTACATGTTCATTTTTATTTTCTTGAAAAACAATTGTTGATGCTTAAAAATATATTGAGTGAAGTAGTCTTTTGTAGTTTACTTCACCTAAGAACATTCTCTTTGGTGACATTTATTTGTTCTTAATAAAGAACCAGACTATGTAATACACAAAATTGACTTTTTGACTGTGTAATCTATTGTTGGAAAGATGTTTTTTCATGTTTGAACTTTAGACACTACCTATTGTTCTTTCAGGTGTAATTGCCATGGCCATGCTGATGATTGTGACACAGCTATGAAACCATACCGGTGCCTATGCGTCAAGGAAAGCTACACAGAAGGAAATAATGTGAGTCTCTCCTTTGTCTATCTGTGCCACCTATGAACAGCCTCAACACTGGGATTTTAGTCCTGGGAAGGAGTATGTATATGTGTGTGTAGTCTTCTCTTTTATAGGGAAACTTTCTGTAGCAGATTTGCATCAATTAATGAAACAGATATATTCCACTCTCCATCCTCACCAAAAGCCATTCCACCATAGACCATTAGGAATGTTGTGTTCAGGGGTTTGATTTCTTGTTAGAGATTATGCTACTTTCAAACTTTAGATGCAAACCTGAGATTAGACTGTGAGCATCTAGTAAAGATTGTCTGCTGTAGCAACTAGCAAGAGTCCTGTAGAAATAAGGTACTATTCCATGGTAGTTTTAGTTTGCTCCTATAGGCTCCAGACCCATTCAGTAGTTAGAATGGAGTAGGCAAAGTCCTGGAGTTCAGCTTCCAATTTAGTTTCATTTGAAAGGAGACAGTTCAAGTGGTCTGTAATGCAATCCAAAGCGGCATAAATGCAAAATCATACTTTTCCTTTTTTTTCCCCTAACAGTTTAATAATTCCTGGCCATGGAAGAACCAAAATGGGGTTGATTACTATAAGTCATGGTATTCTAGATAAATATGTAGAGGGAAGCTCAAGATAATGGTACCACTTCACACTTGTTTCATGCAGACTTTGGTTTTCTTGGAAGCTGTTCACATACAACTTAACAAAAGCAGAACCATGATGTGTGAGTAGAAAGAACTTGCTCAAAGAAAAGATTCCCTAGATTAATTATTTATCTCAAAAAAAAAAAAAAAGGAAAAGAAGTTGAGGTTAAGAAGGAGTGAGCTACGTTAAAGGAATGAGTCCCTCAATCTCACTGAATGTTAGGTTTCCGTTGTGAGTACATGTTATATTCCTTGCTATGTTTATGCCTTTTGGAAATAGCCTTTCTAAAAATTAAGAAGGCGTTATGTTGGAATAGCAACAGCAGTAGCAAACGAGAGACTAATCACGTATCAAAAAAACCCCCAAGCAGTCTGTGCTTGCTGGAACAGAGTGAGGAGAAGTAACCTCAGAGCATTTGATATACTGCTTATGATCATGTGAAAGATCTTTGTAAAATTTCATAGGGGATCTAAGTTTTCTTGCTTCTTAAGAAAAAGGATCTACAGTCTAAATGGGACTTGAACAGAAATTTTGAGTTTTTAGATGGGTCAAATTAGAAAAAAAATTCAAGCTGACAGTGTCCCTTTAATTAGAACACACATTGTGAAATGTTACTTTGTAAGGATTAATTATAAATATTTAATAAGATCTGGAAGTTCACCAAGCACTCTTGCAAGACTTATGCTACCTTGTGAAAACAAACTAAATACATTTTAATGATGTATCTGCCTTATCAGATATTTCCTGTCAATGTTAATGTGTTGTTCCACTGAGTGTCACATCTTTGATTTGGCATATAGGCATTGTAACTATAATTGAGGTGCTTGAATTAACTGTATTAATTCAGAGTACAATAAGGTTGCTGTTTAATTATTTTTCTCATTCTTTAATAACAGTGCCAGTATCTATTAAATATGAAATAAAGTAGCAGTAGTAATAGAATTAATATTTGGAAATATATAACTGAATACTTTGAATTTTATCGAAGATTTACATGGAATCCAAACAGCTTAAATATTTTTATATTTTTTTTTTTTTGGTAGGGCTAGCACTTAACAGCAAAACCAAAATCCATCCTGATTTTTGACTATCATTGGCACTGATAAAACTCTGTCTTATAGATTTAGACCTGTTTCTTTGGCTCCCACCCTAGTGAATTAGGAATTGTAAAAAAAAAAAATTTATTTATATAGTTTTTTTGCTTTAAGTCAGCATTTGGTGAAGCGAGGTTCCAAATATAACTTTTTTGGTAGAGAAAAGGAAAATATTTTTGAGAAGAAAGAGCAGTATCAGCAAGCAGCCTTTTTTTAATGTCAGTTCTGTGGTAGCTGTGAGTAAGTCACCAGAACCGAGGACCTATAAGAAAGTTTTTCACTTTAGGGTGGGTTTTTGAGTATCTTGGACCAGAAATCAGAGATCCTTGAAAAGCTTTTTACATATGGCAGAGTATGTTTTTGTCCCATTTACACTTAATACAGCTAAAATTACCATCTTGAATTTATCTGGCATATACAATCTGGCTAGCTGCTGTGCAGCAAAGCACAGAAATGAAAAGTTTGCATAACTGTTACAAATAGAAATCTTAGTCTAGGTACTTGCATCACTATGTTATAAAATTTGACATACCAAATGGATTTATTTTTTTTTCCCTAAGTTCCATTTTGGTGAAGAATGATGATGAAATATGTTGCTATGAAATCTGAGATGATGGGAAGAAGGGGTTGCTTAAGAATTATTTGCAGATGTTGAGGGGCAAGATTATGAAAAAAGAGGAAATTAATCCTCACAAAGCTTGTCTTTCATTTTATGAAAAAAAATGTTCAGCTTCTTCATTTACAAATGATTCTGTAAATGCCTTGGGTCCAACTTTGGGAAATAGCTCTGTCTTTTGCAAATGGAAACTGAGGGACTGAGAGTGGAGTCCAGATTTTGTTAACATTTATATGCAAAGATTAATTTGTAGACTTGAACATAAAAATATGTTCAAAAACTTTCCAAGCTGTCACATGAAAAGCTGGAAACAGCACATAAAAGAACAAGACAGTCAAGCAAGGTCAGCCTTACATTGCAACCTCAGAGCCTCTTTTAAATCAATCATATAGAACTTACTAGAGAGAGGTAATGGTGAAATGTACAGGAATAATTATAGAAATCATAATAGAAAATAGAATTTTAAATAAATAAAACAACTCTGATAAATGCTTGAGAAGATATGAATGGAAGTGAGAGATTGACTGGATGCAGTAAAAACTTCAGGTCTTCAGAGTTTTCCATGCAAATAATGGTCTTAAACATTTGAGGTCTGGAAACTGGGTATATGGCATATGTTGATTTATCAAGAATTGAATAAATAAGACTTTTTATGTTGTTACAGAAGGAATCTATGTCAACCTTAGTTAAAGGTCAATCTGTATCATGTTAGATGTTGGAATTAATCATAAATAGTACGTGAGGAGCTGCAAATATTGACCACATTATACTCAATAAAAAAGAGTTCTCCCTTGTAGAAACAAGCAAGCCAGCAAAAATTGCTCTTTTTGGTACATGGAGCCTTTGGGATGGAGTCCCATAAGACACCTTTCTTTTCTATTCTGTCTTTTTTGGTCCCTTGGAGTTACTAAGAATGTTCTAATTTTGGTGGGTTTTTTTTTCTTCCCCTAGTAAAACCTGGCTTTTAAGTTTAAAAGCTCTTTGATCTTTGGGGAGTTCACAAGAGACAGAGGTAGTTCACATGTAGTCTTGGTAGATAGTCAAATGCTGTAGTGAGGGTGCTGGTGAAAGCCATGAGGAAATTAAGACTATCTTTAGAGCAGTCTATGCCAAAATAGGTATACCCTAGAAGCCATATTTATTTGGCTAAGGAAATGAAATGGAGTAAAAGCGTAGTGGTTGGATACAGAAGAGGATCTGGTAGGTAGGAAAAAATTGTATATGATTAGCTACCCCATTACAGTCAACACTTCCAGGGCAGCATGGATGTGGGTGCTAAATATGATGGAGCTGTTCAAAGACAAGTCAGCATTTCAAAATGCCTGAGAAGGTGGCAATCTAACCTTGGCATCACTTCATCAGATTTTTAAATAGTGTACTTTTGATAATGTGTACTACAGAAGCATATTTATAAGTATTGTAGGTGTGTATGTACACTGTTTATTGCAACTGAGCTTTGATGAGTGTGGGCTGCAAACTCCTACATAGGTTACAAAAAGAAAAAAAGGAAATTAATTCCACATAAAATAGATAGATGTAGAAAAGGATGCCCTTGAGAGGCAAGCAGCAGGATATTTAACAAGTGTTGGAGTAGAAGGTTCTAGTTAATCATGACTTATTGCAAGTTTTAAAGTATTGTTACTGTTGCCTTCTGAAGTATTTCTTTGGATATTTGTTGACTATTTCTTCAGAGGCACTGTTCTCAGAATTCTTAGGGCCTAAAAATGAACCTGGTACATAAAGGCTTAGGCTGAAGTCACTGATGATCTTTCTGTAAGTATGCTGGGTTCCGGAATCTTGAAGTTAAATTTTAAAATAATAATTTTAGTAAAAAAATCTTGAATTATTGGAAATCAGTTTTTAATCATAGTTTTAGACTAATGAATTGGGCCAAGTTAAGCTTGGTATTTTGGCCACCTGGCTCCATGTGATGTTTTCTCAGGAAACTTTTCACAAAAGGTGAGTAGTTCAGATACTGTATATCAAGAAGGCATGCTTGTTATTGGCCGAAGGGAAAACCACATATATAACATGTTTTCTGGAGGGCCTAGCTGTAACTGAGAATAATGACATGTTCCTGGGTTTTACAATTATGGAGAAAGGTTTTGTTAAGCATTAACATCCTTTGTAAATCTGCTAGACCTTGTCAAGTGCTTTTTTGGAAATGTACCTATCCATTTTACATGTGGTAGCCAAGAACCAGACCCTAAATCTCTCGATTTGCAAACCGCAATTGCTATGCTTTGGACAAATGCAGAGTTTAGATTTGGTGAATGAAGGCCTGAAGAGGGCCTCAGGCCATGTACATCATCATGCTACCAAAAGTGAAACTTCAGCCCTGGAGGTCTGGAAGTTAAATGCAATTCTTAATGTAATAAAAGTGTGACAAACAACAGGGTGAGGTGGGGGAACCAGTGCTCATTTTTGTTGCATGAAGGTGTGACAACTGCTAGAAGAACAAATGTTTCACACTCATTGCCAACTTCTGAATGGCTGCTTTTTTTGCCAAGACTTTTAGAAGGAGGTTGTAGATGGGGGGAGTCAATGGTTTCTCCCAGATAGCAAGTGATAGAACAAGAGGAAATAACCTCAAGTTGCAGTAGAGAACATTTCGATGGATATTAGGAAAAATTCCTTCTCTGACAGGGTTGTCAGCGATTGGAACAGGCTACCCAGGGAAAGTGATGGCATCACTGTCCTTGGAAGTGTTTAAAAGTGTGTAGATGTGGCTTTCAGGGACGTGGTTTAGTGGTGAACCTGGCAGTGTTAGGTTAATAGTTGAACTTGGTGATCTTAAAGGTCTTTTCCAAACCTAGTAATTATGCAATTCATTCAAGTTTTGTCAAAAAGTCACAGAACAAGAGATGTTTCATAGAAGCTCCTTGCTATGTAATCAGATGCCATCTTTTTCTCTCTTACTCCTTCATGCTTGTGTGTCATTTAACAATAGGTGCAAGCACAGGTGTGCATAAGTAACTGATCCAAGATTAAATCTGAAATGAGATGATGAATGCTTTCAGCTGCCGTGTGGCTGGCCATGCACAAATGGAAACTCAGGGCTGGCAGGTTGGTAGCTATTCCTGCGCTGTTTTCCTTTCAAGGAGGACATATTTCCATAGACATGCTGGGAGGAGGGAGCTGCATGAGCTGGATAGCTTGGCTGTTAGCTTGTTTCTTTGTTGTGCTTCCCAAGTTGTGCCATGCCTGAATGAACCCTCCTGTCTCATGTTGTTGGGTGCTGTGTGATGCTGATTTTTCTCAATGAGGAGAGAGAGGGGAGACGGATGTAAACCAGGGAAGGACTTGAATAAGTTTGAGCTATGTGACTTGTGAAGAGTTATAGTCAAGGTGTTGCCCTTAGTGCACTTAAAATGAGATAATCACAATTAGGCAGTGATTGCTCTGATAAACAAAGGCCAGAGTTCAGTCTCAAGTGAAACCCTGCTAGTTCTCATCCTGAAAGCTCCTTTTTTTTCTCACTGTGGTGATATTGTGTGTTTCTGTTGTTTTGAACAGATTAGAAAAGTGTCCGTTGGTTATTGCTGCCTTATTGCTTACTTTTTATTTCATGTATTAAAACTAAATTTCAACAGATAAATTCTTCTGCTTTCATTTTCTCTCCCAAGTGGCTTTTGTTATAATTTGTGACTGGTCTGCAATTCTTGGAGTATATTAAGCTTATGGTTTTTAATTCAGTTTATTTTACACACAGTTGATGCTTTCCCAGCACCAGCTGTGAGTGAAACAGTTTAGAAACTTTGGTACAGTTTCCTAGTTTTCAGGGTATAGGTGATATAGACACATTAATAAATAACTGTGCTTGGAATGACAGCCATGAAGAAAGATGAGCATGCTTCTGAAAGTGAAGAAGGAAGTTACCCAAAACCAAAAAGTTACCCAAATACTTAACAGAAGCAACTTATTTTGAAGCATTTAAATTCCTTCTGAAAGACTGAACTTATGATTGCAGTATATTTTGCTTCTTTTGTTTCACTCTTGAGGTCAAATGATAATAGTACAAACTACAGCTATTACAATGTTAGAAATTACAAGAACAGACATTGTTTAAAATGCATCCAAATGGGTGGATTAGGTGAATGTCTTCTGTGCCATAAACACAGCAAACACCATTTTGCATCTTTAAAGGTTTGAGTAAATCTGAGTCTCAGGATGTTAGCCCGTGTTGAATATCTAAATTCTTAACATTTTGATCTTCTGCCCACTTTACTTGGTTTTACTCTGTTTTTAAAATTACTTAAAAAGGTTAAAATAATAATTAAAAATGTTGGGTTTGTTATTTCCCTTTGTGCTTCCTCACTTTTTGTCTAAACCCAATATTATTAATATTTAAATTGGGGAAAACATAGAAAAAAATACAAACATAGAGACTATAATAGTAAACTTGTGAGATGAAGAAATATGTCTGAGAAGCAGCATTTTCTTTTCTTTCTGATTTATTTCAGTGTGATCGCTGTTTGCCATTGTACAATGACAAGCCTTTTCGTCCAGGTGACCAAGTTCATGCCTATAATTGCAAACCATGTCAGTGTTACAGCCATGCAGAAAGCTGCCACTATGACTTAGCAATGGATCCTTTTCCTCAGGAACACCACCGAGGCGGTGGCGGAGTGTGTGATAACTGTCAGCACAACACAGCTGGTAAGTCAAAGAGAACGGACTGTTTATTTTACAGCTCCTTTTTGACTAAGTCTTGTGTCAGCTGAAATTACTAATTGCTCCACGGCTGACAGTCCAATGAATTCTCATGTATATGTATTTTTAAACTATTCAGATAGTCAGGTAACAACAGTGGTGTCAGTTCTTAAGCCATGGGAAAATACTGTAAAATTTAATCCAATCTTGTATAAAAACTTTAATGCAAAACACATTCTAATAAATAATTAAAACATATAGTTTCCAAGCTATTCCCATTACATGTGCTAGGGCATTTAAATCCAAAGTACATACTTACTGGACCGGTTTTACAGACAACATCTAAAAAAGTTGTCAAATTTTGCTCTAATATTAGTTTCTTGTTTATTGAATAAAGGTAGGTAGTATATTTGAATACTTTTTTAAAAAAATCTCTACTACTTCAGTTTTCTTGGCTTTATCTAATAAAGAGAAAAAAGAAAAGTTTCAGGTTCAGTTTTTCCAAAAAAAATGTATAGGCATTTGCATGGCACAGCTTTTATATAAGTGTGGTATTATATAACAGATGGAAGTTTAATGGAGTAAAACATAGTTTGTAACAGGTTCATTGTTTCATATGCTCTGGATCACTAAATTGGCAGGTAGAGATGAAAGGTGCATTAAAATGGACGTCCTGAAAATTATAGAATTCTCTCAAAGGAATAGTCTTTAATTTTGAATTATACAGCTAATTTTAATGAATTGGAAGCCATAATGCATAACCTTTCTTTCATGCAGGAAGGAACTGTGAGCTGTGCAAGGATTTCCATTACAGACAAGCAGGTGCAGATCTTTCAGCCATTGATGTTTGCAAACCCTGCGACTGTTATGCAACAGGCACCAAAAATAAGAGCCTCCTGTGTGATAATGTAAGTAGCCTCAATAGAGAAAAAGGAGAAAACATTTCAATCAGCTGGGTAGACAGCCATAAGATTTTACAAAGTGTATTCAGGTGGTAACTAGTCTATTTAAAAAATGCTTAAGTTCATCCTTTTCAAAATGATAATTGACTTACATCAGACATTTGAAAGCTGAGAAAACAGAGAGGAATTTGAGATGTACTGCTGAAGAGTTACTCATCTAGATCAGCAACAGACATAAAAGATGCTGTATGAATAGTAGTTTTGGGATGCTACCTCTGCACTCAGTAATGTTAAAACATCTAGGTTTTGAATGTTTTTGAAGGTCTTGATATTGTCTTGAAGTTACTAAAAGGTTTTGAAAATTCAGGCAATAAGCCGAGCCTGAAATTGAACTAAAATTAAGCTACTTTTCCCTGTAATAAGACAAGGATTGATCTCCCTTTTAATTTATAAAGTCCATTAAAAATAAAAGAAACCCACAAAGTGATGCTGAAAAGAGAACACCGTCAGCTATGCTTTTTAAACCAATGGACCTCATTGACATGCAAGCTGTCTAGTCCAATAACTAATCTATCTGTAACTTTTAAAACACGCATGTTGGAAAAAAAGCAGGAAGTGTTTAAAATCTGGAACATATACTAAAGATACATTGTGGTTTGTGTTCTATTCACATATGTTCTGTCCATTGCCAAAATCTAAATTTTGTTACGAATAGGGAAGAAATAATTGCTTTGAAATTTATTTTAAAGGTAGAACTTATTCTACAGGTAAATGTGATAGAACTTCTTCAGCTTGTTGCCACTTTTCCTGTCTCTTCTTTTTTCAAGACTTCTATTAGTAAAGCCATCTCTGGTTTTTTTTGTCATATGTCTCTTGTCCCTGCATTTTATTTAACAGTGAACTCTTGTGGATCCTGTTGTATTTTCCTCAGTTCTACAGTGGTACAGATACATGCCCAGTTTGACTCAGTGCACCTCACAGGACTCATGCATTGGTACATATTCTGTGTGACATGCAAATTTATCACAATATGTTTTTTAAAATAGTCCACTGTGTTACAAAGAGAAATTATTTTATAATTTTCAGTCTTCTGAGGTAACACACTGCCAGTAACACAGAAGTGGAAAAAAAAGCTTGCAAAACACAGGTATCAATGTTAGGACTATTTTTCAAGACATAGGAGGAATGAAAGCAAATGTTAATTTATGTATGCAGGGTTTGTGGTGAAATGTTAACCTAAATCAGCTTTAACTGTGATTAATAATCAGAGGAACAGTAGTTTACAGAAATCAGTGCTTTATACTTAAATATACAAGAATGTTGATAATGCTTGACTATGAAAGTATGGACAGGGAGATAAAATGGGAAAAATGGGGGAGACTGTATTGCTCAATAAAGCATCAATTGCTGCAGTAGAAGCAGAGCAGGGAGAAATGATTGAGAGGCATTAAAGAATAGATTAATAAGGCTGGGGACTAAAGGCTGAAATGAATTGCATGAAATAGGAAGGCATCATTGGAGGAAGTGTTTCCAAATTTGACCTGTGGAAGATGGAATCATAAGGAATAAGGACCCTACTCATGAAAATTAATTGTCACATCACATTGATAATTTTCAAGGAAATTTGCCAAAAATGGGGCAGAATACACTTTTACTGCATAACTCATCACTTTCTTCAGATCATCAACCTTTTTTTCTTTTTGCAAAGTGCCACTTTAGTCACTAAGTTCCAAGAGGTACAGAGTTCCAAAATTAATCCCTTGAATCACAAAACAATCTGTTGAATCACACAGAAAGAGCATTTGCTCATCAAATGAAGTATTATTCATGCTGATAGTTTGCAAGATGTGTAGAAGAGCTGACTGTAACACAGTTGCTCCCATCTCAGTTTTTGGACTGAAAACTTTATGCCTCTTCTGCACTCTACCCTTGGTGAGAAATGCATGTAGGTATGGAGCATTTCTCCCTTGCAGCATTTCTCAGTTCTCATACATCTGAAGATCACGTCCACCTACAGATCACTGTGTAACTTCAGTTGTATTTTAAAGTTCGAACTAACACAGTAAAACTTCAAAACTGTGACTTTATGGCTTACAGTAACAAGTGGGATTTTAGGAGAGTGGTGTAGCAGTGCCTCCATGAGCAATTCAGTAGGTGTTTTTGCAGAGTGAGATTTTCCTTTGAGACTGGTGAGTAAAAGAGAGAATTGCTACAGCCTGATAAAATTTGTCCACTTTGCTGGTTATTGATGTTTAATCATTCTAGAAAAGATGGTTGCATCCTCTTTGTGAGCATTTGTCAGGAAATATTCCAATCAATCAGGAAGTCCAGATGAACTATTCGAGTGCTTGAGTTTTATGAGTGAAAGAATTGGCTGCCTTCTTCCTTTCTCCCTAACCATTCACACATGAGAAAGTTCTACCAGAATACTGCTGATGTGCTCATTCTTGCTCTAGCTGGAGATTAATTTCTTCTGGCCCTCATACTAAAGTCCTTTACTCATTTTCCTGTGCTGCTTTTTACCCAGACTGCTCTACAAATGCTTACATATTCTATCAGGCATGGCAGTTGGTAGTCCTGTCATGATTCTATTATAGTAAGGCATATATAATGCTGGGGAAAAAGAGCACTCTTTTCCTGGGCATTTGTTTTTAGGCAAACCTGAAAGTGCTGCTATTGCCCTTATCTAGTTTTTGGAAGTAACATCCTGGTCTCAGTGAATTTAGTCATCTTTCTTTACTCAGCTTTTGCTGATTTTTTGAAAATTTACTCTTAACATCCAAATAAATATGTATCATGTACTAGTTGTTGTGAGGAAGCTGTATTTTACCTGCAGAGGATATTGTTTGGAGTTGCAAAGGCTTAATTGCCTTCTGTCAAGGTGGCAGCTGTATTGTCTCATCTTGCAAGAAAACTCTTTCTAAGGCAAGAAAATGAACAAAATATTAGTTACTGTTTTCTCTGAAGAGTCACATGAAAGCAGATTCCAGTACTGCCAAGTAACTATCTGAACAGACTTCAGATTTCACCTTTCTGCACACTCCCTAAATACTGGTTTTTAAAAATTATATATATATATACACAAAACAAAAATAGTATCTCTATTTCTATTTTCACTTCTGAGTTAATTCTTTTATCTAAAATTAGAATGAGCATTCCCATTTTCATTTTTCCATCTACACAGTTTTCAACCCGTTTGTTGTGATTGACAATAAATAAATAAATGCAATGTGTGTTGCGAGGGGAAGAACATAGGTTAAAGCAGTTAATTAAGGGGATTTCAGTCAACAGATATACCAAAGAGAATAAGGAATGTAAAGGGTGCAAATGTGTCAATGAAAAATATTGTGCATAGTGGAGTCCATAAAAAATCAAGTTATCAAACACTGTGTGTATTCTGAATCCTGGATTTCCCTTAATGGAAGGCCTTTAACCTTATTGCTAAAATGAGGGAAAATGAGCTTTTTATGTTCTGTAATCCTATGGCTTTGTTTCTGATGGATTTTGTAAAGTGGAAATGCTGGTTTTCTGTGAGAGTTTATTTGTGAGATTTGGTTCATCCCACCCCTTGGAGTGTTGTGGGCAGAGGGTAAATGCCTCATTTTACGTTTTGAGCAAAAGTAGTAGAAAGCTACTGACTTTTGAAAGTCATCGTACGTGATGACAAGAAGAGATATCAGGGGAGTGCAAAGGAACTTCATTATTGCTGCTTATTCAATTTTCAGTTCCCAAAGCTGACATCCCGAGAATACTCTCAGGTATTTGGTGTCAGACCATTAACCTATGTGTGTGAGCCAGCACACTGTACCACTCTCATTTCCTAAACTGAAGAAAAGGAAAGGAAAAGTCCTCAACCTCCTTGCTCCCCCTTCCTGAGACTGCAGACAGCTAGATGCTGGGGTCCTTGCCAAATTTGTATCAAATAAGAAGATAGTGAGAAATATATGATTAGCATTTATATCAAAAAGGCAGAACATTGAGACCGGTATCAATCAATTACAAAACTGGTGATGGCAGGATGAACTTCATGCCAGACCTAAATATACCCCTGAGTCTTGCAATGCCCTAAAACTTGCATTGAGTCAAGGGAAGGTGCTTCTGAGCTGCTAGAGAGTAAATAATTGAAATTAGTAATGACTTGGCCAATTATAAAAGGTTATTTTTGTCAGCTGTTTCGGGCTTTAAATCCAGAAGTTAACTTTGGAAAAAGAAACTTCAAATGCCAGCTTCATTTGTTTTATTTCATAAGATCAAGCCTCATACCACATTTATTGTCCAGAATTGGAGAGACTTTCTGATTACATTTTTGACAGTATGTTGCTTCTATTACAGACACCAAAGAATAGCAATTTGAAATTACAGGCATATCCAAGGAGAAGAAGTTGATTTTAACTTTCAGAAAGGCTTAGGAAAATGATTTTTTCAGCAAATTGCGATTTATGCTGTGAGAATTCCTATGGCCAACAAGAGTTTAAGTAGTCAGAAGTTATATTTCGGATACTATAGTATGTACATGTTGAATATCTACTAGGTGAGTGCTATGGCTAAACAGTTTGCTGTGCTCCAAGCAATGATGAAGACAAGTCTTTGGAACGTGTCACCCCTTGTCCTGGGTGCTTAAATCTCTTGTTAAGTCCTCATATCAGTTTAGTAACTGGACACTGAAAGAGTTTCTGAATAGGCTTCACCTTGAATTTGTCATTCTAGATGTGATGTGTTCGGTTAAACTGTCCCCCAATTAATGAGTGCTATCACTAGAGTCTAAAGCAGCTGAACTGCTCAGTAGATCTAAAATTCAGAAGCCTTAAGGAGTTGGATTCATGATTAAGGGCAGTGAGGATGCAGGTGTGGTTTGTGCAGGAGAAGGTTGCTGGCATATCTTTTGTAAGTGTTTACATTCAAAGATATAGGAATAATGTGTATTTCATACGTCAGTTATAAACGACAGAAAGGATACATGTGAACTGAGCATCAGTGATTTTCTGTATCAAATAACAATTGTAATTATTAGGTCCCAAGACACACCACCACTTGGTAGTAATGCTTGGCCAGGTTCATTTTCAGAGTGAACAGTATAGACAGATATTTTCCATCAGTGATTTAGTACCAGGTCATGGTCATGTTAATACACAGGCTGTTTCTGTCTGCTGACTGTTTGGGTCAGAACCAGGCTTCTCAGGCATAAGTAATGGGAGGCACAGATTGCTTTCTGCTCTTCTATAACCAGTACCAGTTATAGAAAATGGAAGTACTTTTTCTTAAATGGCAGATAACATTTGAATTGGGGAAAAGGGGAAGTTTCAATTGTATCTCCAGTGCACAACTGGTGAAATTCTGGTTAACAAAACCTTTAAATATTCATTGCTGCCAATATTTTCAATGATACCATAGTTTCCAGAATAAGCTAGAATTACAGAAATAATAACAGTAATAACAAAAATTGCCTATTTCCTTCATAATTCACTTGGATTTTATGTAGTTATTGAAATGGTTTGTTCTCCCCATTTTTTAGGTTTCCACGTTATAACCTGTGGTACATATTTTTCTACGGTGTTATCAATGTTTATTAGCCTGTGTAACATCTTTGAAACAGTATTCACTACCAAGCATTTCACAGGTGATTTTGATGCTTCTCGGTCTGTACAGAGAAATTAAAGATACCATTTTTCTACATTTCTCATTTTTAAGTCAAATTTTCTCCAGATTAAGCCCAAATATTCTGCAAATGGTTTTGGTGGCTGGTTCCTGGATAAGATTTTATTCTTTTAGTTGGCCAGACACTTCTTTGTTGTTTGAAGAGTCATATTTGTTCTTCAAGCAAGTATGTCCCCCCATTAAGTTTGGGGACATACATTTTCTGCAAGTGCATGTGATGAAAATTACTGCTTCTTGTAATAGCTTGACACAAAATTATACTGAAGATACTGGTATTCTTTGCTTCTTTTAGCACTTAGTAATCTACATTTTTCCCTTGTTGCATCTGGAAATACCTACCCTTTGCTCACAATTAGCCACAGGTTTCCACATATTCAGGATTAGAACAGCTATGCTGAGACTCATCTGGCACATTATCCTCTCTGATAGTTACCAGAAGCATGATCCTGCTGTGATGTGCTTTTCTAGATTTCAGTTATTTACTTGAGCTAAAATCAGGATTTCCATCTGAGTAGTCACGTTTGGTGTCCACATATGGAATTAATCTAACTAAATCTTTAAAGCAATTAATTCCTCTAAGTTTACTTAGAATTTCCTAGGTGTTCTATCTTACAACTTGAGAAAAAAAGAATATTAATTCTGTAAGACATTTATGATTATGTAGCCATGCATTCCCTTCATTTCAGTCCTTTATTTCCAAACTGTAAAGTCTTTATTGTCTTTTCATTTGTATCATTGCTTATTCTACTCGCTCTGTGACCTCTTATTTTAGAGAGGGTAACCAGATATACAAATTATGTAAAGAGTTGATAAAAACCAGATTTTTATGACAGGATGAGACTTCCTGTGTAATTTTCACTTATTTTCTTGATAATTCCAGTATTCTTATTGTCTTTTTAATGGCCTCAGAGCTTCCAAATGATTTGTAGGGGAAATGGAACAGCTTTAACAGCTTCTTTCTTGAGTGGTAGCAGCTAATTTTGGACTTACCACTGTCTACCTATAGTCAGTGTTGATTTTCCCCAGGCATTAAGTTTGTACTTCTTGATATAGAAATTAATTTGACTTTTTGATCATCCATTTGGTTCAGTGTATGTGATATATTAAGATGTTGCTGACTTAAAGAAATGCAGTAGTATCATGTAGCATGATTTTCCTTTGGGGAAAAAAGTACCAATCTTTTCCAATATATCATTTTAATTTCTAGTAGAATGTAGAATAATAATACAAAACTGCCTACTAGAATGTAGATCTCAGAAACTTCCATGCAGCCTTTTAAGGAGATTGATGTAATTTTACTCCTTTTTTATGGTGCCGATTTAAATAATTAGTTCAATGATTTTATATTTTGGTTCATCTAGAACTTCAGTCTCAGGTGTAGTCACTTTTCAACAGATGAGATTTTGCTAAAATATTTTTCTTCTGATGTTTTTGGTTTTAAATCAGTCTTAAAAACCTTTCCTGAAATAAAAAGGTAGCACCCCTTTCATAGTGAAGAGCCGTGGAAGACTTTCTTTGTGATCTCTGTTGTGGTTCTCTTTCCTGAATGCTACACATAATCATAAAAGCTTTAGTTGGTCATCTGCTCTCCTCAAAGCAGAATTGTTGTCAGTGCTATATCCAGTCAGTCATGATTTTGTCTGGATAAATCTTGATATCTCTGGGAATAGAGATTCCACATCCCCTCTGGATAGCCTGGCTGCACTTATCTTTTAGTGAAAAGTTTCAATGTTCCACTCTGAATCTGCTGATCATACCACTTAATTATTAATTGCCCCCACTGATTCTCTGGTGGTCTTCCTTTGTTTCTGACATTTAATTTTTTTTTTTCCTTCATGCTTTAGGCATGTTGCTTGTTAAATGCTCATTTTTGTGTTGCCTTCCTCTAGTTTTAAAATTTGGTGGTGGTTATCCTCTCTTATTTAGCTTCCTATTTTGATCTTATTTTCACTTATTGAAGGTGACGTTTTGCGTGTAATGTTTTCCTTCCTGTGGTAGCTTTTGGAGTAACTTCAAAGTTTTTTTGGGTGTGAGTTGAGTGCTGTTGTGTAACCTTTGTATGCTGCAATCGCTAACACAAAAAATGTTTCTTTTACAGTTATGCATTAAACTGGGTATTTTTCTTCATTTAGGATTAAACTCAGAGTTGCTTTTCACATGTGAGTTCTCTGATGAATGGCTATGATGCATGACTGGGTCTCTTATAATACACTAAATATCTAGATCAAATCCAGTCTAAAAGGGAATTGACTTGAAAATCCTTGTTGCTGTGTTTTCTGGTGTTGTGGTCTTTTAACTCTTCTTGTACTTGCTGTTGTCCTGCCTTTTTAATATCTACGTCATCCTGAAAAATAAGGCTGCTGCATCAGTAATAGATCTCTATCAAGAAGTCATATTAAAGAGATTTTATGGACTACAGAACCCTTTTATGAGGAAGGGGGTTAGGAGTACATGCTTCTCTAACTTTTATTCTGTATTTTCTGCACTAAGAATTTACTATTAGATGTTGAAATACTCTATTTTGTATTAATAAAGCTTTGAGCTTCACTGTAGATTTGAGGGTGTGATAATGTTTACTTTAAGTGGAACTTCCAAGTAGCTTTGTCTCTACTGTTGTTTCAGCTTTACTTGACTCATGGATTAAAGATTAAAAAGGCAACTGTTAAGAGAAATTTTTGTTTCAATAACTAACTAAAAGCAAAGTACATTGAACTACATCTGTTGATGATATAGATGAATATTGTTTTGAATTACTTTACTTTTTCATATTTGTAAATATTTGCACTAAAAAAATACAGTGACCCAAAGAAAATTCCTTATAACACAGAGTTTCTCTATTTGCTTCCATCTCTGCGTTTCCCAGAACACTTTAGGTATAAAAGTTATTTTTTGTTCCTTGATTATGAATCCTAAACCTTTTGCTAATTCCCATCTCTGTGTTGCTTTGATCCCCTGGTATTATTTTTACGTTGTGCCTTAACCAGTGTCTTTGTTTCTTCATCCCTGTGCTGTTGCTCTTTCCCTGTGGTTTGTTTCCCCACCACACTGGAAAGTGATGAATGCAGAGACTGGGGTTTTGCCATGGCTTTCAGAGGTCTGAAACTGAGGTAGCTTTTCAGGAGCCCTTAGATCGTGCACAAGATGTGAGACTCGTACTCTCCGATCTTGGTCCAGGCATAACAGACGATGTGTCACCTCCTCCTGAATAGTAATGCTAAACATGTAAGGAGAGGATGAGCACCTTTACATACCCCCACTGAAGTGGAATGTTTGGGATCCCAGCTGAACCAAGAAAAGAGAGAGAGAAGTTTTCAGTTGCTGAGCTGTTGGATCACATCCTTCAGTAAAGGCAGAGGAAGTGCACCTTGGATGAGTAATCAGAAAGGAAAACCTTCAATTTTGTTTCATTAACTAACGTTTTCACTAAAATAAATAAGCATATGGGCAGAACAAAAAATGCAAAACTTGACCTTTGAAGATGACAGTTCTTTATGGTGATTCAAAAAATACTTGTTTTAATAGAAGTTACCATGTATACAATGCTGTTTGGTAAATATTCTTTGAAGGTTCTCTGTCCAGATGGTAAATACGGCCGCATTGTTTACTCACTTCTTTTTCCCTTCTGTTTTGAAAGAACAGGACTTTTAAACTCTATTTAAAAGTCGAATAGTTACGCTCATTCAACATTTCTCTTTTTTCCCCTCTCTCAACAAATTAAAAAAATGCTCACAGGCTTATTTTTCTTTTCTGTTCCATTTAAAATTTTCTCCTCCCCACCTCATACTCCCATTCTTGTAGCTAATGAATGTATCATCTAAAAATAGATATGTTCATCATTCTGTAATATTTTGTATCTTTCTAGATTGGAGGCCAGTGTAATTGTAAGAGACATGTGTCTGGCAGACAATGCAATCAGTGCCAGGAAGGATTCTACAATCTGCAACAGTCAAACCCTGATGGCTGCAATCCCTGTAACTGTAATACCTCTGGGACAGTCAATGGAGATATTACCTGTCACCAAAATTCAGGACAGTGCAAGTGCAAACCAAATGTTATTGGTATGTGTAATGTAAGAGTTCGGAGCCATTTTTCTTGTTTTCTCTGGGAATAAAACACACTTGGTTTCTAAATGAAAGGTATAGAAAGCTTCTTTGCTGAAGGCAGATTGCAAAAATGAGTGAAATTAACTGTTGGAAAATTATTAATTTAATAATTCTATCAAACTACAGCTTGAAGCTTAGTTTAATCAACCCTTTAGCAGTTCCTTTATGGCATAGCTACGTTAGCTTACATAGCTCCATACTAATAAGTCACAGAAATAATGTAATTTGCTTACTGCGTAGATGTTTCTTTTAGGAAATTAACACTTTTTCAATGTATTTTATACTTAATGAGTTCTAAGCAAATTGTTTCCATGCTAGTTTTCTTAATAGACCAAAATAAATGGATTTTTTTCTCAAAATATTCTGTGCTACAGGGTCCTTTGTGATAAATCTATCAATTTTTTTCTATTATATTTCTTTGAACTGTTCCTATGAAATGCAAAATAAGTCAACATAATTCCACAGATCATGTACATAGCTAGGGTTAGTTATCAAGGGCCACATAATTTTAATTTTGTAATTCAATGCCAAGCTGATTATAATAAACTGCTACCTTCTGTGTTATTTATCATTTTTTTTACAAGACGTGCTTTTTTGTTTGTTACTCCCACAGGTATTTTTCAGAAATTAGATTTGATTATAGCAATTTATTACTTCCAGCATATTTGAGGGGAGCCACAGCCACATAAGGACAAAATTTATCAAGTGCCCAAAATACACAGTATATATAATACACTTTGAAATGTTGATGTATGGGAATATTATGCAAGGAGAATTTCCTGATAAAGTGAGCCTTGCATGGTAACTGTACATGTCTCAGACTATACATATGTCTCAAAAAGAAAAATTCATTTTCTGCTTTGTTATTAACAGAATTAGTAATCTATTTTTTCTTCACCCTAACCAGGTTCTGGGTTGCATTAATAATGTTCATGTTAATATATTTGATATTATATATGCCCTCACTTGTGAACATTGACTCATTTGTAATGTTGTAAGTCTTTGTTGCTTTTGGAAATTAGAAGATGGAAGAAAATGCAGAATAACAACAAATAAAGAAAATAGCTGTAAACAGATTGAGGCCTGAACAGTTTCAGTCCTTCTTCCTGTGGAATGCTGTATTTTTCATACAATAAAAAAGGTGCTAGGAGTAGAAAAATAACCTCTGTGCATCTTAAACCCTTTCTCTACCTTCAAGAAGAAGGACTTCAGAGCATTCTTAATTATATATTCTTTGCCCACATTTTACATTTGAACTTGGGAAAACAACTCGCTGGCAATTTGGCAGACAAGAAGTGCAGAGTCTGGTTCTCACATACTTGGTTGTCTACATTTAAATTTTATCCCCCTCATGAAAACATTAAGTATTGTTTTTATTTTCACTGGAAGAGTTATTAAAAAAAAAGTGTAGATCTGTGCTTTCTGTACTTATCTGTAGCTATGATGGGGGTCTGTAGTTATGCAAGTGTTTGTTTGCCGAGTAAAGACCTAATTCTTTCCAGAGTAGATTCTCTTTATTTTCCAAACCAATCGTAAATAAGCTTCTGTATATTGAAACATGTGCAGCAAACTTTACCAGAGAGCTTTCCTCTTTGGATTTCTAAATTGGTTTTTAGAGCAATCTGTCTATTGCCATTTCATCTATTTAAACAAACACGATAACAGAAAAATGCAACTATGGAATGCAATGTTATGAAACATGAACTGTTAGAGTTAACACAACTGTTAAATCTTACTAATGATTCTATCACCAGTAAAATACATTAGCACCAATAATTTTATTAAAGTAGGTCATTCATCTAGAATAAAAAGGTAGAAGAATGTGAATTAAATGCCAAGCGTGCTAACTCCCCTGTACTTGTTAACATTGAATGTGATGCCCTGTAGGCCTTCCTCAGTATCGTTAGGAATAGATTACCTGTCAGGAATATGTATGGCATATTCAAATAAGCACTGCGCATATTTTTAAAACTGATATGATATGAATCCATGTAGACCAATTTTAATAGTTCAAAATGAGTCATAATTCTTGTTAACAATACAGTTATTTTTAAAATTTGCAGCAATAGTGGTCCTTTTTTATTTTCCTTATTGAAATTAAATGATATGCCTTAGGTGAGTCATTCATCACTGTTAAAGGAACTCGCCTTCTGTTGGAGTTTTTGAGTTTTTATCCATATATATAATGCATTCCCTACCATTTTTAGTTTTATTTTTCTACATTGCTAGATGTATTTTTGTATGGTTTTGTATTTTTTTAAATGATGACAATATTTTGCTAGAAGATTGTATTTATATTTTCCTATATGAAACAATTAAGTCATAGCTTCAAAGTGAAGGATTTTCCTACTACAGGGGAAAAATACATAACTGAATTTGCATTTTTCGTATAATAATCTAGTTTGCTTTCTTGTAATGTACATTTTATAAACTAACATATAAATGCCATCCCTTGGGGCAGGGATAAAGCAAGTGTTGACTTTGAAAACACGGCTAGTAAAACTACAGGATGAAGCATGAAGAAAAGGGTTTCTATTTTAATGTACTGCAGAGTTAACGAAATCATTTAGATAAAAACATTTCATTTTCGATTATGGAAAATATTTTCTGCTTTCAGTAAGGGCTAACGATAAAGACTAACATAAATGCAATCAATGGTAAAACTGAACTATGGTGTTAAGCAAATAATTTGTTATAATTAGTCTAACTTGTGCTGTCCTAGTGTATATTTAATGTTTTAATATAATATATTAATCTATTATCAGAACAGATTGTGAGCCCAGTGCAATTCTCTGTGTATTGCATTTCTACAATATAGGGTGAAGAGTTCACCTAGGCATTGATTGTGCAACAGGTGCTGTTCTGGGGGACAAGGAGATTAATTCTGCTTTGTCTTAGAAATGTTACAAAGAATCTCTTGCAGAAGTGTCTTAAATTGTATTGAGAGGCCAGCAGAAAGACATTGCTTCTGAAACAAATTGGAAAAGTAAACAGATTTTTGGGATGCCACAGTTACTCAATTGATTTGTGCAGCCTTGTCACTCCTGTTAATTATGTTGGTGAAGAATATTAGTCCTCCCTTTTTTTTTATTTCAAGTGTAGTAAACTTACCCTTTTTAAAAATGAAATTAATAGCTTTTAAGGTTTGGGGGTTTTTTTATTAATTCCTTTTCTCTTTCCAGGTCTTAGGTGTGATAGTTGCAATTTTGGATTTAAAGCTCTCAGATATTCTAATGAAGATGGATGTGAGCCTTGTTGGTGCAACAGCCATGGCTCAGTGAGCCAATTCTGCAACCCTCTCTCCGGGCAGTGCAATTGTAAAGAGCAAGTGAAAGGGCTTCTCTGTGACACCTGCATGGACAACTTTTATGGGCTGGATGTAACCGGTTGTAAGGCTTGTGAATGTGATGCTGCAGGGTCGATTTCGGGAACCGTGTGTGACGCGAGGACGGGGCAATGTGCGTGTAAACCAAATATCGGGGGAAGGCGCTGCGACGAGTGCCTGGATGGGTACTACAGAGTGCAGAAAAGTCACTCCTTTCTTTGTCTGCCATGTAACTGCGAGAAGGCAGGGACAGTAAATGGCTCTCTGCTTTGTGACAAATCGACAGGACAGTGTCCTTGCAAAGCTGGTGTCACTGGCCTTCGGTGCAGTCAGTGCGTGCTGCGTGCGTACAACCTCAGCATGAGCAACGTCCGCGGCTGCCAGCCCTGTGACTGTGACGCTCTGGGCACGTTGGCAGGAACAGTTTGTGACCATGTTTCTGGGCAGTGTGTCTGTCTGCCTCAGCGCCAGGGGAGAAGGTGTGATGAGTGTAAACCAGGTAAGGAAATTGGAAGACAATCGATTTGATGTAGTAAGTTTTAATTTGTTTGTTATAATTTCCTACAGTTTTTAATGTGTGTTTAAACAGCTTCATGTCTGACATGTCTCTGACATATGTTACTACTTTTTCTGTTTCTTCCTAACTGTGTTGAGAAGGAAGCATTATTATCCTAATCACCATCAAATATTTATTCTATTTCCAGATGCTCTATAATTTGTATTATTACTGCAGTTTCAACATGTCCAAAATAAGGTTAGGTTGCTTCTAGATATTGAGAAAATATACAAGTAATCATGTTCCACTCCCTGAATAAGAGGTAAATTGGCATAATTTAATGAACAGCAGCTATCCTCATAATGAGAAATGTGGATTTGGAAGGCAGAGTGCATGCTCTTCAGGAAGGGCACTTCATGCATAAAGCTGAACATGGCAGGAGGCGCAGAAATGGTTGCTTAAACTTTGATGAGGCTGGCAAACATGCCACTTAGAAAGCATTCACCTGCCTTGCTGTGTTGGGGTTATGCTGGCTTGCACAAGGACTGCTTACAGTTCGGCCCTACAAGTAGGTGATACTTGCAGTTGCTACATGCTTGTTCAAGATTTTGTGCCATATTTTTAAACAGAGTTTAAAAGTTCATTGTAAGTGGAGAGCTCTGTAGTTATATTTCAATGTTTTTGTTTTAAAAAGTAGGTGGGTAAAGTGAAACTATAGGTAATATTAACCTACCCTTCATCATAATATTAAGCAGATAGATTTTGGTCAAGTTAAATACATATGCAATTTATTCAAGTAGCAGGTCACATTAAAAGGTACATTATAGCTCCATTGGTTTTAATATGCCATTCAGTAATTTGAACAGAGGTTAAAAAAGCTGCTTAACCTCCATTAAGTATTTTTTAAAATGCTTTCGTTTAAATTATTTTAGGTACATATACTAATAAATAAGGCAGCATTCTGTTTTTCTTAGTTCCTCCTCCAGTGCTATTTGACCTGCTAACCCTCTGTAGCAGCCACTTAATCAGAGATCGGCAGAAGAGTGATGTCAAGGCTCCCCGAGTCAGTGACCGCCCTTGTCCTTGGAAAAGAAAGGCCAGGGTTTATGCAGAACTAAATGGTTTAAAAAGGTTTAATTGATAGTGTGAACAGGCTGGTTTGTAGAAAAGCTTACATGGCGCTCAGAGGAATAGTCCCACAATAGTTCCTGTTAAAAAGAGAAATAATTTTAAAAAGTATTTGTGTAAGCATTATTTTTAACTTTTCTAACTGACAGCTAAAAGCATGTATGTGCTGAGCACTGAGCTCTGTGCAGCAGGTGAAAGTGTAAATTCTTATCTTTGTAAAAGCACTGTATTGCTCTTAGGAGAACACAGTGAGCTGTGCTATTTTCACTGTTTTAGTGAGAGCTTATTTCGATGTTTAATATTTCTAACTTTTATATAAATATTCTTTGTTAGTGTGTTCTAGAAGAGACTTTTCTCCAAAACAGGGAAGAGTATATAAAAAGTCTTCCATATAGAAATACAGATTTTAATTGGTTTCAAGTGCTGTAAACACGTCCTATGGCTTTGTCCTGGGACAAAGATAAGAAAACATACCCCAAATGTATAAGAAAATGTACTCCAAGTGTATATGTAGCCAACACAGCCTAATTAAATCACACAAAAATGAGTTAATACTGGCAGCCCTGAAAACGTACTGACGATTTCTGAGTCTGTTGGGACATTTCAAGTCTATGACACAAGTTAAGTGGCGCTTAAAATAACATCCCAGTGTAGCATATCTTTTATGTGCTTTGATAAAATCCAGGAAGTTTCCAAAAGTTACCAAAATCTTAATGCAGGAAGAGTTGTCAATTGAGAAAAGATCAAAATGGTTGTAGCTTTTGGAAATTGTTTTATAAGCAGTATAGCTCTTTTTGGAGCATTCAGCCATGTGTTTCATCTATTAGGCTGTATCCATGGCCTCTTGTTGATTTACCAAAATATGAATATTGATCTAATATCAATATCCAACTGAGATGGACAAAAACTCTCTAACAGTTTAGAGTTAGAAAGTGTATGTTTTATTTGGTGCCAGGCACTGCGTGGGATAGCTCCCTAAGATGCAGGGCCCCGATCCAAACAAACACAGAGCTTTTTATTTACAAAAATTATGAATATCCAAAATACAAATGCATATTCATAACATTAACACCTCCCATTCTCCGCTTCGTATGGAAATGAGCTTAAATGCCATTAAGCATGCATAGTGTGTGTTCTGAATTGAATCGGTGGTCTTGAATTGGGTTAGTGGTCTTAAAAAGATGAAGTAACTCATCTTCCTCGTTTTGACCTTTTTGCTTCTCTGAACTTTAACAATCCTAATTACTTTAGTGACCTCTAAGTTTCCTCTTGCATGACTTTTGAACGGTTTCCCAGCAAGGGAGGAAATTGGTTCCCTACACCAACTTACCAAAGTTTCTATTCCTTGTTCTAAGCACAGCTAAGCAAACATACAAATGACAGATCATCAGTTATTTGGTAATCAGTTACTAACATCTTAAAACCCATTTCAGGTCCAGGTCTCTTAACTATTTTAATTAACTCTAGCTGGGCCCAAATTCCTTCCTATTCTAACTAATTTCAACACAGCTAGCCTATAACTACAATCTTTATGTTTCTTCTAAATCTGTGTTTCATTGTTTTCCAGTTTGTTCTCATACAAGTAAGATTTTGGTAGATTGGCGTACATTTTATCTTTTGTTTAAACTAATGGTGTTTGCAAAGAGAGGAGCACTTGATTCTAACATGAAGCAAAGTGAAAGAGCAGTTTTACCTTGTACAGAAACCTGCTTTTGAGATGTCGTAGTTTGCAGTGGTTCAAACACAGGTTCTCTTCAGCTCCCAAATCATTGTGAACATTTTGTCCCCGCCTCGTTCTGAAACTGTTACTGACTGGGATTTGTGCCTCACAAATGCTATTCAGCACAGGTCTTGGGTCTGGTTAGGAGACCAGCAAAGCTGTAAAAAAGGCGTTTTTAAAGTTCTTTACTCCATAAACACAGGTTTGCATAGAATGCTACGTAGTATGGCAAAGATGTAAAGTAGCATGTAGGATGTGTGTCTGGGCACCAATACTGAGGGTTTGTGTACATACTACCTCTGTTGGCCAGAAAAATATGAATTATCTTGTGACACCACTGCTGGTGTGGTTAACTGTGCATTTTGAAACCCAGCCCATGGTTAAAAAATGAGCTGCTGGAGATGGTAAGCCTGTAAAAGTGCTAAGGAATTGGTCATGTTCCTTCTCTATACAGAGGGAGAAATGCTAAGAGGATGATTAAAAAAAAGCTGAATACTTTGCTATGACTTTCATTCTTCCTTTTGAAGAGTATGTTTGATTGACAAATGTGATCAGTTATGGTTGAATTGAAAAAAAAATCTGAAAAAGAATAAGCATAATACTAGTTATATACATAGATATCACAGAGATTTGCAGTGGCTGTCTTAAAATTGGAAATTGGCTCTATTATACAACAGTGGATCCTTCATAAAGCAACTTTTATGAGCCCTTCTAACCTTGCTGTAAATTAAGCTTGCATTAAGTTGTTACTCTTTCCTAGGTGGAGCCAAATTCTAGATGGTGGAAGTAAATAATAATAATAATGATTATGACAAACAGTATGAATTTGTAACCTGATGTTTTCTCTTTTTCGCTCCACATTTAATCATATTAATTCACTTACAAATTAGTTGGGGGAAGAAATTTTTTGTCTCTTCCTATCCCTCACTTTTAAAAACAATTTTGCCTTTACCTGCTACTTCAGGGGGAAAAAAGTAATTGTGGTAGTGTCCAGAAACTTTTAAAGCATTTCTAAAAGATTATAATAAAAAATATCCTACCAAATCCTTCACTGCTCTACAGTGGTTTAGGAATTATGGCTGTAGGAGAGCCAAGATGTTTAACACTAAGGTATAGATTATAACTAGTAATTTCACTGCTACAATAAAAGCAGTATATGCTGTAGTAATTGATCCTGCTCAGGGAAAATGAATTTATTTTCTAGAGATGTGCTTATTTGCCCATTATATCATAGACTTCTCTTAGATGTTATTTTATACAAAAGAATCATAAAATCATAGTTCCATGCAAAATTTTGGACGGACAAGGATCTGGTTTAGCCTGAGTGCTTATCATTTACCACAACTATAAAATGGGTCCTGAAGAAGTGCTTTGACCTTTTGCAGGAGTCCAAGGCTTAAACTTGTTTCCAACCTTCCTGTTAGGTTCTGCGAGTGGAGTCGTTCATTGTGCTCAGGAGTGACATTGCTGGGAAATGGTCTCCCCTATTTATGCACAGGATGGGCACTGTGCAGCGCAGAGAAGTGCAGCAGGAGATAATACATGCTGCCTCACTAATAACTTCAGGCTATTTGCTCTCCGTGGTGCCTCAGTTCGGGGCCTCTCTGGAATAAAGTGCCAACAGCGTGGTTTTTTATGATGCGAATGTATGTTAACTGGAGACTGATATCACTTCACTGTCCACTTGAGATTTATCTCACTGAGGACCAGAGGCTAAACTTGAACAAAGATTTGAGCAGTAAAATTCTAATGTTTTCAATTTGTTTAGTTCCTCTGCTATTTGGATATGAGCTCACAGTGCAACACTGCTGCAAAGGCAGAGAATACCACCCTAGGGGTGTATATATAGAGCTATCTCTTGTAAGACAAATAATAAGGCCTCGGGCAATATGACATGTTACAATATAATTTTGGGCTCCTTATTATAAAGCAGGACATCGGGAAGTTATTGGACAGCAAAAAATATTCAGTAGCTGAGAACATGACTAAGAAACTACTGATTGAACTTGATCTGGAGAGAGGGCAAGTGTCTGAGAATGCTGTGTGTCTCAGTAGCAGCTGAAATCTTTCTATTGAAGTTGTAAAATAATAACTAATAACCACCAGCTAAGGGAGATAGAAACTCATATCAATGGCCCTATTTTAGGATTCATGTTCCAAGATAGGTGCTTGCTGTTGTCTAGTGTCTCTTAATACTGTGCCATCAGGACTGGTTGCAGAGCTGTTGTGCATTGCTACATTTTTAATAAACTGTTCCAATCCAAAGGGGGGGGAGGGGGAGAATAAAGAGAAGAACCTGTGTGAAAAAAATAGTTAAACATTTATTAATGATCAGGTGAAAATAGAAAATATTTTGGAAACTTACGTAATTATATTTTTTTACTAGTGTGCCATTACTTAAATTGTCTTCTGATCAGAAAGAAATTATTAAGAATGGAGTAAGACCATACATAGTGAAATAGATTATGCAAATGGAACACCATCATTAAGAGAATGTATCTAACAGCTCTTTTGTTAGGAACTTCTGGTGAGGTTGTGAATAATGGGTAAATTTTTTGATGACCAGATTAGAGGTGTATAAATTGTATCTAACTGTATTTATTAGTAATGTGTTAAAGGTATAAATAAAGATTGCTGGTGAGGGCAATAGGATGAAAGATGGCATAGCAGAAGCATACCAGATATAGTGTGGGGAATGTGAAGTGAATGCTCAAGTTCATAATTGGAAATAATACACAAGGAGAAGGAATTTGGAGTGAAAGCACTTTAACAGCAGATAAGTATCTTTCTTTTATCAGTTTATTAGTTTCTGTAAAAGTATTTGTGTAGGACACAAGCTCTGTGTTAAGGAGTAAAATGTAAATTTTACCTAGAACCTGGTAATGCTCATCAAATGTAGCTTTTCCAAACACTATAATGTTTCAAGGATTAAGTCAACCACTGGTTGAGAAAAATTAGGAGACATTCTTAAGAAGTTATGTGCATTTCTTATGGTTTGCAGCTGTTCATTTTCAGAGCTGAGATCCCAGACTAGAATGGACAAATGTCTCTTCCCTGTTATTTTTTTGTTTCTAGTGTTTGTGGTGCATTCATGAGTACTTCTGAAATCCTTGGGTCTTTACTTTCCCCACAGACATGTTAACATACTCTACTCCCCCCTATTTTGCATTTGCTCTGGCTAGGAGTCTGAAGAGAGATAACAAAAGGATTCTCAAAATCCCTTTTTTCCCCCAGGTTTTTATTTTTCTCCATCCAGCATCACTGGCTGTCTGCCATGCCTGTGCCACATAGCTGGTTCTGTGAATCAGATCTGTGATAAACTCACTGGCCAATGTAGTTGCCAAGATGCCTCTGTGACAGGACAGACATGTGAACGGTGCAAAGAACTTTATTTTGGATTTGACTCTGTCACAGGCAGGTGAGTGTTTCTTTTTTACAGGTCACTTATATCATCCTTGTTACATGTTTTCTCATGGCTCAGTCAAGGGTTTAGTGACAATGAAAAGATGTGTTTGAGTTACATTAATCCTTCTATGAGTTCACGTGTGCACTCTGATTTATGTGTGATACATTACACAATCCCCAGTGCTCCCATGAGCTGAAGGAAATAGAAATTTTGCCATGGATTTAGAAACAGCATGAAAGGTGTATAAGGCTAAGTTATAGCAATTTCTTAATTGGTTCCCTATGTTGTCTCTGCATCTTCAGTAAGATGTGCTGTTTTCTGAGGTCTTAAATATTGACTATTAAAATGCAGGGAATTTGCCATTCTTATAACTAATGAATGATTTGGAAAATTTCAGGAAGATTTAGTGGGGGACAGTGGGGAGGGAAAGGGAGAACTACAGATATCCCTGACTTTTCAAATTTCTTTTGGTAACAGCAGTACAAATATTCCCTGCACCTTTATTCTTAAAGATTATTTTTTCTGAAGCAGTGTATTCTTTTTCAACATTTTGTTATGTGCCACAGGGTAAATTGTATTTCTAATGTAGCCAGGGGTCTTTAGGTACACTGGAATTATATGGATTCCCTGGATTATAAGGAGGAAACATATTTATATAGTGCACTGTTAATTCAACTATTGCTCTTTTTTTTTCAGGATTATCTTTCATGCCTAGTCCTCACAATCTCAATTTCCTTTTTAAAATATTTTCCACAAAGATTGCACAGCCCTTCTGCTGTCATCTTTTCATGCAGACTGATGGTGTTAAATTTTTTTGTTATATATGGTATTTTTGCCTTTAAAAAAACCCAAACCACATACCACAGGCAGAAGCAAAATCTGTACAATGTTCCCCTCCCTCTGCTCCTCTCCCTGAGCTAGTGTGGGGTAGACGTGCTTTTAGGCAGTGATTATCAGTGTCATCTTGCATATATTTGACATTATTCTGCAGATTTTTCATTTTAACTTTTATGTTACTGTCACTCATTAGGAGATTTTTAAAATTATTTTTTACTGTTTCGGGTCACAGAGGCATCTGCTAATGGCCATAAAGTAATCTGTAGGAATAAGGACTTCCTATTTTCACTTCCTGTCATTTCTAATGGTGAGAAATAAAGTCTGTGTAATATTAAAGTTCCCTTTGAAATATATTTTCCTTATTATTAATGATACCTTTTTTTAGTTACTTGAAATAGATTATCCCCCCACCCCTCAGTTTTAGCACATTTGTGCTAAGCAATAGCTTTTCTGAGCTAGATATTCAATTTCAAATATCTGCATTTTAACCTGTCTTTTGAAATTCAAAAAGTGAAAATATAAATTGCCTAGATCCAGACTTTGTTGTAAAGATAGAAAGTTTTTAGAGTTCTGGAATTTGAATCTGAGTTGTCTTTAATGTCTTAATACTAATTCATCCTCATGGCAGTATTGAAGACTACTCTGGTAGTACATTAACATGACTAACCTGTGTTGCATTTTCTTGGCTTCCTTTTCATTGTTGTCTTTTTGGGCAATGTACCTCTGTTCCTCAGGCACAAACTTTTATCCACTGAAAATGATAATGCAGGTCTTTATTTGTTAATCTATTTTATTCCATTTCTTTAACTGTTACTATCTTCATAAAAAAAGTAATATGCTTTTTCTTTCTCCATAAAGTTGCCAGGTCATTTAAGCCATCCTTGCTCCAAGTGTCTTTTAAGGACAGAAAAGGATGTGAGCTATCTGCAGTGGCAAAGACATATCTGTCTTTGCACAATAGCACAAAAGAAGCAAAAGTTGTGATACACAGAGATTGTGAGGCTTTAAAATTCTCCTGCTCTGAGGAATATGTGAGCTGATTTATTTTGTGGTGCTTTCCAGATACAACAGGAACTCCATATTCTTTAATGCATTTCAGGTTATGAAGCCGGAAAATTTTCTTGGGAATTAAAGAATTAGAAATACTGGGTGTTTGCAGCAGTCTGAGCAGATCTGTAATGGTTATGGGCATCTGTACACCTTTGAAATGCTTTACCTCTGTATTGTTTACTATAATGAACTGGTCAATGAACATTGCAAATTGTTTATCTATTTATATATATATCTTGACAGATTACTGTTTATGAAATCCATTTAGCAAGTGAGGTTTTCCCATAAGGATGAAAAATGAAGATTTTAAACAGATTGCTGGAGAGGCTCTAACTGCACCTAGAGAGTCAATGTAATAAAGGTTTCTCTATATTAATATTACAAAAACCATTTATCCTCAGAAAATCAATATCACAATTCATCTTGGCATGACATTTCTCTTTCCACGTTTTAAAAGTCTGTTTTCCTTGATTATATACAATTCTGTTTTAATAAAACTCAATTATATTTGACTCTGAGTACCTTGAAAAAGTAGCATTTAGCAAGAATGCTGAAAATATTTCTCACATGATTAAAAGTTACTTATCTTTTTAAAGAATTGGATATTTTTTTGAAAATCCTTAATTGACTGAATCCTTAATCCTGACTGAAAAGCATGAACTATGCCTAACAACAAATCTAGTTCTAGTTTTCTGCAGGGTAAAAAAAAAAGATGCACGTGATTACACAAAAATAATATGTAATCCCATGGAGCAGAATATGATGAAATATATGCTGTTATTTGCAGGATCAGGAGCCTCATTCAGTATAGGTGAACTTTTCCTAGAAGAAAAATGCAACAAGTAGAAAGGAACAGCCCCACCCTGCCAGTCTGAGAACTATCACTGTGACTGTATGGGTATTGAGTTTGATTGTCATGTGTGTATGATGATCAAAACTAGAATAATCAGGAGACTCTTATTCATAAGAGGTGCAATAATATACAGAACAGTAAGAGAAGCTTGTCTTTCTCTGTTTATCTATCGAGAAACTTTTGTTAACACCCCCCACACTAAATAATCATCATGTAATGAAATTATGAAATAATAATAAAATATTGTCTTACTGAGCAAGTAATTGTTATTATTTTTTTTTCCTTTGGTAACGAAACAGGGTTTTTAGTCATGATGTTAAAGGACTCTAAACAAAACCTCTATTTAAAGGGGGATTTGGATGCACTGTCTATAGATGAAAAGACTTTTGAAAAAATTGCCCTTTTTTCTTGACTGTAAAAGAGAGCAAACTACAGTATAGTGGTTTCCAAGAGAGAATGTATTTTATTTATTCTCAAAAGGATATTAGTCCATAAAACAAATTTGCAGCTTATTTTGCAGCTTTAGCTTTTATCAGCCTTTTTAAGGGTGTTGAATGATTCCCCGGGAGATCACACAGCACAAGCTGCTGTGGAGTAAAGGAGCTCTAATACAGAGAGCTCTGTGATAGGCAGAAAATGTATGTGAAGGGTTTTCTTAAGCTTGTTTAAAAATCTGACACATTTAATGCCTATTTCACTGATTATTGACCTGAATTTTAGTGTCCTAATGTGAAAACAGTTTCCACCTTCCCTTCCTCTCTCTCTTGCCTTAAAAAGCTAACACCTAAAACATAATTGAACTCACTTTTATTTCTGCTTTCATATAGATAGAGAGAGGTATAGACCCTGGTATGATGGTGGTGACTGGGAAAATGGCAAAGTAACTTGTGTAAAGGCACCACCACATATTTCCTTGGATCTGGTGAAACTGGCCAAGGAAAGATCAGCCAAATGTAAATTGATTCCTGTGTGGTCTTAGGCTTAGCACACTAAAGGGGACATAGCATGACTGTCTTGGACTTCTTTGGTTTCTTTTTGCTGCTTCATCACCTTGGGACCTGGCATCTGGAGTAATTTAAAGTTCCCTTGAGGCTGATGTTGCTTATGCTTGAGAATTGGAGTTTCCCAGCTCAGAGCAAGGGGAGGAAGCATAGACTTCCCAATATGTTTTAGCTGCGATGTACCTTCCCACATTTCTCCCAGATGATGTTTTTTCAGAACTCTTTTAGTCTGCAGCAATTAAAATATAGTGAAATTAGAATCTAAAGTATGAAGTTTTCTTTGCCATAGTTGACTTTGTTATGAATAATAATGTCAGTCTATATTGCAAGGGGTAGCATAACAGTATTTGTAGTAATTTGCCTAATTTCTGACATGTTCTGACTCTTTGAATATTTGCACAACCTGACATTGGTATCTGTGCTGTAAATGAGTGTCAGTGGGGAAATAGTGTATCAAGTGAAGACCAGGTTGATCACAAGAGGTTTCACATGCAAAAGCCAAAGCATAAATTAATCCTGAAAGTATTCTACTGCTGCCAGAGAGATTTGCAGAATTGAAGTGTGGCATTTGTGTGATACCAGTGCTTTTAAATTTTTTGTTCTTTTTAATTTAAAAATAATTTACGTGCACATTTAATTAATTATTTGCTGTAGTTATTTCAAATTTTGTCCTTCAGGCTGCAAAGAAATCATGTTTCCTGTTATAATATTATTGTTTCTGCTGGGTTTTTTCCTGTCACTGTTTTCATCTGAGGTTTTCTTCTCTCCATTTTGGTCACCATTCGTTCTCCTTTATTTACAGCATGTTATTTTTTTCAACATTAAGTTGCCTTTGTGGACAAGAAATTATTAATTGATTTATTTTTTCCAACTAAAGCCTAGTTTCCCCTGAGTAGAAGATTGCATATTTTTGCAGAAAGCTCTGCTTCTGGTCGCATATGTATCACTGAATTCTGCAGCTCTCAAGAACGGTTGCGTGAGTAAGGATGCAGGACTGAGTGCATAATGTGTTTATTACCAAACATTAGTATCCAGTTTGTGTATGGATCAATATATATAAAAGCTCTTTAATTCTAAGCCATTTTTATATAAATTAGAATATTATTCTGGCAGCAAAATATTTATTTTTATAGTGGGTGCCTTTTTTGTAAGTTTATTTTAATCAGACTAATAGATTTTCTGCTCTGTTTCAGACTACTGAACTGTTTATGATGTTTTAATTATGTTGCCCAAGAATCTTTTAAACAAAACCCTACTGTGCTTAACTGAAATGTTGATGTGTGTTGATCACTTCCTTGATTTGTTTTTGTTTATAGATGTCAGCACTGTAATTGTCATCCTGCAGGAGCCATTAGTAGGACTTGTCATCTTGTTACTGGACAGTGTGTTTGTAAACAATTTGTAACTGGCTTGAAATGTGACAACTGTGTTCCCGATGCCAGTAATTTGGATGTCCACAACCTCTTTGGCTGCAGTAAAAGTAAGTGGATGTTAGGTCTTAAAAGCATGTCTTTCAAATTAAAGTTCTTAATTGATTTAGTGAGTTGAATTAGGTCTGCAGTACTAAAACTGGGGTTTGTTCCCTCCTCACCTCCAAATATAGGGCAACTGAAGTTGGGGTGATTTTCACTGTATCTTAGGACTGTTTTTTAGAGAGATGTACAGAATCCTTTGTGTCATACACACCTTAGGCTTGCAGTCTAACCCGGGGAGAAGTGACAACTCATAATTCCCTTGCACATGTTCTTTGTAGTGACCAATCCAGAGTTCCTCCTTTAGTCACATAAATGCAACAGCATTTGTACAAGTTACAGCTTAGCCCCCTTTCCTGCCACAGACAGGATGCAGGACACATGCCTTCAGAAGGTCTGTTGAAAACCTGCTCTTGGTGACTAATTCCAAATCTTCTCCCCAGTGCGACGTAGCTTTGCCTTTCTTCTCCAGGGGCGCTTTTCCAGTCAGTTTGGGAAAATATGTGATGTGATGTAACACAGTATCATAAATTGGTGTGTGTGAGGTGGGGCCAATGCTATGTTGAGGGTCAATTCATGAATTGTAATGAAACAAGTTGCGATGGAACATCTGGATATGAGGATCCCCAGCACCCAGTCTCCAAGGTGGCAGGGCTTTTAAAGAGGTAAAGCCAAAACTATAAGTTGTAAGGAAACTGAGTACTTAAGATGTCTTTGGGTCAATGTTCAGACATGGGTTCTGAGGACATCATGCTGCGCAATGCCAAACCATGTGGGGAGGGCCTCAGCTCACTCTGGAAGAGCTGGGTTACATTTTGGTGGCACACCTTACTGCCATACACAGTTAACAGCCCAGTCTTGGAAGTCCTGTAAGCAGTGAGTGAGGAATGCTGCAGATGCTAATTGGACATTCTGTCAGCAGGCCTAATTAATAATGGCCACACTGGTCATACTGTGACAGCTCAGGTAGCCATGTGCAACAACAGGGTCAGGTATTCCCAAGTTATCTCTGGAATATGTTTCTGGATCCTCCTTCAGCAAAACATTGCTTTGCGTGTTCTGCATGGGTATTTATATGATATTCATAACTGTGATATGTGAAAACTATAGATTTGCAAGCAGAGATGTAAATGCATAAAGTATTTGGAGGTAGAGACAGCTCTCACTTTTGATATCAGTTTGTATTTCATTGTAAATCAGTTTAAATTTCAAATAATATGCATTGTAGAATGCATAGCATTATAAATGGATGTCATAAAGAGACTGTTTTGTTTCCAAAGATGACTTTTTTTAGCTTTCTTCAAAGTTTGGAAGTGTTTAAATAGTTTTGCTTTGTTTGTCCCTGTACTCTTCTGTAGAAGGCACAGTATCTATTGTTTGGACAGTTGATTAGCTCGTTGTTTCTTTAAAAAATGTAAGATGTTTCAACTGAATGTGTAATAATAATAATACATGGCACTTTTATGATGCTGTTCATCTTCAAAGTGCTTTACAAACATAAGCCAACCTACTTATTTGTGTTGGGATACACATTGGATAAAGGTCAATAGCAATTCAACTATAAAATTGATTAATAATAGTATGACATGGAGAAATAATACCATAGATTTTAGTTAGATAAAAGTACATCAGGCAGTATTCCAAATGACAAGCTGAGTCCTCTTCTGGACATAAAGGATATAGCAACTGAAGTCTTTTGGTTATTCATACCAAAATATTTAAACTTGTTGCGTACATACGGAGCTTTGCCTGGCTTGGCATTTGTGGTTATTTTCCTTAGCAATTTTTCTACTTAGTGATATCTTAGATAAAATGTGCAATACAGTACTTTGCTTACGTATTTAAAATTCAAACCAGCAAACATATGGAAGCAATATGCAGTAGTGTGAGACTGCCAGTGGAGAATGAAGGTGATGCTGGTAAACTTCTGTGATTGCTCAGGTCTTGTAAGTATGTGTTACATGGAGAAAATATTTCTTAAATGCCAAAGGGATTTGGGAACCCTTGTTTCCTCTGATTCTCAAACTTTACTCCTGTAGTCACTTTAGCATACATTCACTTCCTAAGTGAGATGAACTCAAAAGCTCCAGATTGGCAGCAGAACAACAACCTATGCTTTTTAAGGGGAGATGATGATTATGTTCTGTTCAATCCAATGAATCCTAGAAATTTTTTGTGCTATTTCTTGGCTGAAATACTTCAGTAGAAGCAGGGCTTTTCATTATCTTACTCAAAATAGCTTCATCTCACTTTCTAGATTTGTATTAAAAACCTTTATATAGTGTGGCCCACTGATTTTAGCATAAGTCTCTACATCTATCACTTGTGTGGCTTGAGGTCTTCATGACATTTTCCCTCTGCAACTTCAGTCTTTGCTTCTTGTCTCCTGTTAGCTTGGCTGAACAGATTTTAGTAATTAACTTTTGGTGATATTAATAAAATATCCACATAATGGAGAAGATTATAGTTTATAAAAAGAAGAAAAAAATTCCATGTTTCTAGTCTTGATGTTCTCCTATAATATTTAATGTAGGGGAGGAAAGGTAATTGGGTGGTTCTGAATCCAGCTCCTGGTAGCTTACTCCATGTGCTGATTTCTATACTACCCTGGGCTATTCTCATTCCTTGACCAAATGTTTTCCTCTAGATCCACACTCCCTTGATGAAGAGGATGGGGAAATGGCAGAGTCTGCCTTTCATAGCAGTTACTATCTGCCCAAACAGACCTGTCTTGTTCTGTGCTAATGCATGGTGTAAGGAAGGACAGAGGGTAGGGCTGTCCTCAGTGTAACTGGATTGCTGGAGATTCTACAGCAAGCTGTGGACTCATGCTCTGACCTGAATAATAACATAAATACAGAATCATGGAATCATCTAGATTGGAAAGGACCTTTGAGATAATTGAGTCCATCCATAAAAATGTATGTTTATGTCAACATGTGTGTATCTATGTATATGAAGTTTAATTACTGAGTATTAGCTATTATGTTAGGAAGGACCATGATCATGCATTTGGATTACAAAAGAGATATAGGGGGGGACTTTGAATGCTCTTTCTTAAAATGTGAGGTACTTGGCTTTTGAACTTCAAGTTTTTTTTCTCTTTTTTGATACTAGTGCAATTAAGTAGCACATTTTTCAAAGTTAATGGAGGTGGTAGAGTCGTATTTTGGTAAATAAGCATGTCAAGCTGATTTTTTAAAATGTTAGGTACTTTGCACTCATGGGTTTCAATTTCATTGGAAACAAATGGAAGTCAATTACGTAAATAAACTTCAAAATCTTGCCCTTTATGTTTTTGTGAATTTGTTATATTAAGTAAGCTTATTTTAACACTTCAGTAAGATCTGGACTTAGTTGGACTTTGCATTTGTATTCTGCTGGAGGATGTTATGCCTGGTCTATGCTAAAATGGAATGAATTCTCTGAAAAAATAAATCCTACTTGAACTAGAAACTTCAATGTGACCAGATAAATATGTTCTTGTTTTATAGAGGTCTTGAAATACATTGAAAAAAAAAAAAAAGTGTTTGGGAAACACTTGCTTTATTTTGGAGTTGAAAGGAGGATTAAGTTTATTCATCATTTGTTTAAATATATACACTTGTTTCATGGATAAAAAGCTTTGTTGGAGTGCATTTGGATGGATTGATTTAGTCTGTTAGTGTCTTGCCCTGGTGACCATGCATTTAGTCAACGGGTTTTTTTTTGGTGAAGAAAGCTTAGCAGTTTCTTAGCATTTTTCTTGAAATTTATGTGATTATTGATCACCTTCGTTTTTGCATCCTCCTTTTTTTTGTGTATGCTTTAGCTCCTTTTCAGCAACCTCCTCCTACAGGAGAAGTTCTCAATTCTTCTGTTATCAATCTTTCATGGAGTTCCCCTGACTCTCCAAATTCTAACAAACTTATTTACCAGCTGTATAGGGATGAGGAAGAAATTTATGCAACTGAAGACTACCATCCTTATAGTAAGTAAGGTGACATCAAAGATTTTGTATTTGTGTGTGTGTGTATCTATATCTATGTGTGGTGTTTCTTAGCTATTTCTCATTTCTGTTGTTACCGTTCTTTGTGGTTTTGAATACATTTTTCTGTTTTCCTTTAATGAGTTAGTGTTCTGTGTTATAAATTCTGCTTGAAAGAAATTAATACCCTAGTCTAAAATCTGGCAAATGGAATCACCCAAAATGGCTGATAATTATTTTACTTTTTAATCTGAAAAACTTTAAAATTGAGTTACCAAAAGTATTTATTGAAAATATACACAGATGCCAAAACCCTAAGAGTCAAAGATAAAGAATTAGGGTGAACAGAAGAGACCATAATGTGCTTAAACTTCTTTTTTCATCTTCCTAGTTTTAAACTGTTAACAGATAGGAAAGCTTTTTGTGGCCTCTAACTTTTAGCACCTTCTGTTAAGCTATCAGTGTAGCTCCTGGTTTGTCTTTAGCAGCACCACTTCTCTCATTTTGAGGCTTGCCAAGGGATCCTCAGAAGGCAATCCTAAAGGATTCGACACTCTGTCCAAGCTGGAAAGGCCATTTTGTGCTAATATTGATCCACTTATCAAAGAAAAGGAGAGGTGTTTGGATACTGTTTGTATGTATACATGGCACACAAGTGGGTTTTTTTTAAGAGGACAGGAGTGGTTTAATGCCACTAAGGTTTGACCTCTGTTCTCGGAGCTTCTTTAGTTTGTTGCAGTTTCTTACCAATGCAGCATTAATGCTTTGCAGAAGTTGAGTCTCTCTAATTGTTGGTGTGTACTCTGGAGGGAAGAAAAAAAAAAGCTGTTTTTCAATGGAAGTACAGATCCTTTGGAATGCACCTCCCATTTCTATGTTTTGGTTCATGCTGCAGTGTTACAGTTCATTACTATGTGGCTTATGTTGTGAATTTGGGCACTCTGCAGTACATACAGTGAGGAAAGGTATGTGACCCCATGTAAGCATGGGATTAAGTGACTGAGAAAGAAACATTAAAAAAAATTCAGAGAACAAACAGAGAATATTCCAACTCCTTAATTTTGTTTAAAGGCCTAACTTTAGTAAAAATGCAAATTAATTTAAAAGGAAAAGCTTTGATACTTCGTTGTTATAAATCTGTTTAGCAATCTACTTAAAATGGTGCATTGTTGAGGGTGTTATTTCATGATACTACCTACACACTTTGTAAAGCAAAAATTTCTATATTTAGCTGGATAATGAGACATTAGCATATTTCTATTTAACAAAAAATTATCTTCTTAAAAACCTAGATCTGGTTTCAAAAGACATTTTTGACATTTCCTGGAAATCCCCCTAATTAGTGACATGAAATCAACTGCTGGTGTTTGAATATCAAAAATACATTGTTAATGCTGGCAGAAATTTTCATAATGTTATTTTTTTTCTTAGTATAGTATGAAATTTGTGGTGCTTATGAGCTGAGAGTACAACTGGATCAACATTATCTTATGGCTAAATGAGAGTTTTGTAGAGAGTGAACTTCCCAAGGAAAACTAAGAAAAATCTTCTAAATCAGCATGGTGACGTGGATGATAGTATTGCAGAATGCCCAATTAAAACAGTGTTTTGTTAGCTGCTCTGAAAAACCTAAGCCTCAGATTTCCCAGAGTAGTCTTTGTCTTGAGGATAAAATTAACTACTTGCTCTAAAATGTGAAAAAACATCCAAAGTTACTAACAATTCTAACTCCAAGTTGAGTTGTTCTAATTACTTACAAACGTAACTAAATACAAAATCATAAACTCATTAAGGATGGAAAAGACCTCTAAGATCATTGAGTCAAATTATTAACCCAGCACTGTCGTGGCACCACTAAGCCATGTCCCCTAGTGCTACATCCATCCTTTTTGAACACTTCCAGACATCTTGATTCCACTACTGACAGGCAGCTTATTCCAAAGCCTGACCACCCTTTCCATGAAGAAATTTTTCCTAATATCTAATCGCCTAATACCCAATATCCAACCTCCTCTAGCGCAATTTGAGGTCATTTCTTTTCATCCTGTTACTTGAGAGAAGACTCTGACCCTCACATGGCTACATCCTCCTTCCAGGTGGTTGTACAGAGTGATAAGGTCTCTCCTGAGCCCCTTTTCTCCACAGTAACCCCAACTCCCTTAGCAGCTCCTCACAGGACTTGTGCTCCAGACTCTTCCTCAGCTCCATTGCCCTTCTCTGGACTTGCTCCAGCACCTCAGTGTTTTTCTTGTAGTGAGGAGCTCAGAACTGGACACAGGATTTGAGGTGGGGCCTCACCAGTGCCAAGTGCAGAGGGAGATGCTGCCGCATCTTCTGCTTGCTCACTACTAACTCACAAGAAGTCTCAGTAGCAACTATTCAGCTGGCAGAGTTGTTCCCTGTGTGGATTTACAGAGAGGATGTAGAAATAGCTTCATCCTCTTCATTTGCTTTGAAAAAGTTTGAGTATCTGTGCTCTGACATATATTACTCAATGTTTTCTATTTCTTAAGGCAAAATAATGTATGGTGGCATGATTGTACATAAATTCATACTGTGCTGTGCTGAATAAGATGTGTAACTGCTTCTGGGATATGCACAGGAGCTGTTAATGGCCATTGGTACTAAAAAGATGCTAAAAAATCTACTAACTAAGAATAATGGAAAGTAGGGGTGAGGAAGGTAAATACAAGCTTTGTACATGCCTTTTTAATAATTATTTGCACTTTTGTTTCACTTCTTATCTAAGATCAAATGCTTTTCAAATGAGATATTAAGCATTGTTGTAGAAGTGAGGAAGTGAAAGCACACAAAGGTGAAATAATTGGTCTTATGCCATCAAATTAATCAAAAAACAGAGGTCTGAAAATTTGCACAATGGTTTGGGGTTTTTTTCTAAATTATATTCACTCATATTGATGCTGATTTACATTTGAAATAATTATTTTGAAGAAAAAGAGGAATGAGAAGATAATTGTATTAATCTTCATGTTTAAAGCAGGAACTAGGAGAAGATCAGTGGAAAAATAATTTCTCTAATGATGCTAATGTGCAGTGGAAGGTAATAAAGGGTAAAGGGGAGATTTTTTCCTGTGCTGAAAAAAGTTGAGAAGTTACAATGTTTAGAATCTCAAGAAGAGCATGTGAACAGGCCTAAATACGTTTTGGATTAGAGCTGAAGAGACTTTAAGTATAGAAATTGAGATTATTTTTGATATCTTAGACTGATACAGCTTTCTTCTCAACTGTTTGTTTCAGGTGTTCAGACCTTCACCGATACCCTGTTAGCTCCATATACCTTTTATTCCTATTATATCCAAGCCAGCAACGTTCATGGTTTTACAAGAAGTGACTCAGTGACATACAGAACAAAATCTGGGACACCTACAGGAAGCTTGGATTTAAATCCTGTCTTTCCTGTTAGTCACCACTCTGTTTTACTTTACTGGACAAGCATCTCCAATGACTCTGGGCCCATAGAGAAATACATTTTGACATGTACTAGCTCAGTTGATCATCAGCCTTGTGGTCGGTATGAAGGCTTAAAGACTTCAGCAATTATTTGGAATCTCATTCCATTTACCAAGTATGTTTTTTCTGTGCAAGCTTGTACTAGTGGAGGCTGCTTAAAGAGCCAGCCAGTAACCGTAGTTACTGCACAAGCTCCTCCGGAAGGGCTACACCCACCGACTGTGGAAACCATCAGCTCTACAGAACTGGCTGTGGAATGGTCACCACCTGAGAAGCCAAATGGTAGGATATTGTGCTTACTTTTGTCACTCAAAGTCTTTGCAAGGGAAAAGCAGCATTTCCTCAGATCTCATTAGAATATCCTTATCCATATGCCATACACTGAGAAATGAAGTAAGGCATTTTCTTAATTTGCCTATTTGCCATTAAATGTATCCTCAGAGTCTGTGTTTTATTCTTCTGAGCCCAGGAATCCACTGACTGTTGGGTCCAGGATTTAGCACTCAGTGGCATCTGCTGCAGCAAAAAATCACATTTATAATCAAACATTTACAGTAAAATTAATTTTTTCCTAATTTGCCAGATTGCTTAGTTCAGGCAGATGTGGTGATATTGCTTGACAAAAAATAAATAAGCAGATAACAGTTACGGAAAAAAATCTAAGAATTAACAGAAAAGTCTGTTTTTGAAACCATCCGTCATGTGCAGTAGCCAATTCTATTACCAGTATAACTTTGTTAGGGATTAGGTGATTGCCAAGAGTTGCTGGTCTAACTTGTGTAATAATATTTTAGGTTTTTGAAACTGAGATCACAGCTGTTGTAGGCTACTTCTGTGATACCACAGATTTTATTGGTGAAACTATCTTTTAATATATGAGCAGTGGAGTTTATGAACTTGCACGTACATGCACAAGTATTTGTGCATGGGAAAACAAACATTTTGATCTGTTCACAAAATGGGCATCTGCCTATGGGGAGCTCAACTTTCACTTGGAGCATCTCATTTTCCAGCTATTTCCAGATTAGACAGGAAGAATGCCCACACAAGAATAACAATAACAAATAACAATAATAATAAATATATATTTAGAGGGGCAGTTTCTATAGTGCAGGTCATGATATTTACTGTTAGCATCTCACCCTGTGTCATACACTCCTCATAGTCCATAGCCATGATGTGCATCTAATGGCCAGCACAGGCAGATTTAAGCAATATTCTCATATATGTTTTGATATCTGGTCAGATTTCCTGGTCTCTCCAAAGACAAAGAGAAAAAGCTGTTTCTCCCCAGCAACCTCTCCAATTTAGTGCATGAATAAAGACCCAAATATATACGTTTTATGGCAATTATCTCCTGGCTTTGCAAGAAATCTCTGGTGAGATTTCTTATGATCTTATAGTTAAACTACTTTCACAATCCAACCTAGATCATTTATTGCTTCATACCACAACACTGATTGTTTTGGGGTTTTTTTCCCCAAAGTGGCGAGGCCTTTCTGTGTATATAGTAAGTTTGCACTGATGTGAAACTGACACACACATGTATCTCCTATCCAGTAATATGTTCTAAAATGCTGGCATTAAAATGTCACTCAAAAGTTCCCTTCTGTTTGTCTTAAAAGGGGGAAAAAAAAGAAAGAAAAAAAGAAGAAAAGAACCATTGGTATTTTAGTAGAACTCCAGACATCTTTTAAATTCACTAATTTTTCTGGCCTTTTTGTCTAGGTATAATTATAAGATATGAACTTTACATGAGAAAAAAATTAAAATCAGCTGGGAACTTCCTTCCTCCTGAAGTTCGTATTTTCCAAAGCAGTGGATGGCTCAGTCCTCAGCCAATTGTGGAATCTCAGAATGAAAATGCCTTGGCTCCACCACAGACCAGTACCACAGTCATTGATCTGGAACCATTCACAGAGTATGAGTTTTATGTGCTAGCAGTAAATATGGCAGGTAGTATATCTTCAGATTGGAAATCAGGACAAACAGGAGAGGCTGGTAAGCACTGGTTTGAATTTATTTGATAGAAGTGAAAGGAAAAATAGATTAGCATGTATTCTTAATTTTTTTTCAATAAAATGTGTCTAATGATGGTTAACTAAGGATAAATTAACATTTTTAACTAATTAAAGATTGGTCAGATTATCTCAGAATTTAGCATGTAAAGCAAAAGCATTTTTTTCACCATAAAATCAGGTTCTTGAGGAAAATAATCCATGTCAATTAACCCTAAATTTAAACTACAAGATTGCAAATATATACTAAGCAGTGTTTTAAATTCAAGAACTTGAGAGGGTTACATTTTCAGGAGTATAGTGCTTGAAACTTCTGCTGAGACCCCATTAGTGAGAGATGCCTCCTCTGCCCGAATGAAGGTACAAATCAGTCCATATGCCGAAGTTAGTAACATATTTTATTTAGTGATAAATGTGAGGGGAAGAGATAGAAAAGAATAGAAAAGAAAGGGGTGAGAGAGAGAGGGATCAAGCAGAAGATAGTTGCCACCCATGGATTCAGCAGTGTCCTGTTGGTCCTTCTTCACCCTGAGCTTCTCAGTGGGGATTCTGTGGTCATTCAAAATTTTTCACTATTTATACATTTTAGCAAATAAAAGAACTAATGCTCATTGGCTATGCAGTTCTCTTATTCTTTTGGTTAAATGATTCCCTTGCTTCTAATGCTGATTAGTCCACATGCTCAGTCTTTTGATTTTTTTGAGTTGGTCTGTTTCTTGGGTTGATGGGCTGTGAGTCAGTGGTCAGGATCTCCCCTGGTGGAATTTCCTTTTACCCAGTCAGAGCTGATTTCACAGCACAGAGCAGTTGCCAAGTTGGCTTTCTTTGTGGCCCATAAATTTTGCTTTCTTTGTGTCCATTATCGGTGATACATTCTTCTCCCGAAGGTTTGTTAACCTCCAGCTAAGTCTGAGATGACAGCTGGACAATAGTACCGTCTTTATCTTATCTCAAGTTCTTGCTATGGTGTCTTATCTTACAGTCCAGGTTACAGGTATTCAGAGAGGCATATTCAGGGGAGCTTCAGAGGTTGTTGGTGTTTGCAAATGCCGTCTGTCCCATGGCTTGGGATGATCTTTGTTTGACTGGTGATATGTGTATGAGCAGTTCCTTCTTTACACAGTTTACCAAAGGGGGAATTTTTGTCTGGATGTGTTTAACCAGGGTGAGCAAAGCAGATCTCGCATGCACTGGGCCTGGAGTTAATGTCATGCTGTCTCTCCCTTCTGTGCCTATCTCATGGCAAAGTCCTTGTGGCCTTAACAGTGTTTGAGACAGGCAGCTGTGCTCTTTAACTCCTTACAACTCTTCATGTGCATTTATAGAGGCCAAGTGTCACAATATGGCCCCTTTTTCTCAAAAGTGTAACCAGTTCGCAACCTCTCTTATTGTGACCCTTCTGTTCAGATTTTCAAAAGGGCTTTGCCACTTGACATATTATTTGAAATATCAGCAATTTATTTCAGTGCTTTCAGTAGAAATCTATGGTTTTCAGACTGATAGAGCCCATGATTGGCAATTAAACATCTCTGTTACATTACTTATGCTTTTGTTTGGTGTTAGATTGAAAATCATGTCCTCAGTCATTTGCTCCAGCAAAGCAGCAGGCTAACTGATTCCTCCTTCAAAATGAGTCTTTGTGCTTATCTGTTCCTAAATACTTTTTGTTACAAATGTGTTAAATTGTATTTGGGAAGCAGTCCATTAGTGCGGTTGTTTGTATGTGGCAGAAGTGCTATGAGTTGGTATCGTATTATTACAGAGGAATCAGGTGGGGATTTAACTGCAGTGCAAACAATCCTTTAACAGATTTACTATGGAAGACAGGGGAACTGTTTTGTAAGAAGTGAGAGACATGTTAATTTCAAACTGGCCTAGCAAACAGAATCGCTTTTAAGATGCTGAAGTACTGAACACTTTTTGCTTTTATCAGTTTTTTCCCATGTTGCACGAAGTTTTTCTTCAAGGCTTTTTCATTCATATGTACTTTCCTATCTGCTACAGGGGATAGAACTGTAGTGTTGATTGGTATTTCTTTGAAGGCATAGACAGAGTTTTATTCTGTGTTCATAGCCAGAGTAAAAAACAAGAGAATGATTGAGGTACTTACCAAAATAAAGTGAAAATTCCAGCCAGACTTGAAAATAAGGTTAGAAAGGGAAAAGAAATGATTGTCTGAAATGGTTTTACAAGTACAATGAGGAAGCTTGCATTATACATATCGCTCATTTATTTTATTAATATTATTAAATTAACTTTATTTCAGCCCCAGCGTTCATGCCATCTCCATCAGTATTCCCTCTTTCACCATATTCCCTTAATGTGTCGTGGGCAAAACCTGAAGATAATTTAGCAAGAGGAGAAGTGATGGGGTATAGCATCAGTTTGATGACTGAACAAAGTACCTTGCCACCATTTTCCCAGGTATTATTGTTAGTTACATTAAGTTTTTCCTAACTGGTAATAATAAAATTGATAAAACCTGATGTCCTCTGAGGTGTTGTGATGAATTGTTTCCCCAGTTCGTTGTATATTGTCTGATCTAACTTTTCCAACCACCGGTTTGATGTCATGTTACACACTATTTCTATGTTTTAGGTTGTATTTCTGATCTGACTTGTATTCAGTAGCAGGTGAAATTCAAAATTAGCAGGGATGAGATTGTGCAGCAACATTTAAATTACCTTGATATTTGTATGTTCTGTTTCTGTGTGTTGCTATAGCTGTATTTGCCATAGCTGTTTTGCTAACATGCTAACATAGCATATTTGCTAACATGCTTAAAGCCATGCTGTATTGTAGGAATCTACATTTTTCTTAAGAAGGTACTTGTCTGGATGAATTTTTGAAGTGGGTAAACCTAAAATACCATAAAGAAACAGATTTAAGAAGTCAAAATATGTGACTTTAAAATACTGTTGTAATGTTTGAGTGATTGGGTTTGGCAAACAAATATCATGGCATTAGTAGTAAGCTGAAAGCTTAGGAATGAGCAGAAACGTGATAAATAATCAGAATGTGAGAGTGGATCTTGTTTTTTCGTATTGTATTTGTCATTCAGAGCTGATTTTGTCTTTTGGTGTTACCACAGATGGGCCTCAGTTTATTTGCCTATCAAGTGGGGATACTGCAGTTCCTGGGGCTGTTGTAACAATACATAAATGCCAGTTGCTTCTGGTCACTGGCTTGCAAGATTCTTCATCCAAAAAAACATCTGATAACAAAGTTACCTAAAATGCCACAGTTTATTCAGTTCCCCTCCCACTGATAGCTTATACTGATGTTAAAGTAAAGCAGATGCAAGTGTTTGTAGGTATTAGTTATTCCCCTCCCTCCTAATGCCTGCTAATCATGTCACTTCTTCAGTGGTGGTCAGATTTCACAACTTAATTGTGTCATTTTCGTCATCTCAATTGTAGCTGCACTGTTTATAGTGATAACTGCACCACCACACAGTTTTATGAGGCAATAACTTTGTTTCCTCATTTATCCACTCAGGAACTGGCTTATTACCTCATAAAACAGTGTGATGGGAAGTATTATCACCTAAATCCCAGCTTGTTCAAACTCTCCAAAATAATCCTCTCCCTCAGTTGGTCTATTCAGGCTTTCTCACGTCTGAGTGAAGGAATCTGAAAGTTCAGAGACAAGTTTCTTACTAGTGAACATGTCGTCAAATGACAGGAATGAAAATATTATTAACCAACTGTTGTCTTCCAATCTGTTTGCTTTGCAGGTTTTGCATATAGCCGAGGCTCACGAGCTCTCCTATGTAGCAACAGGATTAAAACCTTACAGGACATACAACTTTACTGTTACTCTCTGCAATCAAATTGGTTGTGTAACCAGTGAGCCAGGCATGGGGCAAACCTTGGCAGCTGGTAAGGAAAAAATCTGTAGCAAAGTACAAAGCTGATGCAGAGTTTACTAATGAATACCATTATGATGGTCCTAGTTTGATGCACAGTGGCAGGGGTAGGTGTTGTATTAATACAAAGTGACTTGCTTAGTTATTATTTGTTTGTTTTTACAGATTAAACCCAAAATGTTTTCAGTGGAGGTTTAAGGTACACTGCTATGGCAGTAGGATTTGTGTACTGCTCTCTCAGTTGCAAGTTATGATACATATAGTTCTTGTTCCTGTTTGTTTAAACGGTGAATGTACATAAATGTGGCTGCATCCACTCATTCATTTAGGATGCTAAGAAGTTGTTAATTTGTTGTTGATTTTCAATATGTGTGTCATGTTTGCATAACAAGAAACATAAAATGCTCCAGCTGTGCCAATGCCTTGCTTAACACATGCCGGAGGAGTTGCATGGCTTTAGGAGTAACGTAAGTAGGTAGTGTATTTGCGTGTCTGAATCAGAAGCAACACACATGCTTTGGATCTGCTTCTTTGAAAATGTTTGTTTATTTAGCCCCTGAGATTTGAGATTTTGCTTTGTAGATCTGTATCTACATATCTATGGAAACAGTGCTAAAGAAACTGCATATATCTTCCTATGCACCTTAATATGTTTTCAGTCTTTGAGTTAATTTCAATAGCATTGTCATGGATTTCAAAGGTACTGCCTACAAATTTAAGGGAAAATACACATCAGTCCAGAACAGAGATGGAGAAAGTCTGTATTTCCTTTGAAAAAAGGACTAGCATAAATTCACTTCTTGGACATCGGGGATTCAAGAGAGTTTTAAGAGAGAAATTGTAGGAATAGCAGCTTTACAAGTCTCTTTATTCGTGGAACGACGTAGTCAATATGGTTCTTTAATACCATAAATAAAATCTCAAAACCATGCTATGTGACATACTGGTGGTCATCTGAAGAGAGCTGACCACTTAACATTGTGTTTTCCTTTTGTATAGGCATTTAAAACACATTTATTAATTTAACAATATTAGCTAAAATGCTTAACAAACAATGTTAAGCAATTAGTGGTGTTTTCATATGGATGTTGTGATGATGATCTTTGCAATTACCTCTCTCATGTAATTTAGTGTCACGTAGGGAAAAAATCTGAAATTTTCTGCTGAAGTGAAATTAAAGGTGTTGGGATTTTACCTCTAGTCTGTCCTCAGTTCTTCATGTCTATTTATTTCATTGCCTTTCCATTTGTTTTCAAGTGGAAGGCTGGCCATATACAGAGCCTCCTACTTGTGTAAGTGTGACTTTATCCCATTCCACACAGCCATGAGAAACAGTGTTCCAGTCTGTTCTGATAACCATGGAAACAAATATTGCCTAAACAGCACACCTTATTACTACAAATGATCCAACTTTGCATTTATACATTTATTAAAAGATTCAGGAACAATAGCTTAGTTATGCTTGACAGCTTGTTTATGGCCATCTCCTCCCTGGTTGTGTTAATACTTAGAGACCTATCACATTAGAGAAGACAGGAGAATACAAAACAGCGTAGCAGGCATGTCCCCATTTATTAGCTGTTTTGCAGTGAAGCCTTTTCCTACTTATTGTTGTAAGCCTTGAAAGGAAAGAATCAGTCCTGTATTGTGTTCCTTTTATGTTTTTAAAGCATGTTATGGCAATGTCTTTCATTTTTCAGTTTGCCAAAATTTAAAACTTGCATTTTGCATGCAATTTTATTTTCCACCATTCACATTTTTTGTTCCTGGAGAAATTAATTTTATCCTATCCATCCAGGTTTATTTTTTTGTTTTGTTTGGTTTTTTTTTTTTTGGTTGGTTGGTCAGCTGGTTGGTTGGGGTTTTATTGTTGATTTTTGTTTGTTTGTTTTTGTGAGTTTTGGTTTTCTTTTTTTTGTGTGTGTGCATGTTTCATTCTGTGAGGTTCTGTAAAACTGTGTTTTCAAAGACAATTTAAAAGAAGCACTACTTATGTGATGACAATCAAAGGGAATTAAAACAAAGTTGGGGAAACCAGTCGCTGGCATTTGTAAAAATAGATAATCAAGTCTTAGTGCATTACTATCCTTTCTTTTTTTTGCCACTGAAAAGTGAAAAATGAAATTAAAATTGCCTTTCTAAGACTGTTGGGGAGTTCTTTTTTATGAAGGAATGTCTCCCTGGCAAAGAGACAGCTTTCCTGGCTGGATGCCAGTCGCCCTCCATGCCCTGGCAAAGGCAGCTTTTTGGCGGAAGTCTTGACTGAAATGTGTTCCAACATGATGGTCCTCTTGCATCGTAACACAATCCAGGAGCTTTGAATTGTGTTTCAAGTTGGGCTAGAGGTTATACTAAATTAGACTAATTCTTCTCCTCTGATCCTCAGGAGGAGGAGGAGAACCATAATGGAAAACCATGTCCACTCCCTCCTATGTATGGACTATATTGGTTTATTACATGGATCGTTTAAATCAATGGGTGTCTTGATGACTGTGATTTTGGCATGTCCAACAGATGTGTATTAGCAAGTGGCTTCTTTCTGAAATTGCCAATGGCTTCTAAAACTTGCCACCGGAAGTCTCAAGTAGTTTTTAAGCTTTGTTCAGATCCAGTAGGTTAATTTGAAGCCTAGTTATAAAAAAGATACACTCTAAAACCTAACTTTTTTCTCTAGCAACTTGCGGGCTTTTTTGGTTTGTGTTTTTTGGTGGGTTTTTTTAATACTTTTTTAAGACAGAAAATGAAAACAAAGGCAGAAAAAAGGGCATGAAATCACTAGAAGTAAAACTGTTGAGGAAGAAAAGTGGTTTTGAGATAAGATTGAAAAGACAAAGGAAAGAGACTACTTCATGCAGGAGCAGAATTTAAGGATAGCACCCAAGGGGACAGAGCATCGGGAAGAGTCTGCTGAACTTTCAAATAGAAGTCTCTTTGACTATGGGTGGTTAAAATCCAGAAGCAAACTTAATGGGTGGATTCTTTCTAACTTGGTTCGATATTGGCATCTGTACTGAGAATATCTCATGAGTGGCTTTGCAGTAGAGTGAAATATAATTCAAATTGGCCATACATCCTTATGTCTGTCAGACTGGCAAAAAAACTCCTCCTTGCCAGTACGTACACCCACGATGTTTGTTAAAGGTAATAAAAGAATGGGAGGAGAGAGAGTGAGAAAACGAAGTAAAATTATTAAGAATGGAGTTATTTTATAAAAGGCTAAGTGGAAGCTGTTACAAAGGCATACGAAGCCAGGAGGGTGAGGTAATAAAAGAACAGTTATGCCTGATGCTCCAAGAATGGTAAAAAGTGTTGGAAGATCAATGTCACGTATAAATGTAGTATTGGGATGAAAGATCAAAAGAAGCATAGGAGGGGAATAGAAGAGAATTACCCATCCCTGTTACTCAAAGAGAAGGTGACTGCAGGGAAGGAGAATCTCAGTTTGGTCTGTTCAAATACAAATACATAAATAGTAGACTTTTAAATATGCAATTAATTAAGACTGGTTTCATACTATTTAATCAGTCTTTTAAATGGTAAATTAAGGTGCAGCAGCTTCCACAATCCTTTTGGTATTTGAAATACTTTTTATGTGCCGCAATATTGTGCTCATGCTACTGAAATCCTTGGCTGATAGATGAGGCAAAAGTTCATTGTTGATACTTTATTTGAAAATTTGGAATCCAATTTGAGCTTTGTTTTTGTCTGTGCTATCTCAAGATCATCAAGTGGATCTGCATGTATGTAACTGAAAGCAATATTGGACAGTAATTCTACATTTTTCATCTCGATATATAGAGCAAAAGTTTACTTTATTCTTCTCTCTGGGTTCTGCCATGTTCAAATTCCTATTTATTTTTGAGGATGGCATTCAGCCTGTTGTTTTTACTAGGTCTTGGCAATTTTTTTTTTTTTTTAATTTCAAAATCACTTTTTGTTGAGTGGTCTTCTCTCATGTAGGTTTCTGAACTGATACCTATAGAACTCCACTAGCTGGTACCAGTGAGAGACATGGTCCTTTGAAAGATTCTTTTTGTGACAAATATGTCTGCATGAAATTATAAAGTACCAGTACAAAACATGCATGTTTTCAAAATTTTTCGGTGAGGCAGAGAAACACCATTTTATTCCCATCATTTTCTGTCATTTCAGCAGGAAATTAGCCATGTGAGTGCTTGGACCAGTACAATTGCTTATGTACTCAAATCATATAGTCAGAGGTTGCCTTAAACAATCTATACAGCTATGTTTCATTAGCTTTTCATTAGCTACTGTGTGACTAAGCTTATTTCTTGTAATTAAGTTCGCCTTTCCTTTGCCCTTATTTTTTTAAAAATTTTTTTTTAAAAGCACTTTTAATTTAAGACACAGCAAAGTGTGGCTTTGTGATTGCTGCCATTTACCCCAGCACACTGTATTCCTGATCTTTTGCTTTTGATGGCAATTACAGGGTTCAGAAGCTAATTTGTAGAAGATATTTTTCCAGCACCAGCTGCATCTGGCTTCTTGGCAGACTTCTCAAGCAGTTGTATTTGGGTCTTTGGAGTTGCCTCTGGGTTTGCTGGGGTAATTCTGGGCTGTCTTACACTCCTTGTTGTTTTCTTTTTTTGATTACCCTTTCAATCTGAGTAATTTGTCCATTTTTTTCCCGTTTTTTCCATTCATGAATAAGGTCTGGTGCGAGCCTTTTTCAAAAGCCTTGTTTGTTTATATCTGTCAGAGATGGCTTTTCTACAAAATGCTATGCCTCAATTTTAAAATCACCAATACCCATTAAACAGGTAGTAAGAAATGTATCGTTTCCTTTGTTACAGAAGAGAAATACTAGGGCCATTTGCTGCTGGCCTGGAAACACAGATTGTTTTGCATGCATGTACATAAGTCTCTTCATTGTGAATAGGACCCAAAGTGATTAAACAAGCACTCTTAATATGTTAATTTATAATTTTAATTACAACAATCTTGTATATATAGTCATTAGTGAATACTAATATAAATATTTTTCTACTTTTTTATTCATAATGCATAAACCAATCATCCAGTTACTTCTCGGCAGTTGCCTGTTTCCGTTTCATAATACAATCTTTGTTCTTAGTTATGAATGCATTTTTTTCATTCCTATCTTGAATAATCCCTCATTAAGCTAGTCACTTTCTGCTCCATGCTAAAAAGGAAAAATTATCATGCAAATGTGGCATGCCATATTAAAAAGCACATTACCAAACACTTTTGTTGCTGTCCTTCAATTAGTTTCCCTTCTTTGAATTTAATTTCATTTGTTGTTAAACTACTGACTTGATGTATGGACTCATGAATTTGAGTCTGCTGCCAAGAATGTAGCAGGAAAAAAATCAAAGCCTCTTCAGAAAGCTACAGAGGCAAAGCTGAAATGAATTTGCTTCACCTTTGACAAGAACACTTGAGCAGCACTGGAATCCTCTGATGATTCAGCTTGGCTAATTATCCAATTATTTATTCCAAGAATAAAGACGCTGTTTTACAATTAGAAAAGTGTAAAGTAATCTGAGAAATTTCGTAATGACAGATGACTTGAGTAACTTCCGAGATAAATAGAATCTGCTCAAACTTGTCTTGCCAAGTGTTCAAGCTGTAGTTAAACTGCTCTTTGAGTTTCAGGAAATCAGTAGGGACTCAAAAGTTATTTGTTTCTTCTCCCCTACCAACCACATATTATATATCAGAAAATAGCTCAAAACAGCTCAGTTTGTTCTTTTTCCTCTCTGTCAAATTTGCAACATTTTAAAGCTATGTTTAAGTTGCATTCCTCTTGATTAAAAGCTTTTGGTTCAAAGCAATACTTTTTAATTGCCTAATAATATAAGTCAGTTCTTAGGAAAGAACTGTGCATTTAGGAGTTCATTTGCAATATAACTGAAAAATTCATTGCATGGCAGTAAAACAATTTACTGTTAATTACAAGGAGAAGAATTTGCTGTACCATGCTCACAGATTGCCATGAATCATGCAGCACTCCTAGAGATTTATAACAGATGTGTAAGTGGGATGAATTAGCAGGGTTTAATAACAGAGACACAAATCATGCAGACTTCAAGGAGCTTTAATTGATATACTAGAATGTGACGGGCATGAATCACTCAGCCATTCAACAGCACTGTAACATATGGTCAGCTCAATATGCTGCATCTTAAATCGGTTGGTGAGTCGTTGGTTGTCCCATATGGTGGAAGCAATATATTTTTCATGATTTTTAAAAAATACAGTGTATTACATACATCTATTTTAAAAGAAATATGATTGCAACACATCCATGTTACTAAATTTTCTTTTGATGTCCATTGTGGGTGGGTTTTTATTCTTTTTTTGGGAAAGAGTCCAAAATGGACTCTAAAGAATCTCTTATAACTCAAAATATAGTCAGAAGACATAGGTATTATTGCTTGACTCATTTACTGTTGGAATGACTGATACCACTGTGAAGTGCAGAAAAAGAGAAGAACATACCTGAAATGCAATGGCAAACTTGGGATCCTCTGGACTAATTACTGGTAGCAAAAATGAAATGGATGCCCCATAGTGAGGCATGTAATTTTACCTGCAAGGTAAACTCCAATATGAAAAGAAAAAGATCTTTTCTGTAACTTTTTGTCCTCGAATTTTCAGGTGTTTTCTCTTTTAATTTGTACATATGCATTTTGGATTCCACTTAACAACAATTAAAAACTGTATACTTTTTGTTGCTGTTACATTCCTGAACCATTCAGTGTCTAATTGAAAGCTTCGGTGGAAGAGTACACAAATACCTACCTACAGTAAGCTGAGCAGGAGTTACTCAAACATATGTAAGCCTGTAAAATTTAGCCACAGTGTAAATATGTTATTCCTGGGACAAGAATCTGGCAGAGTACGGAAAAGCTTTAGCAGTTGTATTAGTAAACCTGACAGACTTGAGAAAGGAGTATTGTATCCTTAGAACCACGGCTGCCAGAATTTAATGTCAACAATTAAAATTTATTTTGATCCTTACCTAGTGTTTATTACTGTTTGTATACACAACAGACCTTACTAATACAGAGATGCACTATTAGATGGAATTACCATCTGTTCGGAGCGAAATGCTGGCATCTGTCTTCGAGCCTAAAACTAAAATGATATTATTTCAAACAAAACAAAATTAACTGCTCTTTACTTACCAACTTCATTTTTGTGTACATGTGTGTGCCTAAACACATGGGAAAGGCTTATTTGTAATGACCTGTGTAGCAACATCTATATTTAGATATATGACTTCAACATAAGCTGTATGGACCATCTGTCTTTATTGGTCTTTTCTGTGCCCTCTGCTACACAATGGCATGCAGCAATCATGGGCTTTTAAATACTGTTTTAGCCTTATAATATATTAAATATGTATTATATAGCAAGACATTAAAACTACATAATTAAAATACACAAAAATGTGACTTTGAATCCACTAAAATGCAGCACGCTCATTATTTTGACAGATGTGTCTTAACAGAACGTGACTAAAAAAAATTAAATAGGTAAAATTACACTCAATTCATCTTTCAGAAAGTAGCTACAGGTACCACAGTGACACCTTTAGGAAAATATATACTGTATCTTTTAGTGTTGAATATTTTTAATTTCAGCATTTAGTACCCTGCTGGGCTAGTGCTACAGATTTATTTCAAGACCTGTCTGTTTTTGTTTGCAGTTGGGTTTTCTGTTTGGGTTTTTTTGTTATTTTTTATTTGTTTTTAAATACTTGTGTGGCCTGTTCTGTACAGTTTGCTGCTGTCTTGATGCACAAGAATTCTCAAGCATCAAGGAGACTGTAGTTTAAATACTAATGCTATAGCAAGGACGCTACTTTCTGAAAGGGTAGTCTTGTGTTCCATATATCACAAAATAATAAATTGTGTCATGCCAGTGTTTAATGCGTGTACACAGTGCATTAACTGTAACTGTAGTACATTTATTTGTGCTAGAGGAGACTTGAAAATGATTAAAAAATCAATACTTCCCTGTCAGAGAAGCAAGTGTTACGATGCATTTAAGTAGTTAATTGCATAAGCCCCATAAAAGCTTCAGGTTTGGGTATCAGAGATGCCATAATTATGGTCTGAGTAACTGCCGTTTATTAATACTAGACTTTAAAGGAAGATGTAGTTATTGTCATGCGTGCTAGTCAGCTGTATGCATGTTAAAAATAATGAATTTTAGCATTTCTGTTCTGCCATCAGTAATCTGAACTGGAGGGCTCAACCTCTTCAGTTTGCATTTAAAATGCTGACGTAGGCTGGTTGCCTCAAAGGTGAGGTTTTGATTGTTAAGCCATGTTTTCTATTTAAACTTGTGCATTAGTACCACAATTCATTAGTGCTGTGCCCTACTTATGCAGGAAAGCTTATGACCTCACACTGCATTACTTCAATTTTGACATTGTAAATTTCTACCATCGCTTGAGATACTAATTAGATTGTGAAGTCATAAATGATACCTAAGCAGGAATTTACAGGACATAGTGCCACTGGCAGTTTCCCAGTTCCCCCACTCCCTGCTTTCTCCAAGAAGAATATATATCAAGTTATGGGGTGTGGGGGACAAAGAAAAAGACAAAAGAAAGAAATAATATACTACTGGCAAATAGGAAAAATGAAAAATATGTTAATGATCTTGGAAATGCGGGAATGTTTAAAAGGATGTTATTAATTCATTTTAAATGAAGCAATCTCTCCTTCTCTAAAGAACTCGTGCTATGTACAATGCTGGGCTGTGAAGTAATATGTTCAGATTTTGAAGGCCCATGTTTTAACTCAGGTTTTATTGTTCTTGAAAGGCCTTTATTGCTCTTTACTGTGTCATTATGGGAACAAGTAATTTTTACAAGTTGTCATTGTATTTCGCTTCCTGGGTACAAATGAAGTTTCTGTTGTTAAATCCTTTTCTTTACCAGGGAAAGAAAGAAAGAAAACAGGACAAGATAAGATGTATACAGATTCCATACGTAGCAGAGTGTTCCCATACTTCTCCAGATAATGTCTTCTATTGTTTCAGTGATGGTCCATTTTTTTCCACCTGTATGAACATCATGTCATTATCCAAACAGGTCATGCTGCCCTCCAGTGGCTTACTATACAGTATTTTATAAAAAAATGGAATAAGTTTGGTTAATAACTCAGCTATAGAGTAGCCAATGCCATCGGAGTGTGTAAAAGAATATCAAAGTATTGGGTTTAATGGTAGAAGGATCATCCTAATAATGTAAAATTATCTTATGCTGCTACCTTCATGGAAACAGTCTTGTTTTGGAGTCTTGGTGTGCACCAGAATAGGTGGGGAAAAATTAGAGAAGGCCGTTTTCTTGAACTGAGTAATTATCTGAATGCAAGCTGGTGTCTGGTGTGCATATCATGAGAACAACTGGATGGGCCTTCAGTATTGTGGACAGAGAGCTGCTTCTGCTCCTCTTGGTGAGGATAAGTCCTGTGACGAGAGACTCCTGCTGTTGTGTGCCATACTGAGATGTAACAAGAGTTAAATTAATTGTTAAAATTTTCCTTTGGTTTTTTGCTCACATCTACCTGTGAAAGACATACAGATACACACCTACAGGGAGTTTGGCATGAGAGGCCCATCAAGGAAGGAAGGAATACAAATATACTTTTTATGAAGATGCTGATTAATATTCTCAAAGATTATGAACATAATTATTTTAGATATAATTACAGAGACATTTCTCTAAAGTCTGAAGAAACAAAGTATTTCTTGTGCAACTGAAAGTAAATTTCTCATAAACATTAAGAATATTTTTTGAGGGTTTGTTTCTCTCCTAATTAAACTTGTATGGATATCCGTGTTTATTCTTAAGAAGATCAAAAACTGAAACAAGATGTTTTGTAAAGATTATGTTATGTGCAATAAATAATTTCCCAAGTGTTACGGAGGATGATACGTAGATAACTTTTTTTTATCCACAGCTCCAAGAAAACTTAGTGCCCCTCGTGTTGAAGGAATAAACAGCACAACAGTAAAGATAATTTGGAATGAACCTGAAGAGCTTAATGGGCCTTCTCCCATCTACCAGGTGGAGAGGATGGATTCATCTTTAGCTACAATGAGTATAGAAGTAACAAAAGGGATCCGTTTCCCAGGAAATGGGTACTACAGATTTGCAAGTTCCACTCTCCCCACCAATACCTACTTTACAGGTAAATGAGTTTAAATTACTTAGAAAACATAGTAATTGTACTCTGCATTTGTTTCACCATTTAATACCATGTTCTATAAAACTTCTTTGTTAAAGTTGGTAGGTTCTAATTAATGTAATGATTAGTGATGTATGGGCTGATTTGATTCTCACTTAAAAAGCCTGTGGATGTGGGATTTTTTCTTTACGTCTTATTTGGACAGAGAGATGTACATAACAGTGAATGTTGCTGCATGTTTGACTTGTTTCTGAGTTGTAAATATAAGATTTTATTTATTCTTCTGGGATAAAAACTTTTTAATTAATTTGCTGTGAGTGCTAAGATGTGTTTTATTTGGTACCTTTTCAAGGATTCCTGGGGCTGCATAAGCACTGAAAAAGTTCTGTCTTCCAGGTTCAGAGATTTGTGTTGTGATCCTGTTTGTTTTGTTAAGGAAAGAAAAAAGCCTGCCGCTCTGACAGAATGCCACTGTTTCTGGGCCTTTGGATGTTCTCTTTTTTCTTGATTAGTGACTTAACTTTGGAACCAGGAAATTTTCAGATGGAAGCAGACCTATGTCCTATTTCTGTGATTCTCATCACTTGCTGATGCCTTCACTTCTGGGATAAAGCAAAGATACACACAATATGTTTTTTGCAAAAACGAATCTGGTTGCATGTTTGAGATGTTGTAGAGGTCTGTAAGTGAAATCTTGTATTCGCGTTCATGAAGTATGAGTGTTTAAAAGAAGAAACAGCAGAGCTGGACTTAAGAAAAAGTATACGAAAGGTCTGTGTGTGTGTGTATATTTATCTCAGGTCATGAAAATGATAGCAGGAAGTGGAAATCTGAAAGGAATCTGGGTAACTAAGAGCAAGCATTAACTAGCACACTGCTGGTGGAGGGCCACACCAGTGGCAATGACACAACTTAACCTGGTACTAAGCCTTGTTTGTTAAGGGAGAGAAGGGCTGCAAAAATCATGCAGCACTTTTGACACACAAAAGAACGCTGGAGCTTTGGAGAGCACTCAGCTGACATTCCTTGTCTTCAGGGTCACCACAGGTAATTCTGGCAAGGATGTTTGAGCACTCAGTACTTGCAAGTGCGTATGTGCAAATTCAGGTTTTGTTTAAAACAGAAATCAGTTTCTTGCCTCTCTATGATCACTCGGTGAATCTGACTTAAAAAAACAAAGTTGAAGATGCCTTCACATTTTTTTTCTAGCTAGGTGCTTACTTGACTGATAAATAATAATAACAAGTGATAATGTGTTAGTTAAATATTGACACCATGTTGACTGGCACAACCTGTCTCTGTGCAGGAATCTGTAGGAACAGCTGTTGGACTCCTTTCCTCATCCAAATTGCTCAACAGTTTTCCTGACATCAGTTTGCACCCTTTACTATATATTTAGAAAAAAACCCTTTGATATGTTTCTTCTGTTGTCAGTTGCGTCTATTTGTAACCAAGCAAGCCCAACAGCTATCTCCCCAAGTGTCGATTCACTCTGGGGTTTAGTTATGCTCCATAAGCTGAGACTGATGCTTTGAGTAAAGTTTATTGTGATGGCTGAGATGATTTGAGAGAGTTTGGACAGGCAGGTTGGAAGATGTTAAAATAAAGCTCCCTCTATATTGGCAGCTGATGGCTGATAACGCTGTATGGATAAATATAATTTATCATAGCTTTGGATTGGGATCTTTCTCTTCTACCAGCTATTAGTCAGAGTATTTGGAGACAACCTAGAACTAAAACACACTAGGCAATTTGTCAAGACATCTGCTAGTAATGACTGACAATCAGATTAAATCAGTCTATGTTTGGTACCTGAAAATGTGTATCTCAGGTTTGGCAACTCAATAAAGATTTTGAGAAATATAAATCTGGGTTTTTCGAAGTAGGTCATCTGTCCTTCTTCCAAAACATGATGGAGGGGAAAATGATAGCAAATCCAGGAGAGTTTAGAAAGACAGACACTTAAGTGGATGAAAAATATTCTCCTACTGCACTCTGCAGTTGTTTCGTTGTTGAGACCCTCTCTTATTACCCATTTCTGAAGACAAGCAGTTGGCAATTGTGCTTTATGGATGGAACAGCTTTAGTGTGCATGCAGCTGTGTACATTTTTGACACAAAAGTGTGCCAGCTTGTATATGTCAGTCAGCAGACAGATACTTCTCAGTGCGTCTGGGATCTCCCACTGTTAATCTAGAAAAAGATTGATCAGTTTATTCATTGCTAATAAATGCAGTTGTCCTCACTATCTCCCTGGCTGGTCTTACAGTCCAAGGTGCAAGTAATAGGGGCAGATGTATTTTCTGGGAAATTTTCCAAATTCATCTTTAAAAAAAAAAAAAGAGTTACTCAATAAACACTGGCTACACTAAGCAGTGTCCTGTCTGTAACAAAGCCTCCAGCTGCACAGGAAGATGTGTTCTGAGTACACATTAGATGAGAGGAAATCAGGTAACAATTTTTTTTTTTTTCTGCTGTTGCTGTCCACATTCAACTTTTCAGCTCTTCAAACTGTGAAGTGTTTTAGCCATGAATAATATCATTTCCCAAATGATGCAGACTTGAGTTTTAGTACCTATTTGCATTCCTTGAAGTTCTTAGATACAACAGCATTCATTGTATCTATCAAAATACCACAAGGCAAAGGAGAGCTGTTAGTGTTCTTGTTTAGTGTTTATTTTCGTATCTTCCCTATGAGACAACAAAGTGGTGTGATTCTGATTTAACATATGGGGAGCTGAAGTTCAGATTTTTCTTAATGTGGGACTTGATACTTAAAAGGACCTTTAGAAAGGGCTAGAAGGTTTTACAAATTATTTATTTTGTGTGGTTTGCTTTTATTGGTCCAGCTTGTGTGCTGTGGCTGTGAGTCTGGAGTCAGAATGCTGCAGTACCCCTGTTGTGTTTGCCCTTCTGGTTCTCTTGTCATCAAGAGAAGTAATGTCTATTTTATACAGGGGGTAGACAGGCAAGCTTGGAGTTCAGACGTCATTCCTCTTGGATGCTACTTGTTTTAAAAGAAAATTATTCATGTAATATTGATCAAAATGCAGTCTACTCTGAAGAAAGTTTTGTGTTTGGCCTTGTTTGAATCCAAGTTTTCTGAAATAGGATAATACACTTAAAAAGAAGTATGTCTTGCCTGGACTATGTAATCTTTGCTAACCTCTACATGATGCGTATTCAGCTCTGTAATAATTAGACAATAACTGTATGAGGTAAGATGTTAATATATTAGGCATTACAAGAAGAACTTTTTTTTACAATGACATTTTTAGTGTTGTAAAGTGGTCTTAAAAATGTGTATTTAAAAAAAAAAAAATATATCTGTGCTAGTGTTTTTACTGCCAGGTTCTGGCTCGGATACACAGACATTTCTCAGAGTGGAGAATCTTTCCAGTAACGATGTTTCTTAATGAGTTTGCCATGGAACGCTGCACAGGCATCGTTTACATTTGTTCTGAGCAGAAGTGCTGAGAATGGCTGTGGTCATTCAGTGTTGGTCTCCCCATGGCTCTTCATCACAGTGGACTCTCTCTGCAGCAGTGTAAAACAAATTCCACTCTGCAGGATCTTGAGCAAACATCTGATCATTAGTCAAAGAAGGTAGATACTTTCATTAGTTTGTGCAGCCAAATAAACAGGCCTTTTCCAGCATCCCAACAAAACTTTATGGAATGCATTAAGACTGAATACCAAGACAATGAACAGGATTAGAGGTCTTAAAACAGTATAAGAGGAGAGGCCAAAGAAAATGGTGTAGTTTAGAAAAATGAAGACTAAAAGAAGACACGATAATGGTGTTGAAATATATAAAGATATGTAGTTTAAAAGAAGAGAATGAACTTCTTGTGTTTACTCTGAGTAAAGCAGCAATGTGCTCATAATAAGCTTAAAATACAGCAAGGCAGATTGTCTTTTTTTTCTAAAAGATTCAGGCTAGTTGAGCAAAAGAATTCATTGTTGTTAGAAGAAATGAAAGCTCTGACACTGCAGATTTTAAAGAACAGTTGGATGAGCATTTGTCAGGAATAACCTGGGTAAAATTGATTTGCTTTGGAGTAAGTGGATTGTTTTTGTGACCTCTAAGAATGTTTTCCAAACATATATCCTATTATAAGCTCTGACTAACCCAATGAGACTAGGAAAGATGTTCATTTCACCAAATAACTTTTAGTAGGAAAGAGCTGCCTTTTTTTTTTCTGATTGACAATTTTCTGTATAGACGGAAGGTTGCATGACTAGAACAAGTTTTGCTTCTATTTTATTTTTCTCCTCTAGATATTTTCCAGCATTTCTTTTTAAAACTATTGATTTGAGATGGTTAGAAATGAATTTTAATCACTAATTCAGAATAATGTAATAATTTAGTGTTGAAGAGAAATCATCTAGTCTTCTTGCTCATATTGAGTCCAGCTAGACCTTTTTAGGCCTTTCTCTGCTTGATTTTTCTCTCCATATGTAGCTAAGTATGTTTGCAAATATTCCAGTTTCCAGTTTGACCCGTCTTTTGGTTTACTTTTCTCTCTTATACCTACACAAAATTTGCTGCGTATGAACTTGTGTCCATTGCCTCTTGCTCTGTCACTATAGAGGTCCAAGAAAGTGGGGCTCAGTCTTCTTTATATCCTTCAGGGAGGTAATTGAAGAAGGCAGTCATTTCCTCCATCCTTCCATGCTTGAGACTGAACAAACCCTACTGTCTCAGCCTCTTGTTGAATGTCATGTACTTTGGCCCCCTGACTATCTTGGTACCACTCCACTGGATTTGTTCCCATCTGCAAGTACCTTTTGTATTTTTCTGTTTGTTTGTTTTTGTTTGTTTTTTTTGTTTTTCTTTTTTTTTTTTTGTGCCAGAGTACCCAAAACTGCACTATAGGACTTGCATTTGCCTCTGCTGGATTTCACAAGGTTTCTGTCAGTCCATTTCTCCAGCCTGCTAAGGTTTCTCTGTGTGCAGTGTATCCATTGCAGCCCTCAATTTTATTCTTTTAATTGCATCCAAACTTTTTGACAGCACACTCCGTCCCATCGCCTGGGATCCAGTTTAATGAATAGAGCTGTTAAACAGAATTGGTCCCAGTACCAGTTTCTTGTAAATGCTGCCCACTGGGCTTTGTGCCACTTGTCACAAGCCTTTGAGTCCTGCTGCTTAGCCAATTTTTTACTCGCTTTTATAGTCCACCTGTGGTCCATCTATTTCTCTGGATTGATGGCCAGGATTCCCTGATCTATGGACATTACTTTATGGCAAATGTTTGTTTCAGCCTTATACTAAAAAGATGGTGAGAAAGGAAGAGGAGGAGAGAAATCTGACCTTTTTGCTTAGCTTTGCTTTATGTATTCTTTGTTTCTCTACTGGCATTTTTTCCTTTCATAGCTTTTGAAGAATCAGCCATTTTTATTTCATTACATTGAACTGAAGAAAATAAACAAGATTTTCTGAGGGAGAAACTATTACAAAAGAAATTCTTACTCCAAGCTTTTGAATACTCTGAGAGAAACAAAGCCCATTTGTTTTGAGGACTTGAAGAACATACTTTTTGTCAGGGAACTTTTAATATTGACAATCATTTTCCTGACTTCTATATTAAATTATACACTAAAAAACTCTTGGAGAACTCGCATTTTGTTGTGTCCTTTCTGTCTAGGTTGTTGCCACAGGACTTGTCCTTAGAAATTCTTTTAATTTTTATGTCAACTTCTTACATTTTCTCCTCTTGTCTTCACAAAAGAATGATTTGAACCCACATCTTCATTGCTGTGAAAGGAAGATAAAGATCTTCTATATCACCATCAAGTGACTGGCTTCAGTAAGAAGGAGAACCATCCTTTTTTCTGCCTAAGAACTGTTTGCACAGAGATTTTAGGTAGAATTTTATCTTAGTACTTAAAATGAATTCACAGTTTCATCTTGAAAAACACGTTCCTTCCTTTCTTCCTTTTGAATCCCAAGAAGCCTGAAGATAGGGAGTGAGAGAGGACCTGCATATAGAGAAAAAGGAGTGATCCAGCACAACAAAGTGAACTCTGCTGCTTTATGAACAAAACAACTTAAAACATTTTTGAACATGCACAACAGGGACTTAGGCAACAAATAAGCCAAGCTGATGCTGACCTTGCCAGTGTTACAGGGGAAATATTTTCACTAAGATGAACTGGTTTTTTAGGCACCGACATACTTTCTATCAGTATGAAGTAGCTGCTTTTTCTTTCTCTTTTTTTTTTTTTTTTCAATTGTAGCTACTACAGAGAAGAAGAAGAAGAAAAGAATCTCACCTTGTGTATTATTTTTCAGATTTACCTCTTGTACTGTAACAGATCAACTATGCAGCACAAGCTTTGGCATACAACCACAGTTTGGCTTTTTTTTTTCTGCATCTTCTTGGCTTTAGTGCCAAAGTAGATTTTTACCAGTGTTGTGTGACATTCTGCACTGCATGGTTAAAACCCATTTTTTCTGCTTGTGCATAGTAACTTTTAGAGCACACAGTAGTGCTGTACAATGGATGTTGTAAAAGCAGGAGCTTTCCCATTGTTATATCAAACTGCCAGTGGAAAGGCCCCTTCCTAGACTAGATCATAGTTTCAGCTGTCTGTGCAAAACCAGTTAATTGGGTCTTTTGATTATCACAAACACACTACTTTTGAAAAGAGCAGTTCTTCCCCTATTGTCACAACTCTAGCTGGGCTTTCTCTAATTTTGTGCAAACATGATTCACTATTTTGGAATGTAGAAGCATTCTCTCTGCAGATGTCAAGCCTAAGAATTAGCAGAAGAAACTGTCATGGAAGTGCTGTGTTTTGCTTCAGGCATGGCATCTTCTGGGATTCCTTTTGTGCTTGTGCACCGCTAAAAAAAAGGTGCAAGACGGAGGGAGATTTAGGGAAATAAAAGTTGCTGAAACTAGCAAACAAAATGAAAAAGCTGTAAGATAAAAATGACACAAAGGCATCATGTTTATTTAATTAAAAAAAAAAAAAAAAAAAGGCAGTGGAAGGTACCAAGCATCTCTTGAAAGCTTAGCATGACAGAGATCCATGCACTCTGTGTTAAATGGAGGTGGATTTCACTTCAGTTAAAGCAAATAGTACAGATCAAAGAAAGAATTTGAGGCAGGTTTGAACATAGAAAAGAGTAGTTCAATGGGTGGTCACCTTTTAGAGTGAGTGTGTGAATGCTTCTGGAAATTCTCAAACTCAAATGCCTGATAGTGCAGAGATATGTGAAGGAAAAGTGACTGTTTCTAATGGTTTTCATCTGCTAGAGCAATTGTGGGTCTTCCATACCAGTACTTCAGTACTTTATAAGATTTTTGTGAGATTCTTATGTGCTGGTATAATAAACTTACAACCCAAAGTACTTTTTCGAAGAGGGGTTTGATGAGAAATAATAGCCAAGAAGACAAAGATCATCTGCTCCAACCTTTCTTGGCAAAAGCGTACTCTTAGACATGATGGCCCAGTATGCTGTCCAGTATCTGAATCTTAAGCACCCAGAGTTGGGGAATCCACCACTTCTTGGAAACATTATTCCAATGGCTGGCTCACTGTGAAGTGTTTCATCTTGTGTCCAGTTGGATTCTCCTCAGGAGTAACTTGAATCCATGTGACTCCTTGTAAAAAGGGACTCCAGCTTCCTTGGAGCCACTCTTTAAATACTGGTGATGCCTTGAGAGGCCACCTAAAAACAAAGATTGGACAAGAGTAAGGGAATAAAGGTAGATACTTATTTGAAGGGCTTTCAGAGGTACACCCTGAGGAGCCAGAGGATACCATGCCAAGATGGACCCCAAGATGGATGATGGGTCACGAGTTCTTTACATTTTTATAAGTTTGGTTCATTTGCATAGCAGCATAAATTCTCCAATTAAAGCTTCAGTTAATGATGTAATTTTCCCAAGCTTGCCCCCCTTTTAGATGTTGGTTTACACATTTTGGGCCTAGGACAGTCTGAGTGTCCCTGGAGAGCAGGCCTGGAGAGGCTTTGTTATGTCTACCTAGCATGAGAGAGCAGGAGTTAACAGGCTACAGGAAACTTCAGAGTTACACACTAGGCAGTACAGGGTTTGAAAAATATGAAAGTTAAAACCTAAGGCATCACTGGAACATAGTGATAAGGTCTCTCCTGATCCTTCTTTTCTCAAGGGTGAACAAATCCAGTTTTCTCAGCCTTTCCTCACATGACAGACTACCCAATCCATCCTTTGATCATCTTTGTGGCCCTTCTCCAGACTCTCTTCAGCCTGTCCACATCTTTTTTGCACAGCAGGGTCGAAAACTGAACATAGTGTTCCAGGTGTGGCCTTTCAAGCACTGAGGAGAATAATGACTTCTTCATCTCTGCTGGAGATGTCCTTGTTGATGCAATCCAGCATCCTGTTGGCTTTGTTTGCCACAGCAGCACACTGTCCACTCAATATGAGTTGCTTGTCCCCAAGATCCCCAGGTCCTTTTCCACAGAGCTGCTCCCCAGCTGGGTATATCCCAATCTGTGCTGCATTCCTGGTTTATGTTTTCCCAGATGCAAGACCTTTTATTTGTCTTTGTTGAAATTCATAAGGTTCTCGTTAGCCCATTCTTTCAGTCTATCCATGTCTTCCTGCAGGGTGCCTCTCCCCTCCAAAGTGTCCAGTTCCACTCAGCATGGTGTCATCATCACGTCTCATCAAGGTACACTTGATCCCATCATCCAGATTAGGAAGATACTAAACAGCTTTTGGCTCAGTATTGGTCTCTGAGTGACCCCTCTTGTGACAGGTTGCCAGTTTGAAAAGGAGCTGTTTACCACTCTCCTCTGGCTGCTGCCTGACAGCCAGTTGCCACCCACCCCACAGACCACTTGTCTGGACCATCACACATCAGGTTCTCTAGGAGGGGGCAATGGCAAATTGTATAGAAAGCCTAGATGAAATTAAGGTAGAAAATGTCCACTGCTTGCCCCACATCTGCTGAGGAAGTTACTTTGCTGTAGAATGCAGTCAGGTTGGTCATGCACAATTTGCCGTTGGTGAATCCATGCTGACTTTTCCCAGTTGTGTTTCATCTTACATGTGGCAGCTCCCAGGAAGGTTCATTCCCTAACTTTGCCAGGTACTAAAGTAAGACTGATGGGCCTGTAACTTTCTGCATCATCCTTTAAGCCCTTCTCATAGATGGGAGTGACATTAGACTTCCTCCAGTCTTCTGTGTTTTCCCTCAATCTCCACAGCTTCTGGAAGATTGTGGAGACTGACCTTGCAGCCATGTCAACAAGCTCTTGGAACACCCTCAAGTGGATATTCTCAGGCCCCATCAATTTGTAGAGTCCAAGCTCATGTAAAAATTCTCCCTTTACTGATGGTGAGCCTAAGTTTGCATCAACCTTGATTTTTGTGCTGGTGAAGATGAGGGTGAAGAAAGTGTTTCACCATTGTTAGTGACTAATTCACCTCTCCTGCTTAACAGAGGGCCATAATTTTCCTTTTTATTTTGTGGAAAGTTTTCAACAATGTTTCAGGAAAGAGACAATTACCACTGTAATTCACTGGAGAGATACTTGAAGTGAAATTAATGCTTTCTGGTACATGCCTGGCCCTTATTTAGATTATTTCTATAATGGGTTATTTAGTCCAATGACTTCAGACATTGTGTTTGACTAATACTAAGCCTTTAAATTATTTCTGCTTTTAAGATATGAATTCCTTCCCATATTGTTTTTAAAGGGTGAAGATGTAACTACTGAATTACGTATTGACTAAAGTGTGTGAGGTGTCATGCATTGATTATGATTGCATTGTGAATTTGATCAGGAAATTTTCATAATAATAATATAAGGAAGCTTTTCACCTTCTAATTGATTTTCAGGGTGATTAAATTAAGACCTTGTCTAAGTACGGCTGTCCTTATCAATTACTGGCAGAACAGAGAAATTAAAGGATTAAAAATTTACGTGTGTTAAGATTCAGTATTTAAGGTCTAAAATCAATCAGATCATAGACTGGATAATTCCATTATAGCAAAACTATCATTCAGGATTAGAATGTGGTAATTTGGAGGGAAAAAAAAGCTGTCTGCACTAGTACATATGGGAAAAATTAAGTTTGCAAAATTAAGCACCTAGAGCTTAAGAAATGGAGTTAAAGTAGGCAGCATGAACTTCATTCAGCTGTGTTATATTTATATGTTATGATGGCATATAACCAGTTGATTAAAAACTATCTTTCCATAGGTTCTGTATATGATATGGACCATCTGTTGCCTCTTGGTAATCCTTTCTCTTTCTGTTTTTAATATGGCTTTCTGTCTGTCGTACTGTACATGTCTATTCTTAAGTGGATGCAGATTTAATTTTTTTTCTTGTGCTATTTTCACTGGAGTACCAGAGTACTTTGTAATCACTGATGTACATTTTTAAAACACTTACATTACCAGTTTTATGAATAGGGATTTTGTGGAAAAAAAAGAAAAAAAAAAAAAAGAAAAAAAAAAGATGAATTAATGGTAATTTTGAGTTTTACATAGGTAGGCTCTGAGTTTTCACAGCAGTTCCTGTGTTTAAAGTAGTGTTTCTGCCCAACACCTTTTCAATTAGGAGCACTTAATACTTCCACAGATCTCCATGGGGTGTTTAAATGTGAGCACTCAAGAAAATGAAGAGTGCATAACAAGTGAATAACTCTGAAAAGTTTGACTTAAATGGTTTAGCTCACATTGCATAAGAACTTTGTGGCAGAGGTGGGGACAGATTTCTCCAGAGTGACATTGAACCGCGCTAGCTGTGAAACTGTCCGTTCACTTTTCATACTCCCTCTTTCATTAAACATCCACAGAGCACTACATCAAAAAAGACAGGCTTCTGTGCACAAAATCCTTATTTGCTACATGAATTCTGTTTTAGTTGCTGAACATCATAAAATCCTCGAGGCAGATATCTTATGGGAAATGTGTGTTTGTATAATTGTAGACTATATAGTTATTCATCCTCTATTTGGGTATGCATTTATTTTTTGCAGACAGTTTTGATTTTGCATTTCCTAATTTTTGAGTGTCTACTTTTATCTATGTAATGTGCCCTAAATAGTTATTCTGAACAGTGATTAAAAGAATTCCAGCATGATAGAAGAGTCCCAGACATATCCATCATTTGGAACATTGCCGATAAATACAGATGTCAATGGGCAGAAATCTTTAATATTTATAAAATCTCTGATCTCGACTATTAGGGACATTGACTGGTGCACTAGATGCACATCTGTATGTGAAGGATAGAGTGAATTATTTTCCAGTGTATTGTGTCTACAACAACATGTATTTCAATTGGATTTATAAGGAGAGTTCCTATTAGTGGCTATAGGCTCTCCTCTGCTTCTTTTTTACCTTCCCTCCCTTCTTTTGTTTTTTTGTTTTTTTTTTTTTTTTTTTACTTTTTGATTATTTTCCCACAGTTTTTGCACTAACCATGATTTGTTTCTTGCTTCTCCCTCTTCCACTCTGTTTTTCCCTCCTGGTTTTACCATTGTAATATCCTTGATTGTCTTCCTTCTGTGTTCTTCAAAGTGTTGTCTTCCTTTTTTTTTATATTGCCTGTCACGGAGTGGCAGAAAATTAAGAAGACAAGACAAAGACTCTTTGCCTTCCTTTCTGCTGTTTAGTGAACCATCAGGATTTGGTGTCCAGGATGAATTTTATGGAAGAGCCTTAGCCCCTAAATTTCTAAGATGCAAAGTCTCCCCACAAATGTAATTTTTGTTTGGGAATTTAATCACCATCCTCTAGATAACCATCCTGCAAAAAGCTGTTTCCTGACATTGATAAATTTAGTCTTCTATTTCTTTTACTTTGGATTAACCATTCTCTAAAAAATTCATATGCCTGATCCATAGAAAGAAGGAATCAAAAATCTTAAAAACTTTTGTTTTTTGAGGTTATGAAAGTGATGTAAATTAATTCTTCCAAGTAATTGTGAAAAAGTATTTGGCATGAAGAAAATACGATTAGAAAAGATTTCTTTTTCTTACTTTTAGAAACAACTTAAAAAACCCAGAATTGTCCACTGACAATTATATTGACAGAGTAACTGCAAAGTTATTGTGCAGTATAATAACTGAGACTCCAGAAAGCAACTGGAGTTAGCATAACCATTAGAATGAACAAACCTGCCAAGTAGTACTGTTCTGGTGTAAGGACCAGTTAGTATAGCGACAGAAATGTCATATACTAAATTACTGGAGAATTCATGATCTTGATAGCAAATTGTTGCATGGCTTTCTTTTCTTTTTAATTAAAAGCTATTCTAGAGAATTATGTACTGTATTTGTTGTAGAAAGATCTCAAAACGTAGCTATACTCTACCTCTGTATATACCCAAAATGAGATTTGATCTAAAGTAGTTAGATCTGTGCTTACTGACTTAAGATCTATAATACCTTAAATTAATTGGGAGCATAAATGGAGAAGCTGACAACCTGGAACCTTGACTGCTTAAAATTGCTGACCCAATTACTGCTAAGCCCTTTGCTGACATGTTAATATGTCTATTTAAACTGGTAAATCACCACCATTTCAGTGCGTGCTAGAGTTGGTCCATCGGACGAAGGAAGATGTAAGTTTAATTTAAATAATTATTGACCTATTATGACCTTTTCATTTCATTTGCACTGCTCCTCTCAAGGTAAGCAATTATATTTTTATAGTGTTGGATGGTAATCAATGTACAGGAGCTATCTTTATTGATTTAAGTAAGGCCTTTGATCTGGTGATCACTAACTATTGCTATCTAGACTGGCCCTAACTATATTGGGTATTACTACTTGGTTTTAAAATAAGCAGAATTTAGAATAGTATTAAGATATTGCAACCAAAGTTTTAAAAAAATTGGGAAATCCAAATGATTTGACTTCAAAAATCTTCCTTAGAAATTGGAAATAGCTTATTTTATGCAACCCATGCAATTTTTTTGAGTTGTAACTAAGTTTAGGTCAGCAATCTGATTTTATCTTTTTTTAATATCAAGTAGATGGTCCTTTTGGAATAGTTTTACTTAGAAAAGTCTGGCATTTAAATTTTTTTAAAATTTACCCCTATTGAACATTTCTGGGAGGAAGGTTTAGTTCATTGGTTGTTAATTTAGTTCTGCCTTATACTGTGAATTGAGTTACAAACTTCTGTTCTTCCATTTGTGGATGGAAAACAATCTGAATTTTATTTTTCTTTTTAAATCAATGTGCACATTTAGTGAATTTTTAACCAATATTCATGCCAATGTGTAAGGTAAAAAATAATTGAGATATTGGAGCTTAATTACAGTTTGAAAGTGGTACCTGAGTATCTTCCAAAACATACTCAGCTAACTTGTTCTCACTTTTTTTTCTCAGTCCTCATGTGCCCACTTCCTTTTTACCTCTTGCCTAACATTCTTCTGTAGATAGGTTTACTTTCTTTTGTCTCCTCTCTTCTGTTTTAATGTGTGACTTGGGAAAGCCTGACTAGGTCTGGGTTCAAACTGTCTTCAGAAATATGTGAAATTTGTGATAATTTTTGATCTGCTCCTCTAACGAGTTCCAGGCCCTCTATCCTTCTTGCAGAGGCAGTTCAGTCTTGCTCTGGTGAGCCTTGAAACTAACAGCAGTTGTTCAGAGAGGTCACCAACATAATGAAAAGGGCACTCTTGAGATATCTCGAACCACTTCCATGGATGGCCATGAAGATTAATATTGGGACCTTACATTTGACCTAATATTCTATGGAGAGTCCGTGTAGTGAGCAGAGCAAATGGGATGATGTGCTTTGTGGCAGAGAGTGTAAATAAAACTGCTCCATTCTCCATTCTTTTCTTTTTTTCGCCCCATTTTTTTGGATTTTGTATGTAAGCTAAAATATTGCAAGTTGTTGTTGCCTCAGATCGTGAAGGTGGGTGTTGTCGTGCCCAGGTGCATTCCTGAGCAGCAGAGGCATAGTCTCCTTGCTGGTCACAGGTGGGAGGAGGCAGGTGGTTGTCTGCTGCTGTCCCTGCCAGCCTGTGCTGAAATGGCTGCAGCTTGGTGTTTTGAGCTGTGCTCATGAAGAAGTTGATGATACAGTAGAACTGATAATTAAGCACAGCAATGTGCTCCCCAGTCACCACATTTTGGGATTTCATTATCTGTAAATCCTGTAAAATTGTTAGTTTGAAATATTTTTTTTCTTAGCTTGCGTACTGAAAAAGCACTTAATTCTTTCTTATTTGCCCTATTTTGGTTTTGGGAACCATTCTTTGGTTGTAATTTCAAAATTCTTCTGTCAGCATTCTGTAGTTTCATGTAGTTCCGTGTTACTAATAGTTTTAATGGTGCAAGCAGGCAGGACTACAGTTGGCTTCCTCCCAGCATTGTTGTTCAGTCACATAAACTGTTCTTTTCAGTCTGTTGGTCAAAAGCTAAATGAGATGGTGAGTAAAGGTTGGGACTGATCAGCAGGCTTGAAAATTTTACCTTAAGTCTTTATCATGATCTCATTTTAGGACTGCAGGTGTTCACAGTGGAGTGACACCTTTTGCAAGTGTAATCTTTTATCTCTAAATGCTTGTAGCAGCATATTCCAATAAAGCATTTGATTTTAAAATAATGTAGATACCAAAATAAATATAATCCTTGTCTGCCAACATGGCTAAGGACTAAAAATAAAAATGAGTCAGTGCTGGGACAGCTAATTTTATGTTGGGTAAAATTATGGGGATTTTTTTCTCCTCTGTGGGGGAAAAAAAAGTTAAATTCCTTGGAACTGTGATAAACCTTCAAGTCAAAAAGGACATTTACTTGTCTTTTGTGCTGCTATGAAGGTTCTTTTTTTTTTTTTCCCTGAGGAACCTGCCAGACAGAGGTCTCTTTCCCCATCAGGAGAATTTTTTGTCCTGTTCGACATCATCTCTCTATGCTGTTCCACCTTCTTTGGGAGTACTGTGCCAAAGCTAAAAGACAATATGAAAGCTTTAAATATTTCTTGTGTAGCAATGGCTTCACACTTGGTGTTTCACACAGCTGTAAATCCCGTATCAGATTATTTTTTAAACTTTTTGTATTAAATAGCTATAAATGATCAAAATGCTATTTTGTTTTGCCCACTGATACTATGAATATATACCAATATGAAACAACATGTTCTTCTAAACAACCCTAACGTCATATGTGCTCCTTTGGCCCCCCATTTTACTGCATGGTGTTTTTCAGATTTCAGGAGGGGATTGAGATAAAAGATGTCACCTGCTTTTGGTACAGCACTAGTTATATGATAGGTATTTAATATCAATGATTAAAAAAACCAGATTGCCATATTTCAAATTAAAAATATTGAAACAGGTCATATCATAGATCTATATAATCTTAGAACTACACTTGCTAGTCTGAATTTCTGTCTTCCCAAAAAAGTTCAACCAGCTTTCATAGAGTGACAGACCATTCACCATTCCCTAATATGCATTGTAGATGGCAGATGCCAGAGTCTTTGTCATTGTGCCCCAAGGATAAGGCACTCTGCCCGAAGATATTAGATCAGCCAATTCTATCTGTGTGTATAAAGCTGGAATTTTTATTTTCTCAAGTTTTCCAGGTAGCCAGAGTAAGGTCTGTAGTTCTTTTTTTTTTGTATTTGTGTTTGACTAGTGGGATATTAATAACATGAAGTTATTTTAGATGGTTGTACTACGTTGCAATATATTTTTAACTGATCATATACAGTCTGCAGGAAAAAGGGGAAGCATAAGCAAAGAAAAAGTCTCTTGGTCCATCGGGTAAATTTTCAGAACAATATATGAGCATTTAGTCACGCAAGTCCCATTAATGTTAATGGTCCCAAGCTTTCTTTTATTCATCACAGCGCTGATTGCACTTGGTCAGCTCTTTATCAGTTTGAAATATTGACAGTGGGAGGAGGCGTTCCCTTAGCCAGGCCTGACTGTTGCAGTGCTCTTTTAACTTAGTCATCCTGCAAATGCTCCTATAAATGGATTTATTTCAGCAGATCCAAAATACGTCAACCGGATCACCTTACCCTGGTGTTAGCCCCTTTGCGTTGGCTTCAATTTGCAAGAGCATTGATTTTAAACATTGATCATTACTTATGTAGTACTCTATGGTTTTGCACCATCCTATTTATTAAACTAACCTGTTACACGTGCTGCTGTTAAGAGTCCTATCTTTATCTTGCTCATAAGTGATTATTTGTTCTTTGTGATTATGATTTAAATTATAAAACAAGGCTATTGCCTGAAAAATGTGTTGGCTGCACTAACTCCAGATTTCTGTATTTTCTGCTGTGAAGCTCCACTTTTCCTTAGTGGTTTGTATAGGACAAAGGGTAATGTTTTTTAACTAAAAGAGGGTAGATTTAGACTAGTTGCAAGGAAATTGTTTACAGTGAGGGTGGTGAAACGCCAGCACAGAAACTGTGGATGCCTCATCCCTGGAAACATTGAGGGTCAGTTTGGACATGGCTTTGAGGAACCTGATCTCGTTGAAGATGTCCCTGCTTATTGCAGGCAGGGTTTGACAAGGTGACCTTAAAAGGTCTCTTCCAGCCCAAGCCATTATATGATTCAAGATTCTTCCAGTGCTTTCTGCAACTGATAATGTACTTATTATAGTTATTGCAAAAGAGATTTTTCTTTTGTTGGCCATATTCTTATAGAGTGCTTTGGGTTTTTTTATTTATTAGAAAAACAGACTTTAATTGGGGGGAAACTAGGCTTTTGGAGGTCCATGCCTACTACTTTTTAGATATTTTTTTACGTGTTTTCCTCTGCTGTCCTATGGAATCTATGCAATCTGGTCAGGAAAACAGTTGTAGCACAAAATATTTTCCATTACTGAGCAAGGTGGCGAACTACAAGATATATAATATTTTGTGTTATTAAAATATAAAAATATCTTGCTGTTCTATTCTTTAATTCAGAGAGTCATTGTTATTTATACTGATGACACACTCTGCTGCTATGCAAAATGGTATTCTTGCAGAGTTCAGAAAAGAACATTCTGTCTACCTCAGGGAGGGAAAAAAAAAAAACCCAGAAGAAATAATCTGGTTTTGCCTTATACTTAGTATCTAAGCCTATCTGCTTAAAATTCTTTGTTCTGATCATGCTTATATGCCTAAATTTGAATCAGTGTTATTCTAGGGTGGCTAGAGTTATAAAAACTGGTACTTGGAGTGGAATGTGTCCTCACATTTTCTCCCGAGTAAAGAAAATAAATAGTTCAATAATAAATAGTATCACTACTATCACATTTTTATATAGAATTTTTTTTTCTTTTTTTTTTTTTCCCCAGGCTTGGTTATTAATAGTGCTCTTATATTCTGGTTTACTTTAAAAGTTTTTTGATTTACTAAAAATAAAACTTCACCAGTACAGGGGTTACCACGAACAGAATGCATCCCTTCTGTAGTAAATAATGGGAATTTTGGTGTAGTGGAGTTTTAGCCCTTGGGGAATTTTATTTTATGCATTTTCAAGTTGTTCAGTGACTTGCTGCAGAGACAGGGAGGGAGGAGGGGGAATCTATTTACACGAATTAGAGTCTTTGTTCCCATCAGCCCTCATACTTGGATGAACAAAACGAAGGCTAGACTGAGAGGTGCAACCATCCCAGGTGATATCTTTTGAGCCAGAAACAAATTATGAAGTGAATTGTAGAACCAGGGTGAAACCTTGTTGGGAACATTCGAGGAGGGTGTGGGCAATAAGTGTTTTTGAGGATGTCTACCACTGAGAAGACTTGTAGAAGGAAGAGAGTGTTTTATCTTGGGATGAAAGTAATCCTTTCCATGGAAGTTTTGGCCCTATTCTGACTGAGTTCCTTTACAAAAGACTTGTACATTTAATTATAATTTTTCAAAGGTTTTGTTCATTCTTTTTAAAAGATGAAGTTTTCTATAAAAGCACTGCCTCTGCACTCCAGCTTTCAAAATTAGGTTTTTATCCCATTTATTTTCTTTCTTTAGTATTCTTTAATATTTCTTTAATCTGTTTTGTATTTTTTCTCTCCCAAATTGTTCCAGTTTAGTGACTGAAATATGCCAATTCAAGCTGCTTATTCCAAACTCATGTTAAATTGTCACGTTAGCTTCATTAATTTTCAAAAAATTAGGGTTTTTCTTTCTAAACTTGGTTATGCTACTGAACTGCATGCACTAAGGGGGAAAAACGAGTTGAATGGGAATCCTGGGTGAAGCAAAGACTGCATAATTGGTTTTGTGCCAGACCTTCAGCCTTTCACATAGGCAGGAAGGGGCCAGGGAAATGTCAGAGGTGGAAATCAGGGCAGCACAGTACTCCTGCAGAATTGCAAAGTGACCACCAGCTTCAGCCAGCCTGAAATGGCCAGGGCTCAAGGCTGCTTTAAGATGGAAGTACCCAGTTCTCCTGAAATCTTTCTACACCTAAGAGCCTCGGGATTACTTCTGCATGTTTTGGGAGGAAATGCGTGAATAACTCCCAAGCAGCCTCTCCCCAGAGCTCCTGCTACGGGACAGGGCTGAACTGGCTGTAAGGCTGCAGCCTTGCCAGTCCAATGCAGCCTTGCCAGTCCAATGCAGCCTTTTTCCAGCAGTTTGGGATGTGGATTACCTGGTGGTCCCCATGGCTGGCAGCATTCCTGCTCTGACCCAGCTGAGGGACTCATGCTGTTCAGGAGCCTTTGCCTCCACTATGGCTATGCCATTCTGTGCTAGGCACTCCTTGCTACCACAGTTACAGAATTCAGCCTTTTAGAGGCAGTTTCGTTTCAATTATTCTTTTTATTTAGTGCTTTAAAGAGCATCTGTAATAGGGGTCTTTACATTGTTAAGGATGAGGTAGTTTTTCCCCATTTCCCTTACACTGCTCTAGCATCATAAGCAAAACTTTAAAATAATAAGTGAGTTAATCAAGCTGGTGTCATCTGAATCCTCAGGCAACACAAGGGACAGGGAAAAAGGTGACTTTTTACAGCACATGAGAAAAGATTGTTGCTTTTCTTTTTTAATATGTGTGTCTTTCTATGAGGCATTGCAAGTGGTAAAGATACAAAAAAGATTACACTGGAAACAAAAGAATATAAAGTCTCATACTTCTTAGTAATGTTGTATGTCCAATCACCCACTTTTTGATTTACATTAATGTATTATACTGTACAAATACAGTACTGTATTTGATATTGCAGTATTGTAATCAATAATGGTTTTTTCTGCTGCAGTAAGTCTTATATATTGAGAGAAAGAAGAAAGAAAAAATGATCAGTGAGTTTTGCAGAAGAGGAGAAATTTCCTTATTGCCATAATTCTGAGTTAGTCATATATTCTGTAATCACTAAAGTTTTCAGCAATAATGTAAAAATCAACACAAAGGCAGTCTACAGCAAAGAGGTCTTTAATTCAAGAATCCCATAAGGAATTAAAATTCTGGAAAGATGACATAGGCTCAATCAATACCTGCCTGAAAATATCATAATATATGGAGGTTAAATGACATCATGCTATGTGAAGAAATTAAAAGAAAGTATTTTCAGTATTGGCCTTATCTCTTTTTATTTAGATAAATTATATTAGTTGAATGTTAAATCTTTACATGTCTGTTTTGTATTAGGAAAAAAAGTTGACAGTAGTCTGCCTTACAGTGTGTACCATCGGGTGTAATTCGGAATTTAGAGATAAACTTAATTTCCTTTGAATATTGGTTGGAGGCATGAGAAAATCATGAACTCCTTACCATACATGGAAAAGCACTGAAACACGAACATATATCACTGCTGGTGCTGTTGTGTGCACCAGTTGGCTTTTATTTGCATCTGGACATGTGGTGAAAATCTCAGCTCACATCCTCCTCTGCGGAGCATCTCCACTACTTGTGTAGGAGGAAGGTGTTATCTCTGTGTTCCATTACTGCCAGCATTAGTGTGTACCACCCTGGTTTTCCAGGTAGGTGACTGCACACAGGACAGAGTACCTGGTTATATCTGTCCCCTGCAAGGTGTATTGACCACATTAGCTGGATTGCTGGATGTAGTACAGGAGCTTCTCGGTGTTCACTGCATACTGCCAGAGTGCTTTCTTAAAAACCAGAGCAGAGGGAGGGTTTGAGTTGTATTTATCACTCTGAAAGTATTTCATACTGTGTGACTATTCAGGTATAGATAAATGTGATTTCATTGCCATGCTAGTTTTGTTTTATGCTTCTGTACGTGTTTAATGCTTACTGTGAGTGCAGGGGTTTGGTTCTTGGGAATACGCCAGACTACAAATTGATGACACAGCCTCCACAGCTGGTTTACTGCACTGGGTCATGTTTTCTATGGCACACTCTGTATAGAAGCTTGGCAGAGCAGAGAATGTTGGTGAATTTGGTGAAAATGACCTTAACATATGATAAATAACATAAAATTCCCTGTTCAATTGCTGGGCTGTGTATTGGGCCATGGCCTTCCAACAAAGGAAAAGGAAATTATAACAGCAGCTGATGCTGAAGAACTACTTACAGGTGGTTCTTCCCTCCCTCCCCAGTTCTATTTTCAAACTCATCCAGGGATTGTGAGTGCTGTATCAATGACAACATCTTCCTTCTGTGCACTGGGAAACATTAGGAAGAGTAAGCAGAGATCAGAGATACGCTAAAGTAATTTCTAACAGAAACTTGCTAGGTTTCTTAGCTTCTCATGCAGCACTTGCCTCTGTTTATATTCTAGATAGTGCATAGTAGTTAACTTTTCCAGTATGTTGGCTTTATCCTGTTGACTTTCCTGCCTTGACATGGTCGTTTAAAGACAGCAGGGCCAAGGCTGTCTTTCAGGAGTACAACTAATGGAGGAGGTCAAGGAAGATTGGAGAAGGTCTAAGAAAGGCAGATGGAGCTGGGTGAACAGAACAGCGGAAAAGATGGGTGGAGATGAATGGGGAAGAAGGAGAAAGGTATAGGGCAAAAGAGAAGGACAGAGAATGTAGCAGAAGGGCAGAAATGGGCAGAAAGAAGGGTAGATAAGGGGAAAGAGCAGAGAAGATGGGTGGAGCAGAGGGGCAAAATATGGCACAAATATTTGGACCAAGGTGAGGGTGGAAGTGGACTGGAGGTGAGCAGAACTGTGTTAGTGCAAATTGTAAATCGCACGAGGCAATGGCACAAAGCAATCAAGGCAAAAATAAAAGTAATAACCTAAAACCAGTTAAAAGTACAACTGCAAATAATGCAAAATCAACTATGAATTGGCACTTCATGAAGTGGCACTGACTTAAATGATCCACAAGAAATATTCTGTGAAAGGAAAGGTAAATTGCATACCTTTGGCTTTTTCTTTTTTCACTTTCTCCAGCTGCAGGTTCCCTTCCAAATCCTGCGTATTATACTTCTTCAGCAGAATTTCCTGTGTTTGAGACTTAAATTTGTTAACAACTTTCCAACGTGCATCCCTTATTTTTTGTGTAGACTACCTTTTTAGCAGTCTTCTGCTTTAGAATTTATTTTGCATTCCTCTCATGAATTCAAACTATTCAAAGCAAATGTAAAATAAGCTCTGCCTCAGGTAGGTTACTCACTGAATTCACTAGGTCTTTTTCCTGATTGAGCTAAGCAGATACAGGCTCTGGTCTATTCTGAAATTCATATTAAAGACATAATTAACTGCTGATAGAAACTAGTAATCTAAGCAAGGCCCTAACACTAGAATGAAAAGCAGTTTACACTAAAAAGGAACAGATGTACTTTGTTCTTATGTTCCAGGACTACATTTTGAATAGACTGATTTCACTTAGTATCTGAATCTCAAAGTGAAAAATGCCATCATCTACATGTCCAGCACCGGAGAGGTTGGGCTGAACTTTTCCATTTCTGTTCTGTCCTGATCTGTAAGGGCTGTGCTTTCACTGAAACTGAGGTATTGCAGACAGTGTTTTGGTAGCTCTGGATCATATTTTAAGTAAAATATTCTGCGTAATTGCTACAAAGTGTTTGGATATGTTTTCAGTGAACATTTCATGCCAAACCCCATAAAGCACTTAATTCACAGAGTGTGCAGTTCCTCGGTACAGAGGCACAGAACAAAATGTAATGGAATAATATTAATGCTTTCAAAGTAGGACCTGCTGCACTTTCAGGGTGTAGTTCCATTAGGTGGTAAATATCTTAGAAGGCAATGAGAGAACCCTCACAGTTACCTATATATCCATACATAAAGCTTGCACCTGATCATTCCATTGAAATCCTTTTCTGAGCTTAGTCCCTACAAATAAATCTCTTTTAGGCTTCCTCTGGAAAAGGATATTATGTGAAGAATACTCACGGGAAATACTGCTATAAATACTACTAGATGAAAATATTATATATTCCTTTCAGTTCTTAATTTGGCACTTTTGTTGCAGTTTACTGCTCTACCTTAAATCACTGCATTAACTTGAATATGTTGTTAGCTTTTTTATTTTCAGTTCTACCACAAGCAGCATTTGTTGCTGAGTTCGTTACTTTAATCTATACTGTTTTGCTGAGTGTTTGCTCTGTGGTGTTGTATTTCTGTCTACAAGTTTTTTTGGGACTTTTTTTCCTCTTTGTTACAGTTCCATTTTTGTCCTGTAGTGTTCCTCCAGACACTCATTAGCTTATTTTAGTTATTCTTCTGTTCCTTATGTACACTGTCTAATCAATAATCCTCCTCACTTGCTGCAGGATTTCCACCTTACTCTGCTTTCAGCCTCTGAGATGCTGTGTGATGGGATTCTGCCTTGCCTAGTGCACGGTTGTCTGAATTTGCTGTGTTTCAGATCATTACACTGACTTTAATTTTGATGTATTTGCATTTTACTCAGTTGTAGTCTAACTCTTTTCCCTTGATCAGTTAAATTACTATCTGTGCAGTGTTAAATTTGTACCACTGCTGGAAATACTAACTAAAGGCTTATAATTGAAGTGCTATTTACAACTACTGACCTCCAGCTCATTTCTGATTTCACTGTGATGTTGACCTTTTATAGATTGCACTGTTGTAAATCTTTGAAGTGATTCTTCTTGTCATCATATTTCTAGTAATTATGATTTGCATTGCATTAACACCTAGAAGCCTCTCCCACCTTACCCTTGTTGCATAAGATGACCTTTTTTTATGCGCTGATTCACATACGGGTAACAGAATACAGTTCTTTCTCTAAAGAATTTATGCTGAAATGAAGACAAATGCTTGCCTCTGTTCCATTCCTTGAATATCAACCTTTGAATTAATGAAATTGCTCATAAAGGATTCTTAGCCCTAGAAACTATTTTCTTCCTTTTCTACCAAAATCAGAGTATTTTGAACTTTTCTAGGCTATGAAAAAATTAATAAATAAAAAATGAAAAATGTTTGAGAGAGGTCATATTTGAGTAAAATTTTCTCAGATTTTGCTTGCTGGACACCAACATCAAAGAAAGTATTGGTTGAATATTGGGCTGAATTTTTCTTTGTTTGTATTTCACCTCGATATTGAGCAACACATAAACTAACTTGCAGCTGATCCTCACACCATGCAGCATATGATTCTCTGAGTTTCAAAATTACAGTTTTATTTCTACTCTGGTAGCTAAGCTTTGAGAAAGTGATGCTGTTTGGATTGCATGTTCATCTCATACTTTCCCAATGTACAGAGGTGGAAGGCAGTTATGAATTCTGTTCATAGATTTGCTTAATAAATGAATTTGAGGCAGGTCACTAATTTCTTTAATGATAGTATTGCTTAAAAGTCTGTGTAAAGAGCTGGCTGTTGACTCTAATGATAGAGGATGCTTACAGATAATAGCATCGTCTGCATCTTCGTATCTGGTTTCACCCTGATCTCTCATATGTTTTTTTGAGGCCTTCATTTATTTGTTTAGATAAATCTAGGTAGGCAGACTGACCGGTTGCTTTTGGGTCTTGCCAAATTTTCAGATAACGTGCCAGTATTTTGAAGATCGTTCTAATTATGTTTCTATTTTCACTGAGAAAGTTGTAAAGTGCCTGTGAAAAGCCATGTTTTTGCTTTGACCTTCTTCCTTTTTACTTCCCTTAAATGCTCTTGTATATGTTTTGAGTGTGTGTTGGAAAACTTCTCTACCCCTTAACTGTCTTTCCTAGGCAATCTCAAATGTTAGTATTACATTCTCTTCCCTGTGCACTAATTGCAGTAAACCAGTCTTCTTCACTTTATCTTCGTATGAAAGTATTCTCATGCCATGATCAATCTTTCCCTGAGCAGGTTTGTTTTTTCTTAAAGAATTACTTTGTATAAATATAAATTCTTTAATGTATAAATTAGGATTCATTTATTTTTTCATGGTATAAAGAAGTGATAGTACAGATCTGGGATGGCCAGTTAATTCTGAACTGCACCTATTGATGTGCAGAGTAATATTAATAGAGACTGAGAATTTGCTCTTTGGAGAAGTCTTGCAATGTTCTGCATAATGTTCAGTGTCTGGAGGAGGCTAAACTAATCCCCTCTTTTGGAAGTATTAATGCTTCTCAAATGGCAGTAAATGCCTAGTCTCTAGGTAACTTTGCTGAATACATGTGGGCATTTTGCTGGTTTTTAAGTGTGTGTTAAGGCTGTGGAGGAAAAAGTAATGAATTTTTCAAACATTACAGAACCTTACACAAGTTACATTGGCCACTGTTTTTCAGGAAGGAAGAATGTGCTGGGCAGGTGGTTTAAGTGATGGCTCTCAGGTGACATACCCCAGTCATTGTCTGAGTACAGACCCAAGGTCTCCTAATTTTGAATCTCTTGATTTAACCACGAGGTATTGCACTATTCCTGACAAAGCATCACTCTGTAAGTGAGGGGATAAAGTGCTACTAATACATCACATCTTATCAAATGACTTTAAACTTATCTTGTCTTTCTTTTCACTAAGGTTTGCCGTAAATCTTTCCTACTGGGGAGTAGCAGGACTTGTGTCCTTGCTAAAAGGAGAAGATTGATTTACTGTATTCATATGGAACCAGCAGGTTCCTATGAGTATGCAATAATGAATTGGAGTATTCATAAGTTTTTTTCCCCCATGCAACACTTTGGGAGACCTTAAAGCCTGGAACATGTTACAGAAGTGCATTTGATAGAAACTTATAAATGCATGTCTTCAGCATAGAATAACAGCATAAGAAATCTTTTAGTATGAACAGTATTCTTATTCTTCAAATAATGTAATTGATTGTTCATCGGGCTCAGTCAGCCAAAAGTGGAGAGAAACTTTGTACAGACATCATTAGTTTTTCTCCATTTAAAGATTAATCATGAAGAGCTCTGGCTCTTTAATTCTGTAATTTGTATATTTAATGGGCTGCTGCAGAATCTATGACAGTAATTAGCATAGCCTGAAAACTCATTAATACGCAACAACATGATTAATGCAGCATTAATGCAAACATGACTGAAGTTATTTGGGTTATGTAGTAAGAAGATTAAAGCTAAAATGTCCTGTTTGTTTTGCCAGTAGTGGGTATAATGGGGTAGCAAGCAAAATAAGAAAAAACAGGTATCAAATTAGTCATTTTAGTGTAAAGGGAACACTCAGATCTCATCCAGAGGATTTTGGGTTTTGGTTGATGGTTGGTTTCCACACCGCCAGTGTTGCATGTTTTTCCCTTTCATTCGCTCACCCTACTCTGTGTTTATGCTTGCTCAACATTTTAGTTTGATTTAGCTTTTTGGCAGTTTGAGGTATTAACAATACATAAAAAAGTTGCTTCATGTTGTGTCATCCTGAATAAAGTTAGACTTTTCCAAATACGGGGCTTTTGTAGAGTCTAATTTAGAAACTGTGGATTTCTAGTTTCTCCTGGTTTTACTGGGATCACAAAAGAAAAGGGGGTCCAGTTACAGTTTGGAAAAAAGTTTGGGAACTTTTTGTGTGTGGGTGTATACAAATATTTACACGTGTGTACATATGGATATGTACGCATTTATGTGACTTTTAAGTATCTATTTTGTATTTCTACTGAAAAACTAAAGCAACTTAAAAATGAAAAGGATTTACTTCATCAATGGAATTACTAACAGTGTAATGTTTGTGTTGATGAGCTTTGAAAATGTTTTTGAACACATTAAGGTAACAGTGAAAGATGGAACCTGATCCTGTATGAAAGACAACAACAGATCTTGGACAGATATGGGAAGAAGACTTTCCATTTTCTTCTCTTAATAACATCCAGGAAGCTATAGGCCATCACAAAATGTGAAGAACTCCTTGTATTCAGCAGAGGATCTTCATAAGTATGTCCAGGGAAGTGTCCTCTGAGTTGCTTCTTTTTCTCTAGTTCCACTATCCATTAAGTGAGACTGCTTTGAAAACTGATCCATTTTTGTGAAGTCTTCCATCTAATTTTTTTCCTACAAGTGTATTTACTTACGTAAAAAAAAAATAAATGAATCTCTTTTAGCTATTGTGATGAGATGAGGTATCGCTCTCACAGGGAGAATAGCAACAAAATGCTAATTCAATGGAGAGGTATAGAAATTGAGATTTTTACTCTCCATCTTATCCCCTCCCCAGTTAAAAACAAATTTTGGTTTATAATTTCTGTGGGAAAACGTATTTTGATTAGGCAAAAGCATTTGTACACAGTCTTAACGTTAAATAAACACTTAATGTTTGTCATCCTGAAGGGACTGCGGAGAGCCTAATGCTGTAGTCAAAATTTTATATACAATTTCTATTCCTTTTTAGCTGGTATTATGCACAAATAAGGCTCTCAGCGAGCATAAAGTGATGTCTTTCTCTGCCAACAATTTTCTGTTCATTGGAATGTGCAATTATATAATTATTTAAACCACTTCATATAACAATGTAAGTAAAATGGAAATGCAAATTATGTTTCTACAATTGTGCAATTCTGGGAAAAAATTCACTGGAAATGGATGTGCTTCACAGATTATGCAAAATTCATTTCTAAAAATCTTTTGTGATTTTTAAGATATTTGGCAGATTTCTTCTTTTTTATTTTTCCAATTGTAATGCACACTGTTTACAATTTATTTTCTTTTTAAGTCTACAAGGAAATTGTCCATAATATGCTAAGGTATTTTTATTGTTATTATCAATCTTATGTATACGGGTTGGGATTTATGTTTTTATGAAAATTAAGCTAAAACTAGTCTTGCTGGTCACTGACAAGATTGGAAATATATTTATTTGACAGTTCTCAGCACTTTTGGATAGAGTTGTTCATGTTGTTCATATTTTGGTGAAGGTTCTTGAGACTTTTGAGACTTGTAGATAGTTGTATTTAATGAATATAATAACTTCTACTTTTTAGCTATTTTCAACTGGGATCTGAACAGCTAGTTTTAGAGAAAGGTGCTTTACAGGTGTTTTTACTTAATGGTTGGGACAAAATTAATTTTTAAGTAGGTCACTTTGCTGAAATATCTCAGCTGTTATTGCAAAAGGTGATTTCAATTGTCTTGCCTCTCTGCATACATTCTCCCCTCTACTCTTCCCCAAAATTTCAAAAAGTCAAAAGACAATTTTGAGTACTCTGAATGTTTCTGTATTTTGAAATGTTTTTGACTTTTTTAAAACTTTTTTTTTTTTTTTTTAAATAGAAAAACTAAACTCAGTTCAGTTAATTTGGAAAGATATATTACAGCAAATTGTTACTGTCTATACTCTGGGTGAATGGTTTCTTGGTCAAACAAAATCTATTTTAAACTTTCTATTTTGCAAGAAAAAAGTGTTTTGCGTTAGTCAGAAATGAATTTTATTGCTGTAATAGTTATAAATTATTAGTATATGTTATGCTAATCTAGGAGCTGTTCTAATTTATTAATATTTTCCTGCTGACTGCCAACTGCTTCTTCTAAACTCAAAATAATCCCATGTGCTCTGTAAACTTGCCAGAAATGCAGTCAGACTCTCAAGAGCACATTCCTGCCTCTTAAAAACTTTTTTGCAGGTCTTGTAAATCATACTGAAATGTGCTAGAAGAATCTGAATCCAGGCAGTCTGAATCTGAAATGCCACTGAAGTTCTGAGCCTTGCTAAACTTACATGAGGGAGACAAAGAGGGGGTAGAAAAATCCCACCATATGCATTTTCTTTATTGGACAAAAACCAGTGCTCTAGCACATCGAATATTAGAGTAATAGTATATAATTTTGCTTTTAATGACAGCCTGTTCCTAAAAGGGACTCTCGAAGCTGTGTCCCTTGCAGGGTAACATGGTGGTATTGCATCTCAGTTGAATGCCTTTGAAAATGCTTGCATTGGTGACACTTCACAGCCTCATTCCCATTCTAACCTGGGTGTGCCATCTTTGAAACTAGGACAGAAATCCAGTCCCAATCCTCTACTGCATAGATTGAAACTATGTAGATCCTGACAGAAGGTTAGTCTGCCCTAATACAGTTTGGGATACTTGAAAATGCTAATGCTAATAATTACTAATTTATTTTACTTGTCCTTTTTATTACTCTGTGTTCTTCTTGTCATCTTTTATGCTCCCTATATACAATGCTTGTATTATTTTTTGTACAATGCCATTATAATTAAAGAAATTCAATTACAGAAATTAAATAAATTTCTTTATTTATAATTAAAGTAATTCTGACAGCTTCTCCAATTGCAACTATAATTTGAAATGGAATTAATGAATTTATTTGAATGACATACATTAATGTTTAATTTGTAGTAGAATTTCCTGTTGGTTTTTATCCCAGAAATGATAACAAGTTCTTGTGGAACAATCATTTGTGTCACACAAGCAGGCAGCGTGTTAGGTGAATTCTTGAGTTGCAATTCAAGATTCAGTTGATTAAAAGTACCTTCCTACTATGCCCCACAGATGGTCATGGTTTCCATCCAAGATTTAGTAGCATGAGTAGTGTGGCTGAGATGCAGTTTCTGTATATGACAAATTACAGAAGTAATTGTAATGTCACCACTTCTATTTATGCTTCTATGTTATATTTAACATTGAAATGAAGATTTTAGAAATGCATACTGAAATAATAGACACGAGTCTTTGAGCAACTTGCAGAATGTCTCACCCTCCCCCTAGGTGTGAAAAACAAGGACAATTTTTTGGTAATACAATATGGTTTTCAAGTTCTGTGAAACTTCACAGATGTTCAAAGGAAAGATTTCTCTGTCCAAGTGAATTAAATCCATTTCCAGTGTTCAGTGCCACTAAGACAGAAAAATGGCATGCATGTAGTAGTTACAAGTCTGAATGGGCTTCTGGTTATGCTTTGTGTTGGCCATGAGGTCCAACATTAATTACTATGGTTTTGTGAAAAATATTAGTATGTTCTTGTGAAAAATATTAATTTCACAAGTTTTTTATCACACAGTGAAAATATTGTCTATGGAGAAGAAGTTTGCTTAATATTTGCTTTCTCTACGTCTAGAAATGCGAGAAAATATTAATATTGAGGTATAAAAGTATTTATTTAGAGGTATCTCATATGAACTTCCTTATCTCATGAGAAATTCCAAAGATCCTTGAACTTAAAGGGACAGAGTCCTTTTCTCAGTTCTTTAATAGGTGACAAATGAATTTAGAAAAAAATAACAGTTCCTGACTCATCAATAATTTCTATACAGCTGTAGCTGCTCTACAAGCAGAGCTCTTCAATATCCAAACAAAAAAGAAGGCTTCTGCATAACAATTGAAAACTTCTATAATTATTGCAATTTTACTGCTATGAACCATTTCATTTATATTTTCTAACACAATATTATATGAGAATGGTGTTTTGCAGAAACTCAATTATTTTGTTTGTGTTTGTCCTTCTGAATTAGGTGTGAGGAGGGATCCTCTGGTCTTTAGAAATGTCTTCTGGCAGCTTCATAAAAATACTGGCAGCTTGTTAAATTAACTGTGCTCCTCACTGCTGGGATTAGAGGCCATCAGCCTCAGCCTCTCCAGCAGATACTGCAGCTGGAAGTACCTAGAACCTCACAGTATTGCAAGTGTTTATTATTTCTGAGCCAGGCAAAGCTATGCTTTTCCTTAAATATGAACACTGTTGGTTGAGTTTTTTTACATGCAGGGGGTTACTTCTGTGCAACTGCTTTTTGCAGGTGTTTTAATAGCAGGACTGATTTTCATTGTCTCAAGAATGTTTTGTATCTGTGACTGCATCATGTGATTTACATGAAACCGTGTATGATTAGGTAGAGAGGCCAAAGAATATTTCTTTCAGGTATAGGTAATTAACAAGAATAATCTAATATGAATGTGTGGCAGAATTACGGGTTTTTTTTATGTAGGTGCTGTTCAAAGTAAAAACTTTAGTCATTTATTGTTTTCTGCCTGACATAAAATAGTGAAAATACTGGATAGTTTGATAGAGTTGGGAAAAACCCAAAACTTACCGTGTTCTGTAAAAGCACCTTATACAGAAATTTCATGGGGGTGTAGAGAATAGGTGAATGTTGCTATTACTGCCTTTTCATTTCTTTTTGCAAAAAAGTTGGTGCAGGAAAGGCATGGCTCTACCACACACTCAGGGATCTTATCAGAAACCAAATGGATGTCTATTGATGATTTGGAAAGTTCTTAATTAAGCTTAGTTCATCCATTACTCCTTGGGATATTTCCAATTTTTGTTGGAAAACTACTTCTTTTCCAGGTGTTCTTTGGGCACTTAGATACAATGTTTGTAAAAGAATATATATACAGATACACACATGAACACGTGCATATGTCTTTTGGAACCAAAACCCTACTATTCTTCATAGAAATCCTTGCATGCTGAAACCTCATTTCTACTTTACTTATGGAAATGTTAAGTGACAAGTGAAAATCCACAAGTAAAACATCAACTAATGGAATAGTATGCTATTATCTGAATTATATTTTAAGAAAGAAGTTACTAGAACAACCTAAGTCACAATTGCATGTCTTTTTTTACAAACGAATAAGGGCTCACAGCAATTTCTCTCAAGGGCTGCCTCAGTCTGGATTAGTAAAATTTCTCCTTCAATGTCTAGCAAGGGGTTTTTTAGGTGAACAGAACTTCCGTGATTTTGCTTTGCAATGGTGCTGTTGTTTTTAAAAGGATATTTCATTTGTAAATTTTGTTAGAACCTACAAAACCACTTTTGGCCTTAACCATCTACTTGCTTTTTTTCTAACCAGGTATTAAAGTGAAATTTAGAACCCAGGAGCCTGATGGTTTGATTTTTTTCTCTGCATCACCTGGCAATCAGGAGGAGTACATTGCACTGCAGCTGAGGAGTGGGCGTCCTTACTTTCTTTTTGATCCACAGGTACTACAAAAGACAGGATCCTATAAAAATAGCTTATGTCATTTACCTTAGTACTTTTTACATGCTTATCCTTGGTTGGGTTGGTTGGTTTGTTTGTTTTTTAAAATTTAATTGATACAAGCTAACTTGCTTCTCAGAACCCTTAGGTAATTAGAGATTTTTAGGAGAGAAAAACTGAAATACTAAATCTTTGCTCTTTTTATTGTTATGTATGCTGCAATATAAGATTTTATTTTCTGCTTTTTTATGGGTTGGGATTTTTGTCAGTGCACTAAACACACGCAGCTTAAACTACCAAGATTTCGAAAGTGTGCAGAACTAAGTTTTGAATTAATTAGTAAGGTTCTATAACGTTAGTCAATTATTTTAAGCCTCCCATCTTGAGACTGTTTTCCTATAGAGATCAGCATGTCACCATTATGCAAAAACATAAATAATGAGGGAAATACCAACAAAATAAAAATAAGGCACCCTTCCTTGCATTTCTGTTTGTGTATTTTGTATTTTGTGCACCCCAAAACTGGATCTCCTTATGGAATTAAAAAACATTATGGCCTCATTTATAGTTCATAAATATGCAAGAAACTGTAAATAATTATCAATTTTCTAATCCACTGTTAACCTTTGCCACCTGAGCTCTGCCATAGGCAGTCCATGATCATGTGGAGGTGTTGTGCAGTAGTGAAAACTCCCCTCAAACTCTGGAGCACCTAAAGAAGCAGCTAGGTGCTGCACAGAGGCTGGCTTGTATGTGATCCCCATGCTAGAAAATATTAAATCTGCCTCTGATTCCAAGACATAAATTTCTAATAATTCGACTTCATTTACACACAGCTTTATCTTACCTTGTTGTGTACTTCAGTTTTTGGGACCACGCTTAATGTTGTCCTCATCCACACTTTAATAGGGACAAAATCTGTTTTATCTCTCTTACACCTATACCTTCATTTAACTGAAAAGAAAGCTTTATTTCCTTTGCAAGATCTTCTGAGGTCTATTCAGATTTTTTTGTTGTTGTTTGATGGTTAATGGGAGTGGATGTCTTTCAACTAGCATTTTAATGCTTCAAATAGTATTCCTAGTCCTTCTTGCAGACTTGCTCCTTCTAAAGTAGCTTTATGTCAGCTTGTTTGGACTCATTCCGTAGAAGATGTTTTATTCGTTTGGATCCACAGTATCTGGGGAACAGGAAGGGGAAGAGAGGGAAGAGTGGCTTCTTTGGGGCTTAAATTTTTTCCCCCCTTTATCTGTCTTTTAACTGTAAAGAACCCCATCAGGTCTTATATTCAGTCCTCAGAGCTTCTCAGTTCACATAATATTTTCAACAGTTACTATCTTCAATTTTAACAGATTACTTATTTATGAATATATCTTTGTTCATCTTTTTGTTTCATTTGAATCAGGCAACTCTGTCCCATGCTGATTTTTAGGATCATCACTTCAATATTGTTTCCTCTTATAAAATAGCCTTTGGTGCTGCTTCAGTGCTTCAGTGGCTGTTCAGAGACAAAAAACGCTGTCATTTAAGGCATCCAGGAACAGTGTAGGTCTTAACAGTTGATTTACTATCTTGAAAGCTAATTTCTCATTAATAATGTGAAAGAGATTTGGGTACATTCTCAGATTCAGAAGTAGGGTACAGTGGCCTACATCAATGTGTTTTGTGTTGTAACCTTTTCAAAGTCTTTCACCTATGAAAATTCAGTTCAGTTACCAGTCTTCTGTATCCCTAATATTCTGTGCTACCTTATTGTCTTTACCTTTGTGTCTATGTTTTTGTCATAGTTTCTTTTTTCCTTTTGCCATGATTTGCTATTCCTATCTTACAGTGTCAGGTATCATGTACTGTAGCAGCATTCCTTAATCTTTCATTTGTGCATCACAGTCTGCATTAGTGTGCAAATGCTTTAATTACTTCTTATTGACATCATGTGGTGTCTTAGCCAGGTTATTGGCATTGTTGTCTCTAATTATAGTCATGGCATATACAGGAAGCATTTATGGCCCTTCCTTTGTGCTCTTCTCTGAGAAATTGCAAACATTCTTTTTGATGACAATTGTGTCTCTGCTGCTTTTTATCTGTAGCGGTGTGGTGTAATATTCTGTGCTCCCTTCCAGCTGTGTCCTGTTGCAGGTTAATTATTTGTACCCTTAGTCCCTTTCAGGATGCTGGTCTGTATCTTTGCTCATGATCAGCAGCACGTTTTCTCTTTGTTGTGTCTGCTCTGGGGATAGTCCTGCCAAGTCTTCCTAGTGGGGAGCCTTCAGCAGCCTCGCTTCTTCCTTCGCTAAGTGTTAATTTCAAATCCTTTTCTTTGTGTCCATTCATACTTCTCTGAGCTCCATGTACACCACCATTCATCTGGCTGTTGTCTGACCATGCCTTTTGTCTCCCTTTTGTGCTGTGTAACTGCTCTTTTTTCCTTCCTAATTGTTTTACTGCCATTCTTTGCAGGTTTCTACTCATGGTCCAGGAAACATGAGGTTTTTTTGCAAACAGATGTCTTCCTTAGTCTTTTTGGAACAATCAAAATTTTCCATAGATCTTCCTCCAAATTCAGAGTGTCTGTAAACCTTCAGCTCTCTGTGGATTTTTTCCTTATCATAATGTCTTTATATCTACACCTGAATTATACAATCAACTGCAGCTAAATTTATGGTTATCTTTCAGTGGCTACAGGTCATTTCTTTATTTCCCAGGGAAGCACTGAGTATTTTGTACCAAATGAAATCAATTACAGTGGAAATGTAAGTCCCAACATGCAGCACCTTTTTTCCTAAGTGATTAGGACAGTCTGAGGAGAGAGTATTGAGATTCTTCTCACAGGATGGAGGGAATTGTATCCAGCTCTTCCATTTTAGAAGATGATCCATTTACTAAATTTTACAACAAAAAGGAGGAACACCAGATACTTTCTTTGTTGTGTGTGTTGCCTTCTAGGTTGTTCTTGTCATGGAGAGGTCAAAGTATTAGGCACAGTCTGAGAGTGAGGTGTTATTCCACAAAAAAGGGAAGATGGAGAATACCTGGCTATGCATCCCAATTAGACCTTCCTCTTTGGCACTGGCAAAACTTCATTACTTGTTCACCTTCTTAGTTGTAGGAGTCTGGGCATTGAAAGAGCTTTACTGGGAAAATTGCTGTTATATTCAAACTTTGGCACCTGAGACAGTATCTTTGAAGATCCATATTTGTGATGTTTCTCTGTATTTTCAATGTAAACATCAGTATGACAGAGCCATTTATATTTACTTGTTACTTAAATCAACTAAATATTAAGACTTAGTGTATGGCATAGCAAAAAATTCCAGGTTTCAAAATATGTGATTTCCAAAATGCATGACAAGCCATCTCACAGCAGGCTGTTTGAATGTGCTCCCAGAGTGACTCTGGTAGTTCTGGAAAAAGTGTAAAGAGGCCTCTCCAGTGCAGCACGTGCTGAACCCTGAACATTGTCGTGTTTTGTCTTCTCCCTTCCCTCCTCCCCAAAATTAAGCACAGGTTAGCATATATGCTTGTGTGGTCCCAGATTGAATTGGTTACAAATAAATGTGGTTTCTGATGTATAAAACTGTTAATGCTCTAGACTGTTGCCAAACATAATATGAAGAACCACTTATTCAGGCACCTGATCTTTAGAATGCAGCATCGTTTGTAACAATTTTAACGCTAACTAAGTACACTTTGATGAGACAGCATTTAATAAAATGCTCATTAATTTCATCATTAGCAAGGGTATGCTAAGAAGTAAGCCAGTTTCTTATGTCACGCCCAATTAGCATCCCATGCTAGTAATCCCATTAGTATTGTTGAATTCACTAATGGAAAAACTAATGGGCATGCTACCAGGGCACATTAATTGGGCATGACACCGGTTCTGGTTTTAATTATTAAACTACGATAATGAAATGTGTGTGTTTGTAAAATATTAAAATGTTGAAATAGGAGAGAAGACAATAAAAAATAGTATATGAAAAAGTGCCATTAGTATGTAAGGATATATAGCTTTGTATTCTCATTATGGGGCAGAGGACTGCTCTCCAGACCTCCTCAGTACCAGGATGCTGGCGGAATGGAGTAGGAAACATGCTGCAAATATTCACAGGAAATAATTTTTTCTTTAATTGTGTACATAGGTACGCATCACAGGTGTATTTTGATACATAGTATCCGCAGTGACAGTCCCCAATTCCAAATGAAACTGTAAAATCTAATCAGGGTTCATAAATCTATGTGCCAAAATGCAGTTTCTGGTGGATGAACATCCCTAAAGGTAGAATACTAAATTTTAATAAGAGGGTTTTAGTGTTAATCAAAATAGGTGGTTATTTCTATCAACAGGTTTTCTCTGTGTGCATAATTTTAAGATCCTTTGGCCAGAAAGAATACTAGGAGATCTGGAAAAGAAAAATTGCTGAATTATCTGGATTGCTACTACAAAGTTACAAGCTATCCCCAAATTAAAAGGAACCAAATTTTTCATTTGTTGGAAATGAAAAATTTTCCATTTTTTGGAAATAGTTTTTTGACGCTATTAAGTGGCCCAGCTCCAGTAGCTGAGATTCTTAAATATAGCACGGTGCCTACACAAAGAAATGTTTTTCTGTTGCTGGTTGCCTGCTGTACAGGACAATTCTGTTTTGTGAATTCAGCAGAATAACTTTGAGTTCCCAGATAGTTCAAGAATGATATAAAGTCGTGATGCAATATTATGGGAATTGTTCGGAAGTTGGAGGATTATTTGGATATAAATCTGAAGAAAATTCTTGAAATATATTAATTTTATTTTTATTAGATTATTATATTAATTTATATGATATTTTGTTTGGTTCTTTACAGTCTTGAGATTTAGTTTGGCAACTGCATGTATTATACTCCTTTTACTCAGCAATTTAGAAAAGATTTCTCTGTATTTGTAATAGGTGTCCTTAAATTCACCCCCTCATGCTGTATTTCTTTTGTTTTAATAAAACTAAGTAAAAATTCTAGTTAAATTTAAATACATTTTTACAAGCATCCCTTGTACCATAAAAGCAACCTCAATAACTACCTTTTGGGAATTTTTTTGGTTTGGTTTGTTTATTTGGTTGGTTGGGGGTTTTGCTTGGGGTTTGGTTTTGTTTTGGGGGGTTTTTTGCTGTGTTTAGTTTTCCTGAATCTCTTGGTATGAGCGTTTTCCCCCCATAAATGTATGGTGCTCTCTCATCTAGAAATTTAAGTCTTTTTGATGCCAGGTTAGCATGGACAGAACATTCACCTACTGTGCTACACATGCACCTCTTTTTTGGTCCCTTCATGTGGACAGGTGCTGCAGTTAACAATCCTGATACACAGCTGCTGTCCATGATGGAACATTGAACCATGGCCATCAAACTTCACAGACACAACAATCCATGAAGTGGTTAAATAGAGACATAATCAAAAAAAAAAAGAATAAAAATTAAAAAATCTGAGTGACATGACCCTCAATAATTTGTGCCTCATCCTTGTCTTTATCAGGGGAACTACACAGGGTTTTCTATTTTTAATAGACACTGAACTGGATCCTTGATCCTTCATTTATTATTTCAGAAGGTTAAATTACTTAGTGGTTAAATTTAGAAGGTTACATAAGTCCTGAACATCATTCAGCAGTCCAAAAGAAGTTAAACATATGACTTCTGTCTTTATTTTTAGATGTTATATGCTATAAGTTTTCATAAAAGAATAAGGTGTAATTCTAAATGTTACCTTCAAAATATTTTAAATCAGATTTTTCTGTTAATAAAAAGGGATCTGCAGTAGCAGTCACTCCAACTAATGATGGTGGAAAAGTGTATAATGATAACAGTTGGCACCAAATAATTGCTACAAGATTTCAAGCACTGGGAAACATCACAGTGGATGGGCAGTACACAGGTAATCAATTCATTTAAATAACTTTGGTATAACTAAGGGTATTGCTCACTTGGTTTTTCACTCTGTGTATTCACCCACACAGAAAAAAAATCACTCAATTTTCTGACTATTTTGTCACTATTATTTTGTCTGTTCATCTGAGGGATCTGTCCACTGTGAATCTTTGACAATTTAATACTAAATGTCTTTTTGTGCTTGTGAATATATAATTGTGTTAATCTCCTGTTGTAAAATAGACCTGTAAATATTTCCTGGGTATGTATTAGGAAAGTCTTAGGATATTGTGTCACATTAGCCTCTTTTATGAAGTATCAATACATTATTAGTGAGTTGAAAATCTGTTCAAAGCATTGAATATGTGAATAATTACCTATTTTGCTCAGGTTCTTCCGTAGCAACTAGTGGCAGTACCATTATTGGAGAGAACACAGGAGTTTTTGTTGGAGGACTTCCGCAGGGTTATGCTGTTGTAAGAAAAGATGAAGGTAAGTAGGATAAATAAGTCTGTACAGTTTGTCAAATTTTATCTTTTGGGATAGACTGAAATGCCTGTATAGCTGATTTCATCAGCATTAAAGCTGCTTATGAGGTCTGTGTACATTTTAATGAATTTGTACACAGAACTGGTATGAATGTGAAACTTATGGGCATGTTTTACATACAGATTCCCAAATTCATTCCAAAATACCCATGTAAATTGTTTTTATTAGCTTAAGCACATGGTTATGCATTCCAATTTGATGCAGGGATACAGCATGCTGGCCTGTTTTGGTGTGAATTTGTATCCTTCAGAGGTTGTTGCATTGAGCTCAGAGGTGTATGAATATACCTGTATTTTACAAATATAGAATTTATGTGGAGCTGGATCACATCTAGCTTATTGAAGAATCAACAAATACAAGTTTTCATAAATAATCTTAGGAGATATGCCAAGTGTGTAAACTGTATCAGATAATGGAGGTGACTACACAAGTATACAGTCATCTGTTCTCAGTGAATTCATATGCAGAATCTTGGCTTTTTCATATTAAACTGAAAGCCAAATTGTTTATTGAGTTTGTGTTTCCACCTCTGACAGGAAATCTAGTTGATAACTTGGTGCGGGGTTCACTAGGGTTCAGCTCCCTATTTTCTTCTTTATTTCAGAGCACTAAAACAAGAAATACATGCCTTTGTTCTTCTAAAACTTTGGTTAACAAAGTAATCCAGGATGCCTCTCTCAAAAATCCCAGCTATATATTCAAAATGAGACTGGCTATAAATACCATTTAAGAGAAGGGCACCTATAAAAACTGCTCTAAATTTTTGTCCCCAGTAAAAAAGGGATAGCAGCCATGTCATTGTTTTTGGTTTTTTGTTTTATACAAACAAGGAAAGAAAACCTTCCTGATGAAGATTCTAAACAGGTGTTTCTCTGCATCAGCTTTTGCAACACTGTTTCTTCCTACTCAGCCCATGCATGTCTTTCTTCAGAATTAATGTTTTGTTTGAAGAAAATGTTTCTTGGATTTCATAGAGTAGATTTATGCTGTTGATTTGAAAGTACCTGTATGCAAAATCTCAAAAATTTTAACATTTTCCAGCTATATATCAGTAGATGTTTTCTTCAGTGATTAGACTCATTCAGAAATCTGGATTTAGCTTGGAGACCAGCTTTATGAAGTGATTGGTGGCCGGTTTTCTATGTACACATGGACACATGATAGGGACAGCATGCATAAAACATAAATTAATTCCTACATTTAGTTGCAGATGATTGACTTAAAAAAAAATACTTTCTTTTTATGCAGGGGTGAAGATGATAGTCCAGAAAGGATTTGTGGGGTGTCTCAGTGACATATTTTTGAAAAAAATGCATACTCCCTATGAAAACTGGGAATCTTTGAACTGGCAGAATGCCGAAGAACAAAACAACGTCTATCATGTTTGGGAAGGATGTCCCACTGGACTCTCAAAAGGAGCACATTTTCTTGGCAGAGGTAGTTTGCTGTACTAGTGCTCTATCCAAATATGTTCTTGAGATAGAGAAGGTGATTGTATCAGAAGTATTGCAGTTATCTGCTTTTCAAGTCAGCTTTAGTTGTATGGGGTTATTTTTGATGGTTTAAAGTTGGGTCTCTTGGTTGACAGAAGGTTGCTGCATGGAAGAGGAGTTGAAGGTAGTGCTGCTGTAACTATATGCAGATTCAATGTGTTTGTGAAAGGTGAGTATTCATTTCTGAAGGGGCATAAAAGATGCCTATAAGGTATCAGCAAAAAAAAAAAAAAAAAAAAAGCCGGGTAAAAAATTTAGGATATTGTACTGGTTTGGTTTCTTGCAGTACATTATTGATAACTATCCTCAAAGCTGAGTGATAAAGATGTAAACTATAATCTTGAAACTTGAGTTCTTTATGTCAGAGTAGAAAGTGGCACTTAGATTTTTACTTTTGACTTCTTGAAGCTATTTATTTATTTGATTAACTTATATATGTATTTACCTTCTTTCAAGGGTTCCTGGAATTGCATTCAGGTGTTTTCAGTGGTGGACTGGAATTTGAGATCTCATTCAAATTCAGAACAGATCAACTAAATGGATTGCTTTTGTTTGTTTACAATAAAGATGGCCCAGATTATCTTGCAGTAAGTTTGAAAATGCAATTAACTTTATTCAGAGATGACCTGTAAGTTTTTTCCACAAAAGCCAAACTGGCACTGAAAGAAATTTCAAACCATAAGTTATTTTCATGTTTTACTAGTTTTGAAATGCTTTGCACAGCACATTATAATGAAGCAAAAATACGTGAACAGATGCTAAATGTTAAGTTACTAGTGTTATTTATGTCATAGATAAGATATCAATATATGAAAAGCAGAATTATTGTCTTAACTGGATGAGAAGACATCAGAAAAGAGAATAAAAGACATGTATTAAAAGCTTTCACTTCATTTCTAGAAAGCATAGAGTTTTCCCATTTTCCCAGTTTTCATACTAGAACAAAATCCATTAAACTGTAAATCAAAAAGGTCGTAATGGAAATTGTCCAGTCTCCTAATAAAGCTTTCTCTTTAAGGTATATGTTTATTTTTGTAATCCATAATTTTTTTGGTTTTTGATTTGAAACAGATAGACAGAAATTAGTTAGTTCCAGCTTCGTTCCATCTCATCTCTGTCACCATTTTCCCAATAATGTAGAGGAAGTTTCACAAATCCTGTATTAGGCAAATTTGTGAGGTAGTGCCTATGAACTTTCTTTCTGGTGTCTGTTAAATAAGACTGTTTATGCTCAGAATTATTTGTGCTTCTATTGTTTCCAATATTTTGTTTGAGTTTTAATGTGTTTGGTTTAGTTTTTCAAATTCTTGTATTAGCTACGTGACTCTGGATTTTCATACTTTTCTTTCCCAAAGATTTTGAGTTTAATTAGACTGTGGTCACCACTGCTTAGTGGGTCGAATATAGTTAGTACTTGCACCAACTAGTACGTGTCACAGAGGATTACATGGCAAAAAAATAGAGTTTTTCAGTTGGTCCAGGAAGCAATAATTTATTTTTAGAGATTTTTGAGAGCATTGTTATTCTTTATGACCGAATCTGCTCTTTCTGCACTTTTATTGAATTTAATTTACTTATTTATTTATTATTATGCAGCTGTTTTGCTAATGGATGTCATGTCACAACCTGTTTTATTGTGTGGCATTATGTCTAATGGGCATTCTCTTTTAAACTTCTGACCTAAACCATATAAATATATTTTTCTCCTTTTCAGGTCAATTATAACTTACTCCATACTTACTTTTTATACTCCTGGCTTTTCCAGCAGATAATTTTTTTCCTGGGTTTTGAATTCTGCTAGACCTGATTGCTTCTTCTTTTTAAAGCAGCCTTAGTTAAAAAATTATCATGACTTCCAGTAGCAAGTCTTGCTAATTACAGTTATTACTTTAATTTTGCCCTCAAGTAATGACCAAGATCATGAGCTAATAGCATAAGATGTTATATGTATGTTACTGTCCCACTCTAAAAAAGACTTGTATGTGTGTAATTTGCAGTACAGGGGCACTATTTACGTGAAGAATATTCACAGGGTTCTTCTGGAGGTTCTGGTAGTAGGTGAGCCTTGTTCCCTCTCTCTTGCTCTGTGTAAGACTACCAGAAACACAAGAAAATAGATTCTGACCATAAAGGAAGAAAGTGAACTTAGTAAATTGGAAGTGGAGTCAAAAGCACAAAGTAATTAGACAAAATAATTTCCTTTTCTTCTCTAACTTCCAGATTTTTGGCGGTTTTATATTTATAGTATTTTTAGCTCTGAAAATTGGAATTTTCTTTCCATTTGTCCTAAGTCAGGTAAATTTCTTTTATCTCACTTTAATCGTGTCCGAATTAACATCTCCATAGCCTTAAGATGAGGAATTGTCGAGGGGATGAGCATGTGCATGCTTTTCCAAGGCTTGCAGCTTTGTGTTTTGCCCATACATAATGATGACAGAAGGCTTTTCTGTGCACTTGAGCTCACGAGAAGAGGTTAATAGAAAGTGAAAACAAGGGGTGTAGCTTGTTGCGCATGAGCTACGATGTCTTTGTTAGGAGCTTTGGTCAGGAGACACTTGCACAGCAAAACAGATTATGAGCTATACCACTTATCCTGAGTGCCAGGTATTCCCTGACCCTTCCCTTTGCATAGGTCACAGCTCTCTTATTAGCTTTTTAGTTTGGGAATGACTATAGCTACACACATGGCTGGACTGCTACCAAACAGCCAAAGACTCTTTCTCGTCTTCTACCCAAGAACAAAATGATGTCCTAGAAAGGTGCTGTGCATAAAGGTCACTTCTTCCATGACTTCCATGCCCTGAGAATTAACTCAAGCCAGTGAGGTCAATCTGATTATCTTCGGATCCAGGCATAATAATTACAAGCAAACTGTGACCAGCTCTACTAGTATGAATCTCTAGCTCTTACTCTGGCACGTGTTTCCTGATGAGTTTATGTGATGAAAAGATTTTGTAACTGCTGATAAAGTTTGCATTTCTGATTTTGATGCTGACCACTTCAACAGCAGCGAAAGCCTAAGCACTGTCAGGCTTTTTGGGCAATACTGGTAATTGGCTCCCGAGAAATTGTAGCTGATGATTTGGTTCTGCAAAGCTGCAAGTAAGAAAAAAGTCCTGCAAGAACTGTTTCCAAAGAGTTGCACGTTTCAATAGCTGCATGTAGTGAGATAACAAGTGTGCAAGATGAAAATGTTACCTGTGATGGAGCTAAGGAGGGATGTGAAATTAACATTTTGAGAACTCAAACTGGAAAATCTAGCAAAGAAGTGACTGGTACTCACATAAGACTTGTGAGGGTGATACTCCTGTTTGTTACCAGTGGTTTCTCTCTGTTAGGTGTCAGGAAGAGTTTCTTATTTCCTTTCCATTAGAGTGACTGACCAGGAGGAGACTATTGAGGGGTCTGTGTTTGGGCCTCTGCTCTCTGGCTGGCAGGTGTGAACTGGGCTGGGTTTCGAACTGGGATGACTGCACATCAACAGAAGTACCATGTACTTTTTCTTTCAAGGGGCTCAAAGACTGCCTGTCCTTGACAAGTATTTTGAAGTCCATTGCTTGTCTCTGCTGATATTTCTGAGTCTCAGGAAGACTTTGCAATTCAAAGGAGCTAAAGCCATAATCACTCTTCTAGTTCTACATTGGCTGAGGCTGTTTTGTATGGCAGGTTTAGCAGAGTGTCATTCAACCTCTAATGCAGCCCCTATCCTATCTGTTTTGTTTCTCAGAGCTGTCTGGATATTCCTTTCATCTTCAAAATCATATGTTTATAAGTGGATTGAGTGATGCAGGGACTGGCTCCTGCAGAGAAGTGCAATACAGAATCACAGAATCATCTAAGTGGAAGGGACCTTTTGGAGTAATTAATTCCAAATCTCTGCTAAAAGCAGGACCAACTTATGTTTGATAAGGTTGCTCCAGGCATTTTCTGTTTGAGTATTTTGCATCTCTCTGCAGATGGACAGTCCACAGCTTTCAAAATTCTACAGCCAGTTCCAATCTTTGACCATCCGCATTATAGGAAAAAAAGCAAAAAAACCCAAAGAAACCATCCCTGATCTCTTACTGTTTCTTGTTACAACTTGTCTTCTGCCACTAATCCTTTCACAATGAGCCTCTGAGAAAAGTCTGGGCCTGTCTTCTCTATTTCCTCTCATAAGGCAGTGGAACAGGTTTCCCACTTGCTCTGGACAAACCCTGTTCTTTCAGCTTCAACTTGCACACAAGGTACTCCAGCCACTGACCAGTTTAGTGCTCCTCCACTGGACTCACTCTGGTGTGCCACAATGTCTTTCATTTACCAGAGTGTCCACAACATGATACAGTAGTCCAGATGTGGCCTTACACGTGATGAATAGAGGGAAGAATTATCTCCTTGGAACTCCTGCCCACCTTTGTTCTAACCTAGCCTGGTGCTAGTTCATCCTCATCATTTTAAGGGTACACTAGTGGCCAGTGTTCAGTGTGTAATCCATCTCTACTCACTACTGTTCTTCAAAGCTGATTTATATGTCTGGGATACCAATGGCAGCCCCTTTTGCTATCAACTGCAAACTCACTGGGAGTATACCCCATCCTATTGCTCAGGTCATTAATAACATTTTTAATCAGACTTGGTCCCTGTATCAGACTCGGAGAGATACCACAACTTGCTAGTTGGGACTGTGGAATAATCTTTCTTGCTGTTCTAAAATTCCAGATTCAGGCTAAGCTTTGGCTTTCCTAATTGCAACCTTACATGCTCAGGTGTATCAAAATGAGAATTGTGTGCATAGAGAAAACATTAACGAAATTTTGTAATCCAGATTCTGAAAAGCAAGCATGCTTTTAAGAATTAAACTGAAACCTACTTAGGTTGAGAGCTGTGATATAAAGATCTGGTTTCTGTTGAGAGGTGGCTACTGAGACATCTGGCAGACTAATATGATCTTCATGCATTTTGGTTTCAAGTAATAATATATTTTCCAAGGACAGATTAAAAATCATAATGATTAAAAATATTTTTTTTAATGTTGTCCCAGAATTCTGTGTAAAGCAAACAATTTATCTGCTGTTTTTCTAAACCTGTGCTCAGTACCTATACTCAGATCCATGCAGGACTTAGCGTTTTTTTTATTTATTTTCACCACACAGATCAGTTGAAACTGAGTGGTGGTCCCCTGTCTTTAGCTGCACTCAGGCATTCTAAATGTCAGTCCAGGTCAACACAAAAAGCACAAGCATCATTCACTGCCTGCTTTAAAACTGTGCCAAGATGAGTAAATTGGAGGAGGGTTGTGCTGAGTAGTGACCCTGGGTCAACCACGTTGCCCTCTCTCTGGCTTCCAGGTCTGGCAGGTTGGCTGGCGTGCTACTGTACTAATGCCTCTGGAATGCCTTCTTCACACCAGCACAGTGTGCTCCATATTAATTCTCACCAGTGAAGAAAAGCAGTGACTTGTCCAATGGGCTGCTTTCTCAAGCTATTCTTATCAGCACTGATGCCTTGATCAGTCCTTTACCTGTATTGTAGAGTCCTTAGCCATAAATGGGTCTGAACTCATAAAAATAGGAAAATTTGTGCTCCCAAAGAAACAAATAAAGAAAATCCCTCTGTCTCATGAGCAAGGAGTCAGTGTGCTGGGGAATAGGACCCGCATCGTCTGTGACACATCAAGCACAGAGTTCTTTCATCAGTTGTCATCATTCCTGTTAAGGAAATACAATCCAATTACAAACACTGTAATATAAATATTATCAGTAAACTAAATATGTCAGTTTGTCAATAATGGTGATAAGAATTTATATTAAATCTGCAGTTTTTATTTCACTTAATAAGGTTTTGGCATAGAAGGAGTAATGTCTTTTTGTGAATATATTCATATTTTTCAAACACCAGTTCATCCCCTAAGTGTTTAGTGTTTTATACGTGCCGATTTACAGTCTCAGCCCACTTGTGTTTGAGTCAGTTAGGATAAAGAGTCTTGCAGTAAAGCGTTTGGAAACTTCTGCAGTGAAAAATTTGAGTAAAATGTATTTCTATTAGAGAATTGGCACATTAATCTCAAAAAGCACATACAAAACCAATTATTTTCTTACAAGATTTAGAAGAATAAGGATGAAATGTATGAATGTAAGAATCAATGTATGCTGGAAAAATTTGAAATTGAGTTCACCAGCCAATTAAAAAGACCTTAATCAGGTCTGACATTTCATTTCCTTATTATCTTGTTACATTCCTCTAAAAAATGAATCGATACATAAAATACTGTTTTCTCATTCTCAAAAAAAGCAAAACAGTCCTGTTCGTTGTCTTTTCCTTTTAGCTACAGTAGTGCCAAAGTCTGTTGTCAAAAAATCAAAATACATTTTCCAACAGTCTGAATTAACCGATACACTCTATTTAGCATGTTTTGTGTAAAAACAGTATTAAACTGAAGATAAAAAATTCCTTTTTTGTTGATCGTATTTATAACTCCCTTGATTATGTTTTTAAAAATAACTTTCAGTCATTATTGTGTATTTGATGTCTCTTTCAAAATATTTTTTTTCTGTTTTAAAATGTATAGATTGAGCTGAAAAGTGGAATATTAAACATATTTTTAAGAACGGGCATTGTCTTTACACAAGTGGACCTCTGGTTGGGACTGTCTTACTGTGATGGAAAGTGGAATGAAGTCACTGTGAACAAGGAGGGCTCTGTGATTTCAGCAACTATGAATGAACTGAGAGAGCAGGCGCTTGAACCCCGTGTTCAGCAGCTGAAAGTGAACTCACCTGTCTACGTAGGAGGAATCCCACCTGAGATTCAGAGTTTCTATAGAGAACTGGGGTTAGAACAAGGTAAGATGACACCAAGAAGAGCATACATTTTCAAAAACTGATGTCATGCACCAGGTGGACATTCTGCTGCTGATAGTCTAAATTCATGAATGTGTAACATAAATTTTTCCTCCTGCCCATTGTGATGCTACCAGTTACCCCTACCCATCTGGCTTTACTTAGACCTGACCCTTTTGTAATGCTATAAAAATTCTTCCAGTGATACCTGAGGCAATCTGACTGATAAAGAGAGGACCTGGAGTGTAGGAAATGAAGAAGTGAGATGCCCAACCAGATGATCTCAGATCTTCATCAGAGAATTCCAGTTCACAGAAACCTGTTTTACTTGATCAACTTGTGTCACATGCAGATCTGGAATACAAAACCAGTGGGAGACAATAAACATAGCTTAAATCACTGTAATGAATCTGGATGCTGCCACATGGAAGAACAGCTGAGAGTTTATTAGTCTTTAGGCAGTACTGATTCTGATCTAAAAAACTAAGTGGGTATAAACCCCTGAATTTGGATTTTGGCTAGAATTGCCAAAGGAATTGCCCTCACTGTGACCTTTCTGTTCTGGAATAGGTCAAATTCGTAGGGAGAAGAGAGAAGCATTAGTTGCATCCTGATACTAACAGCTTCCACAAAAGGATCTCCTGTAGGAAACACAGTCAAAAAGTGTCTACTAAACTGGCTCTGTTTGGGTGTGTTTCTTCATTACTTGTGAAACTGTTCATCAGTCATGGGCTATTTTTCAGCTACTATGGACAAATATATATCAGTCAGTGAGTGATTAGTGGGGAATCCAGTAAGTGGCTTTGAATGCATGAACTCACACTGAATGTGCACATTCAAGTGAGGTGTATTGGAGCCTTGTGATTTCACAGCCATAGAATAGTTCAAGAATATTGTTTTAAGCATTCTTCCATCTCTAGGTATCACATATAATATAGTCTTGCTTTGGGTTCTGCATGCATAATATTTATGGCCCAAAAGAGCTGGCCAGTCATACCCTGTCAGTGTTGCCTCATAGCAGACGGTGTAGGCTCGTGAGTGGATGCATTCACAACTCCTGCAGCAAAGAGATCTGTGAACAAAGAATCTAGGGCAAAATAGCATCTAAAGTGGATGTCTGAAGTGCATATCAAGGCACATCAATAAACATTTCTTTCCCACCAAACCTCCTCAGCATGCCACAAAATAAGATGGCGGCTGTGAATTTATATTTAGTGTCTGAAGATAAGAACATTCTTGTGTGCTTCTAAGGTTTAGGTGAGCAAGGTTAGATATTATAGCTTAAAACATACTTTTATGTGGGACTACAATGATGTAGTGGTAAGATAGTAGAATATAGAGATCTTCCCATTTAATAAATATTTTGAAAAGGTTTTCTCAATCTATGGCTGCTTGATAGTTAATTTTTTAATAAAGGCTTGGTGTTTTGATCACAGCAAATAAGTGATAAATACTGTTTTCCTCCTGCCTCACCTGCATGTGAGTTACAACATTAATTTAAGAGATTTCAGCTTGAGTCTGTGGGCCTTTGTGTAACCCATCCCGTGCCCTTCTGGGAGGTTTGAAAGGAAGCTACCTGGCAGGAATGTTTGTGAAAATTTGTACTATCTTTACTTACTCTGCAGCTACTTGAGAATAGACAGGATTGCTTGGCTAATGTCAGTGAGAAATCTTCAAACAGTGATAAATGTAGCTAAAAAGAAACTAAAAATAATGTATTAAAATAGGTTGTATAGTATGCGTCTCACTGCAAATCAAACAACTTCGTTTCATCTTATGATAAAATGCCTGGGCAGACTGGGACTAATTCTTTCCTCTGCCACAGACTAAGAAACTAAACTGGTCAGAGTGGAGTAGCCAGCTGAACTTAAAGTAGGATGTATTCATTTTAAGGAGCAGTTTGGCCAAATTCCCTGTGTTGTGGAGAGAGAAAGTGTTTAAGAGATCGATTCAAACTGTGTGTCCGCCTTCAGTACCCCTTTTTGCATGAGCTATGTATGGACGTTAGATTCTCAGTTTCGGTGGCTAAGGACAAATACTACTCTTATCTGTCATCTTGCAGTAATAAAGGCAATAGAAGTACGTAAGATATAAAAAAGACGCAAATACTTTAGCTTTCACGAAGCTAAAGAGCAGCACTGATCTGTGAGAGGTGGATTTTTAATTAAAAAAATTAATTCTTAGATGAATTGAAGTCTTCAGTTTGGCTACTGTTTTCTTTGGCTTTGTGTTAAGCACCAATCACTACTCAGATTTGAGACCCATTTTATATCAATTTATTAATTTTTGGTAAATATAAAAGTTTTAACAACTGCATCCTGAATTTTGTAGTTGTGTTATAACTGCAAGTGACTGATTAAACATATTTGTAATTTTGATAGGAATGTCACACAGACATATACACAGAAATATATGGATATATAGAAATAAATATAAAATGAAGCTTCTTAGATTTTTTATCATAAACAAGTAGTTTGGGGTTATGTTTCTGGAGTATGTTTATAAACAACATATGAGTTATATCCCTGTTAGACAAAACTGATATGCCGCCATCTGATCTCCTGAAGTTAATTGTAATTTTAATCTAGATATTCTTTTCAGTTTAAGGAAGTATGTATATTAACAAAATAGTAGCAAGCAGCAGAAGGCTGATTTTAAAAGCCAGAGAATCACTTTTATGCTAATAATTTCAAAGTGAGAAGTGACAAAAGAGAAAACAGAAAGGTATTTCCTTGTGGGATGGAATTGCAAACGGTGAAAGTGTAGATCAGTAAGGCAGGAATTTACCAGCTTAGTGTCTTGAAAGTGCAGACAGAATGTCATGTTGGAAGTCAACATATTCACATTACAGTCTTTAATGTTGAAAATACAGAATTGAAAGGAACAGAAGTGTTTCTTAATGACTGCAGCTCTTTATGTGGTACTAATCCCTTACTGTTTGCTAGGTTTCGGTGGTTGCATGAAGGATGTTAAATTTACACGAGGTGCTGTCGTTAACTTGGCATCTGTGTCCAGCAGTGCTGTCAGAGTCAATCTGGACGGATGCCTATCAACTGACAGTGCTGTTAACTGCAGGGGAAATGACTCCATCCTTGTGTACCGAGGAAAAGAGCAGAGTGTTTATGAGAGTGCTCTACAACCATTTACAGGTAGCACATTGGTTCCTTAAATAAAATACATCATTTTCATGTCATTCTTTATTACTGTGTTCAGTACTTCTTTTTTTTTAATCTTTTACCTCCTCTATCCTTCTTGATGTCCTTTGAAGAATACCTCTATAGGGTGGTTGCCTTAAATGAAGGAGGATCGGTATCTAGTGTGTGGACCCATGCTCGAACAAGAGAATCAGGTAAATATGACTTTAAGGTTTACTCATTCTTGTTTTTCGTAAGCTATTTAATGTCAGGTTGAAGGTGTTCAAGAACTGTCTGCACACAATCCTGTGCCCTATGCTCTAGGATGACCCTGCTTGAGCAGGGAGGTTGGACCAGATGACCCACACTGGTCTCTTCTACCTGACCCATTCTGTGATTCTGTGCAGATAAGCCAACCACAACAGTTTTGATTAGTGAACTTTGCATAGTGTTTCTGAGGGGGCAAAACTGCTTAATGCTTCAAACAGGTACCAAATTAGTCACAGCTGTAAAGTGTTGGGGCAAGTGTTTTCTTCTCATAACTCAAGGTATTTTCCAAATATGTATTAGATTATGTAATTAAGGATGTTAAAGGATTGAACTGCATTAACTGAGTAAGAGCAGCCATCTAGCTGTGTTCATAGGTGCACGTCTAACCTCACATTACATGAGTAGGCTAGAGTAAGTAAATCTATCTTTTCCTACATATAACTTAGTGCTACAAAATCAGGTGTAGAGAAAGGTGATACTGGGATAGCAGGCACAAGTTGTGGAAAATAACAGGCCATGTATTCGCTAGGGACAGGAAGGTCTTGTGAAAGTTGTTTTTTAAATGACCCATATATGGGTGTGTTACTCAGTGCTGCTGAATGAGGATTCTTTTAACAAGTAGTCCACAGATTGTGTGAAAATGTGGCAATATTTACTACAACAGTAGCATGTGGCTTCTGGAGAAGGTTCCAGAGTAGGAATGTAATACGTTAAAAATCAAATTTTTCATATGTCTTATGAAGAAAATTTAATAAACTTTTCCTCTTCTGGTCAGTGCTTCTGCAAACTTTATCAAACCAGTAAGTTTTTGAAGATTTACAGTTCTGTGTATTTTATTTCACTGACTTTCCCTCTTCTTGATATTGAAGCCCAATTGCATTCCATCAGTGCAGAGCATTCTTTTGATTTAAGCTGCCCAATGTATCACCTTAAAAAATTATGTGATACGTGCATAAATATTGGACTTGCAGATGCATTCTTATACAACCTGTACTTTGTGTACCACCCAGAAGGGGCAAAATATATGCATATTTTCATGTCAACCATCTGACAACTGTTAAGGTTTGCCACGTATTTATGTTTGCAAGCTGACCACAGCACTGAGCAGTCCATGTTCCCTGGGGTTGGACAATAATTGCGCTATTTAATTATTTTTGAGTTGGGTTTGTTATGTCCCTTATGAGAAGACCATCTGCTGTACAGTAGCTTACCTCACCCTGTGATACACTTCATAACTAATGAAATCAATATATTGCTGTAGTAATGGAAGCTTTCTCAGAGTATGACATTCTTTACAGAAGAATCACAACTTCCAGGTGTTTTTATAGTTTCCATGCTGGTACCCTTATAAAAACCAAGGCTGCATTCATATTTAATGAAACTAAACAGTAAAATTACAAAAAAATAGGCTATTTGATGGTGAGAGAAGCAAATGATCATCAGCAGGGCTAGGGAGTCCACATGCATCTACAGCAAACTCATCATCCATCATCCTGCCATAGTGTTCCTTGGGTCTTTCCTCTGCATCCCTTGTGCAGTCATCTGTGATGAAGCTGTTACTGACCAGACCTTTACTTGGCATAGTAATATCCAAGAAACAGTTAAAGGTTATAGGAAATGGGATGACTTCTTTTTATTAGCAGCTCTATGCATATATGATCTTGGTTTTCCGGTTCTTTAAAACATTCAAATTTTTTTTTTTTAATTTTTTTTTTTTTTTTTTTTTTTTTTTTTTTTTTTTTTTTTTGTAATGATCAGAGGCAAAGGATTTTGCAAAAAGGCCTTAAAAATCTCTGCTTTGCCCCAAGAAAGGTGCACAGCATTGTGGAAATCGGAAAATAAATGGAAGAGCTTTAAACTTTTGAAGGACTTCTGTAAAAGAGAATGTAGATTTTTGGAAATGTTTCATAGTTGTGACATTCTGTGGCTTAGATACCCAACTGATAAATATCAAACTCTTCTCTGTTGCAGTACTGCCTTGCTTCATTCAGTTGTATTATTACAATGCCTGTGCTTGTTAGCTACATACAATCCACCTCCTCTCTTTGTGAGTGATGCTTAAATATGTTTGATACATGAAATGTTTTTGGAAAATTGCAACAAGACAAGAAGGAATGTTATGTAGATGGAGTTTTGATGGTTTTGAAATATAGCTTAAACTGAATAGCTCAAGATGTGCAGTCATATTAAATCAATGCTGAAAAGTTACAACTCTAATAAATTGTATTTATGCTAATGGTTGAGTCTGATTTACTGCAGCCATTAAAAGTGAAGAATAGGGGCAATAGTCTCCTTAGAACTGCCATTTTCTCTATTTTCTATTTTATCCTTCTACAGTTCCACAAAATGTGCCAACTCCCTCAAGAGTTCACAGTATAAATGGTTACAGCATTGAGGTCACCTGGGACAAACCAGCTGGGGTCATAGGTGTAATTGAGAAGTACATTTTGAAAGCATATGAAGCGGATGGTCCCACTGTACCCATCACCAGTGCTGAGCTTGCCGACGCTGGTATGCTCACAGGTAAATGTTGTTAAGTACCATTTTTTAGGCATATCTAATAACACAGGATGCTTATCCCTCCTTTTGTTGATCTATAAAATACTACTTGTCTGTTTTTGTGTATACACACCATAGATAACATTTGGAAGGGTAATTATTTGTGTCAGCATCCTCGTAGTGATGTGCTGATTTCAAAGAACAATAGAAATTAAGATACAGCACAAATACTAACAAGCAATTCCCAGACTATTTATGATGTGAGGGAGAAATGCTTTTTTTGTTTGCTTGGTTTTGCTTAGTATATGTGATCTTTTTTTAACTCTTTCCCTATTGTTCCATCCGGTTCACCTAAATTAACTCTGAATGTGGGTCTCATGTGATACTGTTTGACCTGATGTATGAAAGCACTTGATATAGTTGCCTAATTTTAATAATATAAACCTAACTAATTTCAGTGGGAACTAGCATACATTTGTGTCAATCAGATGCTGTGGTTGATGCCACTGGGATGTGGAGGTAGATTATTATGGAATGAAGAAATTCGTGGCTTTGGGTTTATAGGGTGAGAATGTTATAGAGAACATTTTGGGACATTCCTTCCTGCCAGGATAGTGTGGATGTGCTTTTCTGCTCTCTATGGATAAACTGTCATTTCTGGCTGCTACAAAGTTCCCTGGGAAGGAAGCACGTTACAGCCAAGAATCTGGATTATGTTATGTGATGACTAAATGGGGCAAATAGTTCAGACCAATAGATTCATTTTTATGATCTCTGCCATCAATTCTATGATTCATAACAATGCAAAAAGTGGTAATGACGCAATGCTCTAAGCTGGTGCTTTGGTTTGGCTCAGGTTTGAGCAGTACAACAGTCTTCAAAAGTGTGTTAACCCTCCGGCAGTGTGTTATTTCCTGAAGCCCAGCTAATAGTTTTTACGTAAGTATATATGGTTTGTGTTGTTTCTCTGCCATAACCTATGTATACATTTTCAAGGGAAAAATTGCACATATTTTATTTTCTCCGGTTTGAAATATCTTGACTATTTGTGAGTAGTGAACTTACCAGAACTGCACGGGCTTTCTAGCCTTACTGTGATTTCATTAATGACCTTGTTGATTTCAACGTTCTTTATCTCTGCTACAAGGCAATACAGATTATATTGGTAGAAATGAAAGACTGTAGTAGAGACATATGGATTAGGTAGTTTACTCACAGCTGATGGTCAGAACCCATACGTTGTTTAACTTGGTTGGTGTTGTGCCATGATTATGTGTCAGGGTTATGAAAACATCTGCACCAGGCTGGACAGGTAAGAGGTGATCTGCCTGCACCTTACAGGAGGCAGAAGAAGCAACAGACCTTTACATTAAATGTAGACAGTCAATGGATCCTGGTTCGTTAGCCTATTATAGCAGATAGAATCATAGAATCATCGAGGTTGAAAGAGACTTTTAATATCATCAAGTCCTACCATCAACCCAACACCACCACTGTAACCCCTAAACCACATCACCTAGCACCAGATCCAGACATCTCTTGACACGTCCAGGGATGGTGATTCCACCACCTCCCTGGGCAGCCCAATCCAATGCCTAACTACCCAAACAGTGATACTTGCTTCTAATATCTAATCTGAATCTCCCCTGTCTAAGTTTGAGGCCATTTCCTCTTGTCCTCTCACTGTAGACCCAGAAGAAGAGACCATCCCCTGCCTCACTACAGCCTCCTGTCAGGGAGTTGTAGAGAGCTGTCAAATAATGCAAAATAAAATCATGGAATCATAAAATACCATGTTGAAAGGGAGCTCAAGGATCATCTGATCCAATCTTGGCAAAAGCACAGTCTAGATAAGATGGCCCAGCACCCTTTCCAGCTGAATCTTAAAGTGTCCAGAGCTGGGGAATCTACCACTTCTTGGGAACATTATTCCAGTGGCTGATTGTTCTCATTATGAAAGTTTCTGTCTTGTGTCAAATTGTAGTCTCCCCAGGAGTAACTTGTGCCCATAACCCCTTGTTTTTTCCATGTGACTCTTGGTAAAAAAGGAGACTTTTACTTCCTTGTAGCCACTCTTTAAATACTGGAACATGGTGATAAGATTTCTACTGATCCTTCTTTTCTCAAGGCTGAACAAACCCAGTTTCCTCAGTCTTTCCTTATTTGACAGGTTACGCAACCCTCTGATCGTCTTTGTGGCGCTTTGTTGGGGTTTTGGGAGTTCTCCTTCTGTTTTCTTTTTCTCTTGAGGACTTTTCCCCATATATGTTGCCACAGCAACGAATTGCTGGGTGCTTGGGAGAAAATGAAAGACTTGGCCACAGGGGGAGGGGTCCAACTGGCTACTCTCTTTCACCTGGGGTTTTCTCGTGTAAGGTGGGGGGGCATGCGGCAAGATTTGAACTGGAAATAAAGGGGGTTGGCTGCAGCCCCTGGCTGGCTGGTGTTCTTGGAGGGAGAGAGGCTGCCATCATTGTGGAGGGAATTCGTCAGCGCTGCAGCCTTCTGCTTTCGGCTGCCTTCCTTCTACCGTGAGTGGAGCCTGCTCACTGGAGCGGCTGTTACACTGGGACCCTAACACTCCACCTCACTAAAAGAGGGATCTTTTTACCATCTGCTCGGGTGCTTCAGGGAGAAACCCTGGGATCCCAAGCCCACCTTTCCCTGCCCCGCTGGGAGCCGGGCTGCGGCTGCCCTGCTCCTGTTGTTGCTTCAGGCCTTTGCTACTCTGTAGCCCTGCATGCCCTGCCTGCCGAGACCTCTGGGGTTCCCACTGCAGCTCCGGAGTTCGATACATCTCGTCTGCCACCCGGGATTTGTGCTTGTCCCTGCCGTTCCAGCCTGCTGTTCCCGAGGGTCCGGCCGGACACCGGGATCGGCTGCCCAGGGGTTTGTGAGGCCTTTGTTCCATCCCTTCCCGGGATCCCAGGCCGCCAGTGCCGCGTGCTCCCCGAGCTCGCTCCGGAGCGCCCCCTGCAGCCGCGGGGGAACCATCGCACCTGCCCTGCTCACCGGGAGCCGCCAGCGCCCCTGCCGGCTGCGAGCGGAACTGCACCCCAGGGGAAAGGGCCCGACAGCCCAGAGGGCTGGCACTGGGTTTGTGATTGTTGGCTGTTACTGCCAGAGTTATTGTTGTTTGTTTGACTGGTTATACACATATATAATAGTAAAGAACTGTTATTCCTATTCCTCATATCTTTGCCTGAAAGCCCCCTTAATTTCAAAATTATAATAATTCAGAGGGAAGGTGGTTGCATTTTTCATTTCAAGGGAGGCTCCTGCCTTCCTTGGCAGACACCTGTCTTTCAAACCAAGACACCCTTCCCTGGACTCTCTCCAGCCTGTCCACATATTTTTTGCACAGCAGGGTCCAAAACTGAACACGGTGTTCCAGGTGTGGCCTTTCAAGCACTGAGTAGAGGAGAATAATGATGTCTTCATCTCTGCTAGAGATGTCCTTGTTGATGCGACCGAGCATTGTGTTGCCTTTGTTTGCCACAGCAGCACACTGTCCACTCATATAACCAAAGAACTTAAGAATGGCTGCATTCAAATATTGATCTATGTGACTGTGCCAGATTATGGCCCTGAGATGAGCTCAGTTGCTTGGAGCATGGTGCTAATAACACCAATGTTGTGGGATCAATCCCTGGACAGGACATTCACTTAAGAGCTGGAGCTGATGATTTTTGTGGGTCCCTTCCAACTCAGAATATTCTGTGATTCTCTAGATGCTCAGGAAGAAAATGTAAGAAATATGCTAAGCATAGAATAAGTCTTCCTGTTAGTACAAATTCAGCTGGTTGGTTGTGGAATTCTTCAGCTAAAAGCTGCATTTGGACCATTGTGCTTAATGGTCTATGGTAGAATTGTAGGGGTTTTTTTAATACGTTCATTCTTTCTGTTTCTATAACTGCTGTGGGAGTAATTGTTCCAGTTCAGTTTTGTGTGTGTAAGAAGTGCTTCCTCTTGTTATTTATAACTCCTGCCCAATAGTTTAGTTATGTATTTTTCAATTTTGGAATTGTATGAAATATATAATTCATGTCCTCGTGGTGAGGTCAAAGCTGAGACAAGTGTAAATTAAATCACCAATCCAAAGTCATTTTACTTTAGTCTATTGATTTCCGTGAAGCCAGCACAGGTGGGCAAGTCAGTGGACAGTGAGAACTAGTTAGCCACAAATATGAGACTCCCAGAAGAAAGTGTATCTTTCCCTGATGAGTCATATTTCCTGATTAATCAAAAGTTAACATAAACACAGAACCCCACAGAGAAGTTTTTGCTTACTTTTCTTTTAAGTTTGTTGAGAATGAAAAGTTTGGCTTGTTTTCTCCCTAATTTCAGGGACATTTCTTTAGCAATTGTTTCATTGCATTCCATGAGAAAATGCTACAGTAACCCAAACAGCCAGGCTTGCTAATGGAACAGCAGAAAGGCACCACAGCTCTCTGTGTGATCACTGATGAAGAAACTATGGTATTTTTCCACACCCTCCTTCAAATTTTCATTCCCTGTCAAGCCTAGGCACTGCTTAATCTGCTGCTTGCAAATGTATCTGAGGGCACTGACAACACTCTGTCTTACTTTTTTCCTTGCAGCTTTTTAGGCCCATCTGTTGTGTTTTGGTTTATACTTATACTGTAAATTCTTTTGAACAGTTACAGTAGGGTCCTGAGTCGTAACTGGAGTGCAGTAACAAAATGTTAAGAGAACTACCCGTTTCTCAGAAGGCTGTACTTTGTGTGTCAAATTCAAAAGAACCTCTTGTACCCTTGTCAAGAAGAAGAAAAGCTGAGCTAAATATTAAAAGTAAAATAGGTCTTTAAGTGACCATAATCCCACAGTCTCAAATGCCTATTTCTGACTCCTCAGAAACCAAAATCCTTCAAAATCTGACTCTTGTAATCTTCCAAAATGTCAAACTGTTTTTTCATTTTCATCCAAGAAAGGAATATTCATCAGATTTAAATCCTTAAAATGAGGTTCTGACTGTTGAACCAGGAGTTTATTGGATAAGGTGATATATTTCAACACAGTGTTCAGTATCTGTATTCCAGGATGAGAGTATAAAGTTAAAGCATAAATTTTTGGGATTCAAAATGTACCACACTTGCCCATCTTGCCTTCAGTTGTTTCAGTGTGGTTTGTGATCAGCTTTTTGCTTCTACTTTCCTTTGGAATCCAGAATATCAGAAGATCCTTTGGGTTGGAAGGATTATCTAGTCTATTTGATGCCATGAAGATTTTTTGCCTTTTCTTTTATGCCCAGTTAAACCTTTTTTACAGCTTCTGTATTCTTAGTGCTTTTTCCCTACATTCTTGGACTTGTTTGTCAAGCTGAGAGACGAAACATTTTAGAAGCTTCGTAGCTGGGGATCAGTGTGCCCCAGACCCCAAGGTCCTCTCCAGAACACATTCTGTAAACTAAGATAGAACCATCCAGGGGAAAGTTCCTTGGGGAGGGGGGCTCACTTGAACCTCTCATTGGGGAATCTTTGACAGATATGCTAATTAGTAACACCTATAATGTTTTACCCGATCTTTTGGGGGTGTGCATTTTGCGGGGTGCATTTCAGTGCATTTGACCTGGATGTGTGCACCTAAGGGTCCTTAAAATAAATACCAAGGTAAAATCCCTTTCCCCCTTCTAACTGTGTTTGACTCTTGATTTTAAGACCAGGAAAAGGCATCACATTCCCCCACCTCAAGCAAGGTTGACTGGAGCAGGTTTCCCAGAATCATGTCCAGTCGAGTTTTAAATATCTCCTCATATGGAGATACTTCTCTATGAGAAGCCTGTTCCAGGTTTGGCCACCCTCACAGTAAAAAGTGATTTCTTGTGTTCTTTTGGAATTGAATTTTCTCCCCAGGAGAGTGGTCACAACACCAAGCCTGCCAGTGTTCAAGAAGCATTTGGGCTCTCAGACACATGGTGTTATTCTTGGGGTTGTCCTGTGCAGAGGCAGGAATTGGACTCAGTGATCACAGAATCATTTAGGCTGGAAAAGACCTCTAAGATCATCGTGACCCATGATCCTCGTGGGTCCCTTCCAACTCATGATACTCTCTGATACTGTGATTTGTGTATTTCAATTTGTGTCCATTTGTCCTGTCACTGGGCACTACTTAGGTGAGTCTGGCTGCTGCTTTGTTCCCTCCCGTCAGGTATTTATACATTTTGGTAGATCACCCTTGGCTTTCCTGAGATGATCAGTCCCAGCTCTCTCAGCCTCTCTCAGAAGAGACATGCTCTAGTCCTTTTATCGTCTCAGTGACCCTTTTGTGTGACCCACAGACTTGCTGAGGGTGCACACTTCCCCCTGACAAGGTCACTAATGAAGATATTGAACAGTATAAACCCCCTGGGATACACCCCTGCTGTCTTGCCTCTAACCGTGTTTTGTGCCACTGATCACAATCCTCCGATGCTTCTCTTGTCAAGCACATGCAAAACACCCATTTTAGAATTCAGATTTCTCTTACTGTAGAATTCAGGAGATTGACCAGCCTCTGATGGGCTCTAATGATGCCTACAAATAATAATGAAATAAAATGTGCTGCAAAAGAATTCACACACAATTGGTATTTATTCCTCTTACAGATTTCCCTTTCAAGTTTATATGATTTCGCAATTCGTCCCACCTCTGTCATTGCTGCAATAGCTGAGGGCTGATGTGGCTGCACACGTGGTAACAAGAAAATTGTGGTCGACAGCTGCCATTCCCTCCTTCCTGTGACACGTGTTTGTAATTATTTTTCACCTTTTAGTCTTTTATGCTCGGCAGATGAATATCTCAGGAAAAGTTAATTTAATGATTTAATATGGTTAATCAAAGTGTCTAAGCTGTGCTGTAGTTTTGAAAGCTTTGTAGCTGGAGAGTCTCTCAGAAGAGGAGATGGGGCCACCTGCCAATGGCAGCCCAGCCAGGGCCACAGCACTGGGGGAAGCTCTCTGCCAGCCCAGCAAATACCCATGCTCTGGCAAGTGCTGTCAGCTGAGAGATTGTCCCTCTCAGGTGGAGCTCTGCCAGTCCCCTGCCTAAGCAGCCTGCGGCTTTGGGACTGGCCTCTGCACCCTGACTTCTGCCTCTGACAGGGTTCGGGGGTCACTGTCTGAGATGGATATTAGAAAACGCTGTTTGTCTCAGGCTTATTTCGTCTGTGTGGGATGAAATAAGCAATTTACCACCAATGGGGAGTTTGCTGCGTGAAGCTGTTGGTGAATTTCTTGGGCAATACTCCCATGCACTTGAAGTTATTTGAAAGCTCTTGGTTTGCACAAATACTTTACACTCAAAACATTCCTATAATGCAGTTAATGAGATTTTTTTAAATGTATAGAAAAAGATTATTGCAAACCAACTAACCCAAACGTATGTAGGGCCAGAGCACTAGGAGGACTCCCAAATCGCTGCTCCAAGCTGAGACAAATTTCTAAAGTTCTAAAACTTCTGATGTAGATAAGAATATTTGGCTAGGGCAGCTACTGCAGCAAGGGGTAGCTGATAGACCTGAAAGCCCATTAGGTTTCTGTGAGTTGTCAGGTGGTGCTTGAGCTCCTGATGACTCTAAGTCAGAGTGGCAGAATGTAGGTTCCCTTCTCCTTTCATTTAGCTGGCTTTAGCAGACAAGTGGCATATTTTTCAATATATGAATTTTAAAACATAAATTAATATTCTACAGTATTAAGACTCAAACTTGATTGAGTTTAGACCTAAATGAGTCTTGTTTACAGTCCAATGCTGTTGTATAAATTTATTCATACAAATTATAAATTGTGTGATTAAATAAACCTGAGCATTTTATCAAAATTACATCAACTCTTAGATACATACCAATACTTTCATTAATAAAAAGAAGGTAATTTCTTGATGTTTTTCTGGCTAAAAAGGATTATTGTGTTTTTATAGACATATAAAAAAAAATCTGCAAAGAAGTAAAACGTTTTTCTTTGTCTCACTGCAAACTTTTAAAGGTAATCATACTGCAGAAAATAAGCAATGATGAAGTTGTTTGGAATGGTCAAGGGTAACATAGTGATAGATATTACAAAACCAATGCTTGTGGTTAATTTACTCTTGGTGCAAAATTGCACTGTTGGGTTAAGGTTTTCTGCAAACTGAAGCAGCTAGAGAGTTGCCCTGTGCTATGGGGAATGTAACAGGTTTCCTTGAACCACTGCAACCTGAATTGCATCTTCAAAGCCAGTGGAGCTTGTGTATGGTTTGTTATGAAATATATCTGTTGGGGATAAAAGGGGTCTTCCAAGCCACCTAAATGCAATAACTAAAGTAAAATTTTTGTTTGTTCTTATAAGCTGAAGAGTTGGAATAGGTGCCTCTGTGTTGAGTAGTTCTTTATTTTATGACTTAGAAAGATGCCTTAAAAATGCAGATGTACACGACAGATTGATGTGCACAGGCTTTTGATTCAGAAATGCATATGTGGAAGACACATGTACTTAAACAGTTTTTGCTACAATCTGTCAAAAACAAAGTCAGTTGAGGACTTCCCTTTCTGATCAGTGGACTGTGATTAAGTGTACTGTGGCAATGATGCATCTCGACACACAAGTGACTTTGTTGGACAGATGCTGTATGACCTCGGGCATTCAAGTTAGCTAAATAGTCTGGGTTTGGGGAGGGGAGATTTGGTAATTTTTGTTTTTAAAGCTTAGACAAGAATTAAGGTAAATCTAAAGGACAAGTGTTGTATCACTTGCAGTAGGTGTATTTTGAAATAGGTCATCATGAAATAGCATGTTGGGGAGGAAACCATGAAAAATCAGGAAAAGAAATGTCCCTTTGGCAAAAAAATACACTCAGCTCATGAAACAAATGGAATTTTTGTGGTGAGCTCTGTTCAGAACCTTAGCGTTCAGCAGCAGAGTTTTCAGGCTTCATATGCAAAGTAATGCCTGGTTATGATTGAAATTAGTAAATTTACTTGTTAAAGGAAAAGGTTGAACTAGTTTTGCAAAATAGTCGTCTTTCACCATTTAGCTGAGTGCAGTTTTTATGGAAGTCAGGAAAAGAACGTCTTTGTTACATCTGTAAGATTAAATAGCTTTTTTTGGGGGTGAGTTGTGCATGTAGGTGAATGGTCTTGCTTATACGGGAGGGCTCCATCACTAAATATATTTTTAAAACCTCACCTCGATCTATATTTGTATCATCAATCCATTCTTCAGAGTAAAAGGTCCATAACTTGCTGTAAGCAGGTGTGTCCTTTCATCTCTGAAGACCTGGTGAATTCTTGAAACAACTTCATGAAGCAGCAGGATGACAGATTGCAACAGTGAAGCAGTTGTTTCATAAAACTCTTTTAACTGGCTGGGAAAGTTGCTATAATACTGTAATTGCCTTGGAATCTATTTTTCAGATTTTGTGAACAGAGTATTAGCCCTCATACTGTAGAGGTAAACCATTTTCTTTCGTTGTTGATGAGAAGTACTAGTTTTCCACTCAAAATCTGCCAGAATGCTGTGGAATATGGCTGTGTTGCCTAAATGTACGAGACCTCCCTTTGACAGTACTGAACAAAAGAAATGCCTGCTTTATGGAGAAGTGAAGGGAAAAAAAGCTGGATATCTAATCTTCTTATATACTGTATGCATTAGAACAATGAATGGACATAAAGATGCAACTAACTCTGACTAGTCCACACACCCATTTTACCGTAAATTCATTGTTGACCCCTTTGCTATTGCCCATATCCATGTTGTTATCCCTCATCTGCTGGAGTGAGCGTAGCGTTTTCTCTCTTGCACAACTCTAAACCTTGACTTTCAATATTGCAAATAATTAAAGACCATTTAAATAAAAGTATAGAGAATTAAATACTAGTTTTGCATATAAAGTGGGCTTAATGTTCTAGGTGTGATTCCAGATCACTCTTTTAGACTGTTAACTTTACATTCATATTTAACAAATGACATTATTCAGTTTCATGGGGTCACTGTGTCAAAATGTCTGTGTTAGAACTTTAATTTATTTCTGGAGGTTCTTTGGGCAGATAGGAGTGGTGTGTTAAAATGATTTAGCATCTCCACTTGCCCATGTGGATTTTAAGGCTTCAAATGCAGTCTGTGATGTAAATTTTGAGTCTAGGTGGATTCAGCTGCTCTGTAGTGGCAGATTGAATGCACGGGACTCATATCCCAAATGTGTGAGGCTGACCCTCTTCTTAAATATTGATCATGTCTCTAATCCTATCTCCTGATCACAGTGACAATTCATCCACCTCTCTCCTGTTAGCATCAATAGAATACATGCAAGTGTGACCAAATTTTGCTTTGTTAGCACCCCGTCTTGGAAAGCCTGATGGACTCTTATCAGATCAGCAATTACTGGATATAGACAAAAGATGCCAGCCTGAGAGTGTGATAATTGAGGAGTTAGGGAAAGTTTGTTTAAAGCTGTCAGCCAACTTCATTTGATCATAGGCTATTTTTTACTGCAAAATTTATTTTGCTATTCTTTAAATTAATTCACGTGTATCAGTGATGATCTTTGCTATGGTACTGCTGACTTTGTATTTCAACGTAGTCAGGTGCTGAGTGTAAATTTCACTGACTGACTGAAAGTGCAGAGGAAATGAGTGGGTAATGAGAGCAGAGCAGCCAGTTCTTTAATTGAATTAAAAGCTGGGTGACACCAATGCAGACACCTGTCCAATTACAGACAGGCCAAGGTGTTTACCATTGCTGTACAAGCGATTTGAAGATGACAGAAATCTTTCCGCCCACAGATTAACATAATGAAGGAGAACAGATTACAGTGGATGCTGGCCAAACAGATAGGATGGCAGCTGAGAAAAAAGTAGTTTGCTGAAGTATGTAAATAAAATCTGTGCACTTTCTATTGCCTACCTATGCACATCTGTTTCTTTGTTTAAAAAAAAAATAGTGCAAGAGTACACATAAAGGAAAAACATTAATTAAGAAATGAAAAAAAAATTCTTTAAGTTGCTGCCTTTGCTGAATGAATTTTTTAACATAAACCTCCTGTAGCAAAAGAGTTTGTTTGCTTTTTCTTTTTCATGCAAATTCTCTCAGCCTTTCACAAACGTACCTATGCAATGGGAAGTCTGTTGTGCTACAGGTGCTTCGTATAAAACCTTCCTACTTCATCATAAGTAAACCAAACAGCCCAGTCGAAACCTTCTACATGTCCTGGCATCTTTTTGGATATGTGTGATATTCTGCAGCTCTCAGTGCTTGAAGCCACTGGTAACCCTACAGAATGTCTTCCATGAGGAAATGCAAGGAGCATTAATTCACTGCTTCATAAGAAACAAGTGCTACAAGTGCTAAATGTACAAGTCAAACTAAATTGCTTCCTAAAGCACAGCAGAGTGAAGAGATGGCATATATGCAATGCCATGCACCTCTTGACCAGGAACTTGAAAATGTCACAGTTAGAGGATTTGGTTCCTGCTTGTGTTTGCTTGTGGAAGGTAATTCCCAAAGCACCTTCTATAGTTTCCTGTGTTTAATGCTCTAAGATCTGGAAATAAGTGGAAGTACTGTCATGTACAAAAAAAAGATGGTGTTTTGACTAATGGAATTTCTGTGTTGAATAATGTAGTGTAGATTCCAATAATTCCAATACTTTACAGGCATAGTAATGCCTGAAGGGGGGGCCATACAAGAAAGCTGAAAAGGGACTTCTTACAAGGGAATGTAGTGAAAGGACAAAGGGTAATGGCTTTAATCTGAAAGAGGTTAGATTTAGATCAGATATTGGGAAGATACTGTGGGCATGGTGAAGCACTGGAACAGGTTGCCCAGAGAAGCTATGGATGCCCCATCCCTGGAAGTGTTCAAGGCCAGGCTGAATGGGGTTGGAGGCAGATGGTCTTTATGGTCCCTTTCAACCCAGACCATTCTATGAAAATATTATTTCCTATTTTATGTCTTTTTGATGGCTCTTAAAAATATTTTCCTTCCATCACAGGAAGATTACAGGGACATTTCTTTGGTGGTGACCAACACAGCATTCTTCTTCTTTCCTGTCACACTTATATTGGATGTCAGTACAGCTCTCCACTGTTAACTGGGGATTTGCAAAATCAAAACTATAACCAGAGCAAGCAGATGCTGGTCAACTGGTTTTAGTTTAGCACTACTCTGAAGTAAAAGTGATTACTTCTGAATATCTCTCCATTTGTATGAGGAGAAGTGCACCCCAGAGAATTCAAATAGAAAGATCATTGTTACACCAACCTTTGAAGTTTTTTGATTGATTGCAAGAAAAGGCATAAACGTTGCTAATTCAGTGAAAGCTAATCTCCTATTTTCCATGTGAACACATCTATTACTAAACACAATGTAAACATGTACAGACTGATGGTTCTACTCAGAAAATAATATATTTTTTCTGTAGCTATTAATTTCCAACATCAAATTCTCCATGCCCTTTTTGTGATTATAAAGGGCTTACATGAGGAAAAAATACTTTTTTAATGCAGTGCAGTTATATTGCATTCTGTTAGTGTAGTAACCCAGTGAAGAGCAATAATAAGGACTAATTTTGTCTACCTGTTTGTGTACATGTAATGCTGAAGGGATTTTCAGACTATTTGTACTGTGGGACAGCTGGCCAGAAATTAGGGTTCTTTGATGTGCTGGGTTTTTTTTCAAGCTGATTTGCAAAATCCAGGTGTTGGACAGTTTTTAAATAACATGATTTGCTATAAAGTTTATTTTTTTAATAAAACACCACATTGATTTTGCTAGAGCTGTGAGAGTCAATGTGAGAACATGATTTGAAATAAAACTTGGCATGAATTGGCCTTCTTTTAATTACTTCTGAATTTAGATTCTGTATTACTTTATTGTTGGACCTACTTTAAAATGGGAACTGCTGATGTTTCTAAAAATGACTCTAAACTAAATTTTTCCCCTTGTAATCCTTCTGTATCTCATAGTTCAAAATGTTGAGAAACTTCCTGAAGTGGTAAGCAGTGATTTGGTGTATTTGTTTTAACAAGGAGCTGATGGACATGTGAGAATTTAGTAACTTCTCTTCACTAACATAAAGCAGAACCTGAAATGGAATAAGGCTCCTGATCTTTTCTTCTTGTAAACCCTTGGGTACTGTCACCTGGATTATATTACTGTAGTAGTATAGCAAATGTATGGTCTGTATGCTGCCACTGAATGGAAGACTAATGGGATGTTTCATAAAAAAAGAGATTTCAGTTCATGGATGACTAGGGACATCGTTGGAGAGGAGGCATTAAAAAAAACTTGTCCTGGGAGGCAGTGAAAATTCCTTGGAAAAACAGAATGAATAACTGAAAAAAACTTTGAGACAGGGATTAAGAAAAATACTCCTTCATTGTCATTGTTGCATTAAAATATACACCTCAGTTTTGAAGTAATATCTGTTTCAATGAGCCTAACTGAAGAAACACAGGTGCATCTTTAGTACTGAAAATGAAATAAAATATCACTTGCTCTTAAATTATTTTGTAAAATTTAAGTCATGGATGATAGCAATGAAACCTTAAATAGTTTTTATTTTCACCTGTAACAGTGGGAGCCCGTAACAGAAAAGTTTCTTTTCCCTCTGTGTGTGTCTGCATGTAATCAGTCTGTACCCTGTACATGCTAACACCTTGCTTTCTTGTGTTGCAGGTGTACTGACGGGCTTGCATCCCTTCACAAACTATGCTGTAACCCTAACTGCTTGCACTTTGGCTGGCTGTACTGAGAGCTTGCATGCATTGAACATCTCCACTCCACAAGAAGGTAAAGTAATTTCAAAGGTCTTGACTTCCACATTTCAGTCATGAATAATAAAACAGGAGAAGAGCTAAACGCTGCAAAGCCATTTGCTGGAAAACCCCAACCTAATTTGATGACAAAGTGCATTGCCAGACCATAATTGCTCCATTTTTTGGGGGGTGCGAAAATGAATCAAACTCCATACCCTTTAATGACATGCATCTTTAATAGCTGTAATGCAGATTAATGGCCTTTTTAATTGCTGTTACATTGTTCATGCAAGAGCCTTGTCATTAATATGAAGCATCTGAAAGATTAATGAAAGCTTCCTCATTTTACTATGGCTCAGAAGTAAATCTAGAGACAGTCTGACTAAAAAGAATTGATTGTATGGCAGAGTATGAAATTGAGAATCAAATGGTTGATTTCCATGGTTTCTTTTAACCACTAAACACCAGCAATAGGCAACAATTATTTCAGTGTGATGAAACTGCCAAATGCCAATTGAGTTCTTTATTAATTGCTGTTCAGATTTTCCCTTTTTTTTCTCTAAACACATTTACATGTTGTTGTGCTCAAACTTAAAGGTTGTGAGTGTAAATTAATGCTTCCTGTGCTTACATTAAGAACTAGGGCACAAAGAAAGAAAAAGTGCATTCAGTTCTGACTTTAGAGTCTAGGCTGATATGTAATGCACATCAATTACTAGGAAAAATGTCCCAAAAATATCAGTGACATATCTAACTTCATTCTCAATTAAACATAAAGTTCACATCTCCCAGTTCTGTCATCCCAAAGCCATATTAATCCAGTTAAAATAATCAGTTACTCCAAATCTACACCAGCAGACTAATGAAGACTTTGACATATATTTATTGGACAGTAGTTAATCTTCCATGATGCAAAGTAGTTTTCAAAACTCCCTCCCTCCCACAGTTCTTTGTTTTATCTTCTCATGTAAACTAGGTTTTAATACAGTGCCTATAAAGAAAATAAGATTTTGGCATGAAGTCATGTGAATTATAGCCATAATAGTTAAAAGGATGCTGAAGTGTTGAACTGCTGCCAAAGCAGGTTGTTGTGCAAGGTGTTGTCTTGATGAGGACAGTGCTGAAGATTGCAGTCTAACATTGCTAGAACAGAGTTTCGGTGTGACCACGTTAGTAACTGCCAGCAGCACCAATCAAATCAAAATCCAATTTTTGCTTCTTGGATGTTTAAGATAAACTGACTGAGATTGTCCAGTGGCATTCTCCATGAAAGGGTGCAGCCTCTGACAGCCAAATAGTTAATGGACCCTGTGATATAAACATGAAACCCATTATTTCAGTATTTGTGTATTTCTTTATGCTGTGACATAGCAATTAAAAATAAATTATGTCCTATTTTCTCAGCTTAGTGAATAAAGCAGAAATGCTTACCTGTCATAAAGGAATGGTTTAGGCAAGAGTAGATTTTTTTTTTTTTTCCCAGAGATTGAATAAAGCCATGGGGAACATGTGTTTTATCCCTCAGAAGAATTGAACAAAAAGTCAATGTGTGGAATTTCTATTTTTGGATGCTCTTGTTGCCTGCTCTTAGTAACAATAAATTGGTGATACAGAAGAGAGACACCATATCACACCCTCCAGCTATCCCTGTTTCCCTATTGAAACATTCATTACTTTATATTGTTTTCACATTGCCAGGCACTGCTAGTTATTGTTTTAAATTGCTAGCACAGAGCTTGTAAATTACAAGATATTTCTCCCAGACTAAGGCCTCAGCTCTGCTCCCCTTGCGATATTCACTGGGATTCCTTGTGTTTCTAAGGTGTAACTCAGTGGAACAGTGAAAGAACTTGACTCTTAAATTATTATCCATTGCCAACTTCCAGTATGTTGTATACATAAAATCTACATTAAACAAACATTACTAAGTGTATTGGATTATGAAAAATTTGTAATAAGGGGCAGTGCCTAGGAACAGATCACCTGCATTGGTGATTAGGATGATCATTTTGTAGTTAGGAATAAAAACCATGAAAGAAGAGAAAATAATTTGTATTAAAAAAAGGACTGCACTAAAATCCTGTACCCCTCACCTTGCTCAGTGTTATCAAGCTGCAAAGATACAATTATAGAAGCATAATTATTCTCTTAAAAGCAAAGAGTATATTGCCATATTTCATAGAAGTTTCTGTTTGGCTAGATAATGTAGGAGACTTCTCAAAGTTCTGATATGTTGCAGACATAAAGTCTCGTCTGAAATTCCAGCTTTGCCAAAAATCAGTCTGGTAAGTAGCCTCTCATTGAAACTCTTTATTATATGTGGAAAGACAATGTAGTATAACTTTATACATTTTTTCACCAGCCCCTGAAGATGTGCAATCACCCACAGCAATATCCTTTCCCACGTTCCTGCTGATGAGTTGGAGTCCACCCAAAACACCAAATGGTATTATTACACAATATACTTTATATATGAATGGAATACCAATTTACTCTGGAAATGGAACTAAGTATGTTGTAAAAGGTGAGTTCTCTGCTCGGTAGCATGTCAGATGGGTATCTCATGGTTGCTATGAATAATTGTGTGATTGACCCCTTCTTATTTCAGAGGAATGAAAAACAATTCTAAAATTGGTTGGATGCACTTTAAACCCTGATGGGTTTCATATTTTAAAACACCTCACCTTTTTTTGGGACTCATAGACATTAACGTCACCATGGATGGTGTGCTTCTTTCACAGGATCTGAGTCATCTTTTTAATGGTTTTATAACATTTTGATCTCATACCATGCAGCTGTCAAAGCAAGTTAACTGCAAACTGTTGAAGACATGTACAGATTTAGTAGTTTTTCTTACTGCCTTCCTTAAATATTGTTAATTAGAGAGATACCACATTGCTTACCTGAAGCCTCTGTTTAATTCATTTATTAAAAGTAGAAACAAATAATCTATTTTCTCCTGATAATGGTTGTGCCGTGTGCCAGTAGCCAAATTATATCAGTGCTCTTAAACTATTACATTGAAGTTAAGTGTCTGTTATTGGGCAATACAGTGAAGTGTGGTAATCTGACTTTCTATTTTAATGCAATTGATGTCATTTAATGAATTATCCAAATTACATATTCAGATATTATGCAAACAACAACAAAAATAATAATTAAAAAAACCCACAAACAACAAAAACAAACTAAAAAAACCCCAAACAACCAAAAAAACCCAACAAGAAAATATGGAGCTAGAAGTGTCATGCCACAGCATAAGGACTATTGTGGACCCATCAGAACCTACATGTGTTGGTAGGTACAAGTGAAAATAAAGCATTTTGTATTGGACAACTCAGGGGAAAAGGGGTACCAAAACCCTACTTTCTTTTTAATGTGAGGCCTTAAAATTCAAAGCCATTTCTGCATCTTGAGTCAGTATAAAACATATTTAAAAATTCATATAGTTCAAATTTCTTTGCCTCGCGCAGGCCATAAGGTACTGGTGTGGTGGGTCAGTTTTGACACTGAAAAATGAATCCAGTTAGAGAACCTCCTGAAGGCTGTTGATGATCGCTATAATAAATAGTGCACACTTTAAGTCAAACTTTTTCATTCTGTATTCAAAGGTAATGGATTTTTCGTAACCATAGTAACCTTAGTGTATTTCTGGATAAATACATGAGGTATATACATTCTGGTTTTATTTTTGAATATAAACTACCACATTATGTATTACTAATAATATGAAAAATAGGATATAGGTTAGCATAATGACAGCTCAAACTAGTGCGCATTTTTCTTCTGCAAAAAATAAATATTTATCAAAAGTGTAGGTTCAATTAATTTCTCCCCCATCTCCCCAGTTTTCTGGTATTCTTGCAGCGCCATTTGTCTTTTTTTTGCAAGATTTCCATTAATCTCTCATTGCTGTATCATAGCACTGTTCTTAAAAATTTTGAAGTGCAAATAGTTGTGCTTCCAATCTTACTAAAATCATTACTGAAAGTTCATCATAGGTTCATCACTTTACTGAAATGTTCATCTGCAGCCTGGTTGTAAATGGGCAAGCGATGTAAAACATTTGAGGAAGTGTTCACCATAATATATTTTGGTTGGCTGGTTTTAGATTCATGTCCGAGTGTAGTCTGAATTACAGCCAAAATGAAGCTTATTGATAGAAATTACGGTCAAGTGGCTTTTGTAATTCTTCTTTGAAAAGATAGAAAAACATAAGGATTCTACCCTTAAATCTTGAGTGATATGTCAGAATACATTCAGCTAGTAGTAGTGAGATGAAATCTCATCTTGTTCATAAGTTTCCTAGAGAAGCTCTTGTTGCTTTTATGTAGAAATTATTTATTTATACTTTAGTATAAATTTTTATATTTTTTGGTCCTATTGAGCATTTAATGACTTTGATTTCAAATAATTTTTAGGCAGATATGGATCTAAAGAAAAGAGTAAATCTTACTCATTCAAGAGAGGGCTGGTGGATCAGATCATGTTACCATGCGCTGTTCACCACAAGAGCCACTGTTGCCTGCCATTATGTACGTGGTGTGGAGATCAGTCTGTTTGCTTTGGATCCATTTTATGTAGCTGCCAGTTTCTCCCTCTGCCTGAGGGAGAAGTGGTGATGTGAACCAGTAGGCTGGGATTTGGGTCACTAGAAATCCCAGTCCTTGTGAACCAGGTTTATTCAAGATCTTGCTAAGATCTGCCTGTGTCTTTAATTTGACCTGATTTTGCTTCCTTTCAGAGCCCAAGATTTTCCACTTTGTAGGTTTGATTTAGAGAAGGTATAACATAATCTTCTTTTTTTTGTTGTTCCCCAAGGGCAACAGTTTTGTGTTGAAAAGCTGCAGCTTTTGGCTTTAGACTATTATGTTATATACGTTTTGGCTTTTTCCATATCATTATCCTTTTGTTTCCAGCATTTGTGCTAGTGATGTTGGTAACTTATTGCCACAACATCATATACTATTGACCCTAAACAGAGAGACAAAGTTCATTGTCTCTGACATCTGCTTCCTATTTACTGACCAAAATTATTTTCTTAATTTAGTAGCTATATGACTTAGTTCCTGCCCAGTAGTCTATACCAGAAAGTCATAGATTCTTTCTGTGTTTTTGAAGTGCTGTATTTTGTGAAATGTGATGGTTTTCTAAACCTTTCTTTTTAAGAAGATATAAATTCTGTTTAAAAATTAGTACTTCACTGACTTTCATTTCAGACCATGGAAAGTGCTTCAGCTTAAGCCCATACTAATCAATCCAGAACTTGAGGAGGGATATGTTTTCTCAACACCATAATAGCAAATATATTGTTAGTTTAATTTCTGATCTTGACAGTTGTTCAGGGCTTGAAATACTCATTGATTTTCATGGAAATTCAAGTGTTTGTTTCCTCTAGGGGTTGAGCTGTAATTAAAAAGGAAACCCTTTAAAAGCACATATGGCAAATGTACACTTTACCACATTGGAAAAGAAGATCCATTAGGCATCCATCATCCATTAGTGCCTTTAAATATTTCCCCCATATTGACAAGTTTGGTTTCTGTGTTGTGAGTAATAAAACACTGAAATGAAGCCAGCCTGTCTAGCACAACACCTGTATTAACTGTCTGTGATTTTTCTGTTTCCCACCTTCATGCATTTGCTTTATGTGGTATATGTTCTGCTTCTCCATGCAATCTGGGTTGTATTTCACATTCTATATTCCAGTGAAAGCCTCATGTCTCCAATAGATGAGCCCAGAGGAAATAGTCCCAGATCCCAGGTGAAACTTGGGCTGTGTGAATCCATGCCCCTGTATTTATGCTTTCAGTTCCTCTGTGTGTGAGTGCAGAAGCTCCTGTAACCAAGGCCAACATCTGCAGCTCAGGAGAGTAGTTGCAGTAGGGTTCTGCTCCCCAAACCTTCAGACCTTACTGTGCTGTAGATGATTAGCAGCTGTGAGGAGTTGGAGGAGCTTGTACAGTGATCTTCAGAGCTCTTAACATATTGAACTTAAAAAGGCAGTGGATTTTCCCTGGGAACAGGAAAATATTCTTCTCATCCAAACACTCAGAGAAAAAACTGAAGCTTCTACTTTGAAATCTGGAAATTTCTTAATGTAATTATTTTAAAGATATTTTTAAGTGTATGCAAGGTATCCCTTCTTTTCTTCTCTTTTGTTTAATTTAGTCTCAGAAATTTTCTACCTGCCTTAGATGAAAGGGGCAACAGTGTGGGTTTCATCCTGAAAAGTACTAGACTGCAGTGGCCTGAGCTGGTGGTGCCAGTACCAATAGCAGAAAGGTGGTCTGAAAAATGCAGATGTGACCCACATGCCCAGTTGTTTGTTTTTTTGTTTTTTTTTTTTTTTTTTTTTTTTTTTCTGTGGGGAACCTTACTGATGTGAAGAAACTTGAGAAAAAAGGTTAGAGCAAAATATTCCTATATTCTTAAAAGCTGAGAATTTGATGGACTGAGAAATGGTGTTCATTGTCTAACATGTTTACAAAGGGGAATTACTTTGTGGAAGGTTTAGAAAACAAAACAAGACAAAAAAGTATGAATCTATCTTTGCTCTGAGCTTGGCATTGAGGATGTGTGTCTGCATTTTCTGCAGCACTAGGTGCTTGACATGTTAACAGATTGTGTTCGTATAATTTTCCTAGCAGAATCTAATGGTTCTCATCATGAATCTTTAAAAGGAAGATATTCTTATTAAGACTCAGCTGTATGAAACTTATTTTTCTCTGCCAGCCTGAAAGCAGCGTTTCCAGTTTTTCAGGAAAGAGATCGTGTCAGCTGTGTTACAAGGGCAGATCCTCAACTGAGTTAAATGAGTATAGAGTTATCCTAAATTGCATGTCCAAGAGTTTATAAAAAAATGTGACAGAGTACTTTGTACCAGGTTTCTGGGCAAAATATTAAGGAGAGCCTTGGAAAAGGTGAGAAAGAGCTGTCTTCACAATATTTTTTCCAAGAGCATGAACTAAGCTTTAGCTTATTCAAATTGTTATTTGACCTGAGTGAGGAAAGGCTGATCCTACAAAACCGGGTTAGAACAGGAGCCTTGTTTTTCTGTGAGGAAGAGACAGATGTTTGACATCTGTTCAATCAGGGCTTAACATATCTGAACTTTAAAAATGGGAGAATCCCAAATTAGTACCTGTATTTTTTATGTTGCTCTAACCCAGTAGTGATTACAGTACACATCATGCGCAGCCATGTGCAATAACTACATTTTGCAGAAAACTTGGCAAAGTTTTTGGTCCTTTATGCCACATGAATACGGCTTGTTTTAAATGAGAGTTCATGATAATAAAAGCAGAATCCATCGTAATATCAGTATTGCACTGATTGCCAAGTGAAACAATTTGAGCAAGAAAATCCACAGAATTGTCTGTAGAAGATAATTGCAGTGAGATGTATCACACTGCAAGAAGTTGAACCACTGAGAAGAAAATCCTTACTATCTTATGTTTAAGATGTTGTTCTTGTGGTTACTTTTCATATTTTTCAGCCGTAGCCGTGTTTAAGAACAACAACTTCCAACCCTAAGGATTTGCATTCCTTTGTTTTGGGTCCTGCTCAAAGATGACAGGCAGCTTTTGCCTTAAAGGACAAACAATAGAAAAATTCTGTAGTCCTCTGGTATGAGTTTATTTCCCATCTTCCAGGTGGCAGTGAAATACTTAAAATTACCAGATGTGCTCAGTCTGTTCTTCCACTACAGGTTTTGGAAAGAGTTGTTTGCCATCAAATACAATGTTAGTACTAGATTTATATTATAACCCTGAATGTCACAATTTCTCTTTTTTTTTTTTTTTTTGTGAAGCAGAGACTTCTTTAACACCATGGTGAGCAATAAAAGTTAGTCTTTGCTTCTTTGTAGGTAGAATTGGTTGTCTGAAACATCTTGCATGTGACCCAATGAGACTTGGCCCAGTGTCTCACCCTTATTTTAGGGTCTTGCATTACTATGCAACAGTGCCAGGCTGACCCCTTATATTTGGTTTAGCAACATATCTAGCTGATAAGTCATACAGGATGGCATATGAAGAATGCCTGCTTCTCCAGGCTTTATTCTGGCCCATTTATGCATTTAAGTGAACATCTAGAGGTGCACCTGGCACTAGAGGGCAGGGTACACCAGCCTTACAGGAGGAGCTGCCTTCCTCTACGAGTTGTAGGCATGTAAGCAGGCACATTTGATGCACCTGAAGTGGCAGCGCTGACATTGCCGGTGACCGGTGCTACCGTAATTAATTCCACAGACCAGAATGCAGATTCAGCAGGCACCAAACCAAAGGGCAAATGGGCTGTCTGAGCCTGGCGTTCCGGTATTTCAAATTCAGACAGAAAGATCTGGTGCACTCGTTGGACTTAATAATACTGATCTGGGGAATTCAGAGGGGAGGGAGGCAGGGGAAGGGTAAAAGCATTATGTTTATTTGTAGCAGCTCTGTTGTATCATTTTCTATTGCAGTGCATTAGTGCAGTGTTAAATAAAATCTGCTTATTTAAAATCCTTTTAAATAGTGTTTAAATATTTCCTGCTGATACAATCTGCTAAAGTAGTTATCCTTGCTGCAGATTTCAGTTAACCTTGTCGCAGATATTAAGCCTGAAGCTACACAGACTTTTAGGGACCTTGATTATAGAGCAAAACCTAATGGTGTCATTATAAAACCACAGCTGGACAAGCTTCTGGAGTCCTTGTCCTTTGATCAGATTTGGGTAACACAGCAAGCCAGGAGAGAACTCACGCTAACCCTGCTGGAATTGCTGAGCTCTCAGGTTACTTGAGTACCACTTTCTAAAAATTAAAATGCAACACAAATTATGAAATGAGAGTGATTGGGACCTTCCAATCTTCTGTGTGTACCAAAGTGAACTGGAGCAAAATAGCTTCTTCAGAGCTGATAGCTGTAGAACAGGGAGGTATTTTTTCTATGCTTTCCCTTTTGGCACATAAGAATTATTTTGGCTATGGGCACTGTTTTCTAAACAAAGAGAAGAAAAGCATTGATTTAATGGCTTGTCTAAATTCCATGGTAAGAAATAAAGCTCTTAAAAAATGTAAAATTCCCAGATTATTTTGTCCTGTGATATTACTTCAAAATATTTGTCAGAATTAGACATATGTAAGCTTTTTGTTCTGTGTTTTCTCCTTCAATATATGTAGGTTGGTAAGCAGATTTAAAGATGCTGAGATTTCTTCAGAAGACAGTGTCTCCCGAGAAGGACACATTTAAATCAAGAGTTCATTGAGTTCAATTTGTAAAATGTGAATTTACAGCCTTACAGCCTTTTTTTCTTCGTTTTTTATTCATCAGCAGAGCTTACTTCTTAACGTCCACATATGATTGCCTTGTAGGTGCTCTGCACTGGCATGTGGATCTGTAGGTCTTCTCCAAGATATCCTCTTTGCAGTTAGATAGCAAATTCTTATTTTGCTACTTTTTGAGATCAGGTTGTTGTAATGTTGTGTGTGTGAACCTCTCTTGAGTAAAATGGCCAAATGTTGTCTGCTTTGCTCTTGGATTTTTCTGAAGGGCTAATCTGTTTCTCTGCATTTTTCTTTCGCCAGTGACAGCTTCACATCAAGTGTCATAGTTTGTCTTTGTGAGCTGTTGTCTCATGGTGACCACTGCTTGTTATTAAACATTGTGAGAACTCTGAAGATTTGGAAGAACTAGGATATGCTTTCTTGGCCATGTTGTGCTTGTAGCCTGAAGTGCTTTCTGTGGGATCTTGTTTTCAGCAGTATGCCTGGCAACTGGGGTTTGCCTGAAGCTGGTATGGCAAAATGGTGGGTTCTGTTCAGATTTTAATTTTTCTGATAAAACAGACACATAAGCTTATTGTTTAAAACAAGATTTCATCAAGTCACACTTTCATTAAGTGCTTTAGAAAACATCAGAAACTGTGCAAGATTTTATATTGAAATTATAAATATTTATAGATCAAGAAAAACATCTCCACTTTTCTAGATGATTTTATTTGATTTTTCCAGGATCATTCTTAGATGCTTGATAAATGATTTATGCTTAGTTTCAAGTAATGCTGGACTCAGGTAAATAAAGATATGATACTTCTTGCACAGGTGGACTAAGGCCTAACCTGCTGCTTCTGTTTGAATCTCTAGGTATCCATTTATAAGGACACACCTCACTTACCCATAACTTAATAGGCTTGGATAGAATGGGGCAGCCTTCTTAATATTTCCAGCTGCATAATGAAACTTCTCTCTGAGCTTTTCCTTATGCCCTGGAAAAGATACTCATAGTTCTCCTTATTAATTTAAGAACAGTTGGTCTCCTGAACTGCTAATATTTAGTTGGAAAGAGATATTTTATTCCACACTTCTGCATTACAAAGTGTGCTGGTTTATCAGCTGTGATAATTTGACAGGGCAGTACATGTGTTCCTCTTTGGCTAGTGCTAGGCACAGACCCTTCTCTCTATACCTGGTATGTCCCAACATTCCTTTAACAATAGTGGAATATTGACAAATGATGACAATGTACAGGCAGGTGATGCCACAGCAGAACTTCTAGATGATTCCCAACTGGGTTTCCCTTGGTTTTGCTAAATGCATGGCCATGAGGGTATTGAGTCATTTACCATTAATGAAATATTTTCAGCATTTTATTTACTGAATAAAACAGAAAGCTGTAATGAGAAAAAATTATGGAAAGGGGAATCTTTGATTTTTGCATGTGTTTAGGACTTATAATTACAATAAGTCTGGGAAACTTCCTTAGAAGTTGCATTTCTAAAATACTTCACCAGTTAATGTAAGTTCAGACTTTTCTGAGTATTTTCCATCTTTCACAAGTCTTTTCTTGTGTGTGAAGAATACAAGACTGTGTGTTATCAGGCCATAAAATAGTTGGATGTAAGTTTGATTTTAAACATATTTGGTGGTTTGTATGATTGGAGTATTCATGTATTTTCAAAATCTGTTTCTCTATCCTCTTAGTTTTAGTGGAAACATATGAAATACAGGATTTTGTCCCAAAAAGCATGGGAGGCATTCCAGGATACTTCCTCTTCTGGTATCACTGCCAGAAATCTAGCTTAGGTTACTGATTGCTTAAATTGTTTACATACAGCTTAATAGCCTTTTTAAGTCAGTACTGAACTCCATCATGTTTTTCAGTGGTCTTCCATGGAAAATGTCTTTTTACAACAATTTATTTCTGATTGAAGGATTTTACATAAATTGTAGTTGGACTCTGAAAGCTGCTGGGGATTTCTCCCTTTTTTTTTCTTTCTTTAATTTCCATGGTTTTTGTTGTATAAATAGAGTGACACATTAAAGTGATGTGTTACCAGGAAATTAAGTAGTGGGAAAAAATATTTCAACAAACATAAAGCTAAACACATAAGAAGAACATCAGATTAGTCTGCCTTAAGTAAGGCTTAGGCTTGGGGTCTTAAGATGAATAGGAAGGTGGATGGTAAAAGTTGTAACTTCTGTGTTGCCTGCTTTGGACATACCAGGTTCCTTGATTTCAGAGGTACATTTAAGTCACGTTTACACTCTGCATGTCTTGATTTCTTTTTTTTGCATGTCTGGGTGTGTTTATAGCTACATAAGGTTGCTCAGAGGTGACCACAGGATCTGGTGTATTAGGAGATTCTGGGTCCTCATTGCTCACCCACCCAGGATCATTGGCTAGACAGGGGGAGTTCACACAGAGGATGCATAAGCAACATTTTCAGTCTATTCTAGGAGAAATTCTGAGAATTAAGGAAATTATCAATAATGGAAAGTAACCCATGTTGATGCAGTACGTCAGTAGCTTCCTTTTGAAAGCTGAATTTCATATTAACTTCAACTTTGGACCTATTTATGATCACTTAATTTCAATAGTGTTAGTAATTTTTATTCTGATCAGGAAACAAAATTGAATCCAATTGACAACAATTTTTAAATATTCTGAGCTGGAATGCTAGCCTTTTCATCAGCTCAAGAATAAGTTAGATTAAACATTTTGACTAATGTGTTTTGAATGTTTTGAGGTATGACTCTTGGGATTTAATATCAACATTGCAGTGTCACATAACAATTTTTAAGCTGTTAAATTCTACTGGGAATTAAAATACACGCACAATTTAAATCTTTCTCCTATGCTTACAGGCAGAGAAAAAGAGCAGAGAAAACTTGTCAAGTAAAACTAAAAATCAAGTGAGATACACTGAATAGATACGAAGATTAATAAATAAGAAATGTTACCATAAAAAAGAGGTACAAGTCTTGGCTTAAATATGAAAAGAAGTTGTGTGGCAGAGATCGAGGCAAAATAAACAAATGGTAATTAGAGCTAGAAAATAGTTTCAAATATTTGCATGCAGGACAAAGGAATATCCAGGTAGATAAATAAACTAAGTTCAAAAGAGCTGAGAGAAATTAGAAGGTAACTTGTTCACCAAAGAGCCTGTCCCTAGTGATGCTGCTTTGGGAGGTACATGAATCAACACTGTAGTGCTGCAGCCAGAGAACCAAAAATTAGTAAAGCAGCTAGACTGAAATAGAGCCTTGTTTCTACACCTTATCACCAGGTAACAGAGTTTTTGGAGGTAGGACTGTTGTGGGGAAAAGCCACAGTTTTGGAAAAATCTGTGGCCTTCATGTGGTGGTCACAACAGGTATTTTCAGACTTCAGCAGAAAAGATGAGGATGTGAATGGACATGGAGATGAGTCTATTCCTCCAGGAGGTCCAGCTAGAGGAGCAGTATGTCATGTTAGCTGTGAATCATAGAATGGCCTGAGTGGGAACAGACCTTAAAGATCATCTGGTGTCAACCCCTCTGGCATGGACAGAGACACCTTCCACTAGACCAGGATGCTGAAAGCCCCATCCAACCTGGCCCTGTATACTCCCAGGGATGGGGCATCCACAGCTTCTCTGGGAAACCTGTTCCAGTGCCTCACCACTCTCACAGTAAAGAACTTCTTCCTAAAAATTTAATCTAAGCTGACTCTCCTTCAGTTTGAATCCATTCCCCCTTGTCACTACTTGCTCTCTTTCTTATACGTTCCCTTCAGGTACTGGAAGGCTGCAATTAGGTCACCTCGAAACCTTCTCTTTTCAGACTGAACAATCTCAATTCTCTCAGCCTTTCCTTATGGAAGAGGTGCTCCATCCCATTAATCAACTTCGTGGCCCTGCTTTGGACCTTCTCCAACAGGCATATGTCCTCTCTGTGCTGGGGAAGCATAGGGAAGTTTCAGTTGCAAGTCCTGCAGTCTCTTAGTTGTGTCCCTGAGTTTCACAAGAAAATTCATAAAGATGATACCAATAATGTAACATAATGCAGGCACATACCCAGCAATGACTACTAACATAGTGTCAGTTACTCTTCTTCAAGAAAGAAGTGGTCATTACAAAACCTAAGCAACCTATCTTGAAAAAAAACCCCTAAAATTGTGAAACAGTGGGACTGAACAATATACTGCATTCTACATAGACAAGACTGGAGCAGGGAGAGGAGTGGGGTGAAATACAAAAGCCTCTTAAGGGTTTGCCACTTGTGAATTATGCATCTCACTCTCACTAGTAGGCGTAAATGCATAATTCTAATCTGTTCTTATTACTTATTTATAGCACGCAGTAGAATGTAAATTCTGTGCCTCCTTTGTAGAGGCTTAACATGCTGGTTAAGGTATGCAGATATTTCAAGGAGCCTACATAGACAACTTTCTGGGCATAACACTCTGTTGCCAATTAAAGAGCATAAACTTCAAACAATAAATTTAGCTAGCTCTCCCCTCCCGTTTACCAGAGGAACACAGACACGATGTAAGAAATAAGGTATAGGATCAACAGATAATAAGAAGAGCATTCATCTTGAAATAAACTACTCTGCATTATTATTATTTATGATAGTTACTGTTGTTAATAAAGTACACGTGGGACAGAGGAAAAGCCTGCAACAACCACTGAATTTATGAGACTAGGGACAGATGCAGGATCTCCCTTTTATATCACTGGCACTGATCGATTTGTATTTTTCCCTGATGATGGTTTATGCCATTATAACTGTTTTGTGGCTCCTTACTATTGACTTATGGTTGCAAAGCACTTCACAAATGAGAACAAGCCTCTGGACATTATATCCTAATCTTCACATCCTATAGATATGCCATAATACAGAGCAGCTGACTGCACCACCTGTGATCTGTGTACCCACAAACATGATTTATTCTGGTAATCCCAGTTTAATGCATCACATCAGATTGTGGCAGTTATGTTATCTGATGACATTACTGACACTACATGCCATAACTGGGTAGTGCAACATGTCAAGTTGAAAAAAACTTCGGGCTTTCATTTTTTTGCCTTTGTTTCTGTGTGTGTGTGTTTTGAAAGTAAATATGAAATGAAACAAAACAAAAACCCAAAACAAATAAGGAATCCAAATAATTTTGCCCAACCACGTGTTGACCATATTAATGACTCTACAGCTTGGGCTGCTTGTTCTAGTAAGGAGAGAGAAGGACAGATAGAAATACAGTATGTTTTACTATGCTGCTTATTTTGTGGTCAGCGGAAAACTAGCTCAGCTTTTGTAGTCTTGCAACAGATTTAACTTGCTATAAATTGTCTTGTTTAGGAGCAGTGCTCAGAAGCTGAGTCCTCCCACTATCCCTGTTCCAGCACTACAGTAATGCTTTGGCAAACTCCTTTATCCTCTGACTATAATTCAGGAATACAGAGCTGTTCTGGTCCTAGGAAGGTGATAGTATCTCTTCTACAGAAACTCTTAAATCTCATGATGGCTTGCCTGGATGGTGAGAGTTGTTCTCTAATCATCTCACATGCCTGGAACTACACAAAATGGTGAAAAAAGTTACTCACCATGGATGTAAAATGCATAGATTGCTAAATAAAACTCGCAACCTATAAATCACTTATTGAATCGACTTGTAGTTGATGGCAGTTCAAAGAGCCCTTCTTGTAGTTTTCTTGTTTAGGTTCCAATTTCTAGTATTGAGTGTTCTCTCTGAAGCTTCTGCTTGTTTGGTGAATTTGCTTTTGTTTATTAAGACAATTGTTTTGGCATTAAAATGGTATTTTGTAATTTAGTATGCATACTAAATCCTAGTAAGAAAAATCTATAAGTAAAGTTGTCTAATTTTTATCAAAATTAATTAATTATTTTTGGAAATTAATTTCTTTGATCCCATCCCTCTTTTCCTTTGCTTGGCGGAAAAACTTATATAAAAATAAATACAGTGTTAACGAGTTCTAAGTTGTCTCAGATACAAAGAGAGAAGTATAGAAATCTTGCAGGATTTGCAAATTATGGTGATGCTTACATAAATAATTTTAAAAACATTTTATTGATACTTAATGTTTCTCCCCCCAAGTTTGATTTATGAAAATAAACCTGAATCTTCTTATCAGCAGTAGTAGATGTTTCATGATTTTAGGTGGGGTGGGTTTCTCTGAAAATTCCACTTTCTGAATTTATTGCATGTCCTTTCTCCCTCCCTTCCTTCCTCCTCCCCCTCTATTATTGAATGGGAATTCATGGGAATAGAGCATCCTAATTGCTTTTCTATGTAGCACTTACTGTCTTATACCCCTGTATGGTGTGTCTCCTTTGTTTCCTTCTCTGAGGTTGTTTTTGCAGCCTCTCTTCCTAACAAAGTGTTTGTAAGTCTGTGCTCTCTCACTGCTGTTTTCCAGACAGACTTTATTTCTGCACTCTGTAGTCTATGCTGCTCCAGATGAGACTGCACTGTTGATTTATATAAAACAGATAGTAATAGTTGCTGTTGCTTACTATAAATTCATGTATAACCACATCTTACTTGCCACGGCAGCACGTTCATATAGTGTTCTTCAGTGGGTTGTGAAAGTGGCAGCCTGACACTTTTCTTGTTCTCTACAATTACCTCAGCACCAAATGTTAGGTAGGTCTGAATTTTGTTTCTCCTACTGCAGCAAGATTGGAATTACTTGGGAATACGGGATGTACTTCTGCTGGTGAGCCAAAGGGTTCTTGGTCATGCTAATGTGAATCCAGAGTAGTTCCATTTTTGTAGAAGCAGGTATCTGAGATTCAAATTTGCAATGTATTTGCCTAGTGTAAATATGTTTTCCAGTTGTGAATATAAAGCTGAAGCAATACAGAAGTAAAATGGTCAAACCACTCTTTCTTCCTTTTTCCCATTTTGGGCTCAACATTGACTGAGACATTATGGTTCTTATGATGTATACTAACATAACTCTATTTAAGCTGAAATAAGAAATACAGTTGCATATATAAGAAATACAGACTGGATTGGAAGCATTCATGAATGGAAATTTTCATTTAAATCTTAAAATCTTCATTCCATATGATGTATAAAGAAATGACAAAGATGGACATAAAACTGAGCTAGCGTTATTGACCACAATTACTTCTCTTCATGTGCCTGGTAAAAATTAATGTGCTTTTTCTTCTTTCTGTTTTCTCCCCCTCTGACCTTCAAACTCACTTTATTTGTCCAGCTTCTATAATTGAAGTAAACTAGGGAGACAGTGAATGGTTTTAATTCTAGTAAGCAAAGATGTAACCTGGAAGTTTGTTAGGTTCATTTGATACTGAATATTTGCACTGACTGACTGGCTCTGTCATTTTGGCAGCAGGAGAAGCTTTTGAAAAACCTCCCAACATGCCTTCATATTTTTCTAATGGTGACTAATGCTGATGGGTCAGAGGAAAACATATCAGGGATGTTATGGGAAGGAGGGTTCCAAGGAGCACCATGATTCTTCTGTGGTCAGTGACATGACATGTCTTTAGAGTCACACAAGCAATGAGGTGCATTAGTTGGTGCTAAAGTCTGAAGAGAAGTTTAACTGTTCTCTGATGTGTCCCTTCTGCTTTTTCTAAACCATCTGGTGTGGAGCACTCCTCGTGATTTGAGTTCTCTTCAGCTGAGCACCTTTGGGATTTCAAGCTAGTGTGCCCTAACTGGAGAGTAAGAACAGCCTGGAAAATGTTCCCATAGCAGCTATCTCAGGGATGTGGCTTTAAAATAAAAGACTGGAATCCTTGCTTTCCAGCTTTTACGATGAGATAGGAATAATAGGCATAGGAATAATGTGTAAATAAAAATGTGTACCTATCTAAGGAAGGTTAAAACTAAAATAGTTTTACTAAAATAAAAAGGAACAATGAAACACAATCAGGAATGGTTTATGTGGCCCTGTGAACTGGTCAGGATGAAACCTAACTTTTGAGGGATGTCTTTTGGCTTAAAGAAGTACAAGACTTTGGGACAATAAATGGCAGAAAGTTTTTCTGGGCAACAATTAAGGGTGTAAGAGCATAACCAAGGGACACTGTTACTAAATGTGAAGGCAAACAAACGATAATCTTTGCTGTTAAAACATAATTATCTTTAAAAGCCTTAATGTACTTCAGAACTGTCCCTTTTCCAACAGTGGAACCATTTTCAGGCATGTAAAATCTTTACTAATTTCTTGAAATCATTTCAAACTGAAATGATGAAAGATCATTTTGTTTCACCGTTGTGCCAAAGGGTTTTTCTTCTTGAATATAACTCTTGCACAGTCCAATACATAACTGTTATGTTTTCATGCTTCCATATGTTTAATGTTTTTCTGCTATGCTTTTTATTTCCTAAGATGGGATCTGGAAGTTCCCTGAATTCTTCTGAAGTGTAGAGGTCTCAAAAGGAATGAGGATTTCATAGAGTCATAGAATGGCCTGGGTTGGAAGGGACCTGCTGCGGGCAGGGTCACCTCTCACTAGACCAGGTTGCTCAGAGCTCTGTCCAGCCTAGCCTTGAGCACTTCAGGGTTGGGGTATCTACAGCTTCTCTGGGCAATGTGTTCCAGTGTCTTGCCACCCTCACAGTAAAGAATTTCTTCCTTTACAAGTGATTTGGAAAACCAGAGATGTTTACTGCTGAACAAATAGTTTTCTAAAAAACATCAGCATTTGCTTGCCAGCTGGAAGCCAAGTTATTTTGTCCATGTGCCATTATGTCAAAGTCTTTGCTGTTGTTCTTAGAGCAGAACAACAGCTTATGGTGCTTTCTGAAAACAGTTATTTGTGACCCTCCGTTTATTTGTTTCTCTTTTTTACTTGTGATTGTTTTTAATGGCTTCACAAAAGTCTTTAAATTTTGTCACATCACAGAATCACATAAGCATTCTTAGTTGTTAATTAATATTGTAGAATTTGCTAGTATCTTGGAAGACAGCTGTTTTCTTCAATTAAAGGGCCAGTTGCACACGTGAAAGGCCATCCATTGCTAATTTATGCAATTAGGTACATGAGCACTTTCTTCCTGTTGATTGAGTTGCCTGAAGTACCTAAGGGGTGTCATTTGTGATACCTTGTTTTTTTCTGAAATATTTTCAAGGAAGTGATGGGTATGGTGTGGGGTTTGCAAATCTATGAAATGATGCAGCATTAGTGTAATACCCTTCCAGACAAAGTTGTACATTAGTGATGGCTCTTTGAGAGTCAATATAATTATGTGATTGGTGCTTTATAAATAAAGCAAGCATGATATACTCTACTAAAAGTTAAATATGACTTGTTGCTTGCTCTCAGGAAATGGTGGAAGGCAGAGAACTGCTAATGATGTCTGATGGAGGAAGCCTGATAATGTGGACCTTGTCACTTAGCATATGAATTAGATGTTTGGGATTTTTTTTTGGTGCATAGAAATCAGAAGGGGCCATGGTTGTATTTGGTGATGCAGATTTACGGTCACAAGGAGTTTATCTTCTAATTAAATATTAAGTTACTATGAGTTAATAGATTGTGAGAAAGAAGATGAGAGAACAGAGTAAGGATGTGAGTAATGAGCTGAAGTGTTTGTACAGTGTACCTACATAAACTACGTGTTGATTGGAATTCTTTGGAAGTTTTTTAATTTTCTTATTCTCTCAGCAGGTTTTTGTTGTTGTGCTGCTAGCAGTCCCTTGCTACAGTGTTGCTGTATCATTTTCCTTTGACTATAGCAATGGGATAACTGTTGTCTCAATTATTTTCCTGAGAGAAACTGTGTGGGATTCCTTGCCCAAGTCATGTGAGTGTTCACCAGGACAGGACGTTGCCATTTCTGGTCCTTACAGTAGCTGCCTGAAACCAGGGAGAGTGGAAATAGGGTGGAAGAGGGGAACAAAGAGGGTGTGTGGCTCTCTTGCAGTAAGTCTGAATATAAAATATGGGTGTTAAAGATAAATTAATATATTGTAGCTATTGCTGCTGTGGTGTTTTTGAACTGGGATGTATTCTGACAACTAAATGGTAAAGCTCACGTTTTGTTAAATCTCTGATTTTTGGTTGGGTTTGTTTTTTTTTTTGACTGTACTAATTATGTTTTTGTACTCTATTTTAGTAATATCTCTCAAATTCCATGCTAAGAGTGGCACTGTAGTGTTGCATATTATCTTTCAATGACTACCCATTAAATCTCATCAAAGCAAAGTGAGTGTTCTTATTGACCATGCAAACAGGGTCATTCTTTATTCTTTCTGTCTCATGCATTGATTGTGCTCTCAGGACTTATGCAGGTGGTTATTAGAAACTGATGGAATACCAACCACTATAGTTGGTTAGTGTGGGAAGTTCCACACACCCCACAAATGTCATAAGTAGTGGTATGCAAATATCAATTTTAATGATAGTCACTATAGTTCACAATTATCTTCCTGATGCATGAGATAGAAAATAATTTAGTTTGTTTGTGTTGCCTCTGAGGTCAAAGAAATAAAAAGGCAAGTTGATCCTTCCTCTCCCTCTGCTCCACCTTTTTCTTTGGGGAAAGTAAGTAATGGGTTTAAAACAGAGATGTGGGATTTTATTTTAGCTTTCTTCCTTTGTTCTGTTTTTGGCATGAAAAATGCAGAATTACTTTTCTGTCTACCTTCTACTTTAATAGGATAACTTGAGGAAATCTTGTACCCTCAAAAAAGGATCTTTTTCTTTGTTCTTTAGTGATTTCTGCTCTTCTGAGTCTAAAAATGAGAACAAGACCGAATCCTGAATTTAGGGGTTTTTTTCATCAGTGAACTTCTATAATTTCTAGGTTTAGCTTTATATTGATAAGAAATAAGTGGTTTCTATGAGTAGTTATTGGAATATTGAAATAAGAAACATTTGATCTTTAAATTAACTTAGGGAACTGGAATTGTGGAACAGATTGGACTATAACCTGATCAAGCAAATTTATGAGAAAAAAAATTCAGGCTTTGTTGTAGGTTTAAAAGTAGTAATTGTGTCCTTACTGGGTTCATCTTGTAAATTGAGATCAGTGAAATTCTTCCAGCAACAACATGAAATCAATTGTAAAATAACATATAATTCACACCCTATATTGTAAATTACAGTTTGTTTGACATTAATCACTGAGTTTTGCATGCATGGGGGTGCATTTTCTTGTAACATGTTTCCACATAATGCTTGTGGATCCGTTTCTAATGTGTTTGAGAGCGATCTGTTTTTCATGTCCACAATTGCCTACATTTGATCTTATGCAAATCATGCAATCAAGCAAATGGAAAGCAAGGCATTGTTGCTAGAGGACCTTGACAAACAGTGGCTTTGTAGTTTTAAGAACCTCCTCCCTCTTTCAAATTCATGTTTGTATCTGTAGCTGTTTGAATCCAGTGATCCGTTATGAAACACTTTGAACTTGAAATAGGAAAATATCTGACAAATTAGATTGTGATGAATAATTGTATTGATTATGATGTAATATAATTTTTAATGTTTAGTTTGTCAGTCTGCTTCTAACCTTTTAGAAATACTGCCTACCCTGTATTTTCTGGCTCCAAACCTTGAAGTCTATGGTGAGATTTTAATGATTGCAAAGCTCCTACCTTGAATGACATTGCTAAGCCTTGAATTTCTTTGTGTTCTTCTTCTGCTTACACAAACATAATTTTTCTTTTTAGCCCTTATCCCAGCTAAATCTTTGAGATTCCATGGAAACTTTCTATTTAGTAGTCAAAATACTTTGGTGTTAGTAAATCAAGATGAGGAATAAAGATTTTCTTTGATTCTGATGACGTGTTGCTTTTAAAATTTTTTTTATATTTCAACTATTTTTTGAACTCTCCTATCCTTCCCTCCCCTTTCAGTATGCTTATCAGCTGATCCCTAAGGATTTCTGTGCTCATATGTCCTGTGTTTCCATTCCTTGCTATTCCTGTTATTTTAAAACTTAACATGTTTCCCTGTCTTGTCTTTTTGCTTTTTCCAATCTTGGTACTGAGACACACAAGGTAACTTAGAGTCAATTGTTTTTTTTCAGGGAGGGAAATAAAACATTTTTCCATCTTCCATTCTCTTAGTCCTTGATAAAGTTCTTCCCTCTTCAAATTACACAAGGTATTTCCAGAAACTTATGCCTGCCAGTAGTCTCATCAGCTACAGTCTGCTTCAAATCAGGGTTTCAGTACAAGCTACCTTTTTAAGAAATAGTAGTTCCAGATGTGGAGTTTTCCTTAAAGGAGAGAAAAACACCCCTCACTGACAAGGAAAAGAGTGATCCACTGTGAACAAATGGAAAAGGAGAAACCAACTTTTTCTTTTCTCTTCCCTTGGGTTATATTCACCCTTCTAAGTGAAGCCCTACCGTATAATTTCAACTTTGGGAGAAGAATGTACGTTCAGTATCTACCAGGTTATGAATTACACGGGTTCCATGAATTCTTTCATCTGTTCATTTTAGGATTGCTGAAAGTAAAATCCTTCTGGTCACTTGTTTGCCCACTCACAACATGGAATGTCTGATATTTGTGTCACAGACTTTCAGCTCTATCTGCACATTTTCTGGCTTCTCTTATGGCAGCTGCAGGGAATAAGGGACCCGGGGAGGTGTACACTAATGAAGGCAATACAGCCAGGGCAGTATGTGGAGTTTCCCTGCATGCTGAGCCAGCTTGAGCACCTGCTCTGGAGTGTGCTTTCCCCCTCTCACTGACTTAAGCACTGCTTAACCCTGGTAGAATCAGTCCCATTATGTTGATTAAACATGTCACTGTTACAGGCATTCACTTGATGATTTTTTTTTTAGCTGCGGCATTCTTTTTTAACTCACACTTTGCCATGTGCTCCATAGAACAATACCGCTGAGTGATGCAGTATTTTCAATAAAAATGCACAAGTTCATTCTCTCCTTATGCAGAGTGGAGCAAATCAGAAGAAATTCCGTTCCTGCAGGGACTGGAGGTGTTATATGAGGGGAAAATTAATGAGAGAGAAGTTGGGTCTACAACATCTCTGCGTTGGTGATGTCTTTGTCATCCAACTGCAATTTTTAAATTTGTGCTCACGAATAGTTTTGTACAAAATTATAGTTTGATACTATTGGGCTCTGAAAAAACTACTATTTCTTATGTCTTATGAAAACACAGAACTTTTCTGGCATACTGAAAAGGTGTGTCGGTTGAACAAACATTTTACCTTATACTGTTGCCAAAACCTCAACTGTAAATGTCTTCTTAAAGGATTTGCTTGTTCAAGTCTATGATTTGTATTTTAATGAAGAAAGAAAAAGGAAAATATTAGAAAATTATGTCTGCATTACTTTCATGCTACAATTTTTCTATCAAACATTCCTTTATTAGTGTAGGGAAGAATATATGGTCTTTTGGAATATTTATTCAGAAAAAATGCTACGTTTTATTCACCATTTTCTGCAGTAATTGAAACTCAAGATAGCTTCATAATTAATAACCATTGAACAGTTGTTTTGCTCTAGCATTAGATGGATTGTCTTTACTGAAATATATTTTATGATTGATTGATGTTTGAGCACCTGAAGACAAACAGGCAGAGAGCTAAGGGGTTAGTATGAGTGGTTGCAACAGTGAGCTTACTTCATGTTCATACTTGTATTGAAATCTGCATGGAGTGAATCGTTGTACGTATCGATGCTTGGCATTCATGTTTCATACAGCACATTAAAAAAAATAATAATCCATCTGTGTTAATGAATCTGTACTTGTTTTTCCATTAATTTAATTTGATTTGATTTAATCATCTCAAAGGTGTTCATTTGCCACTGTAGCAAATTGATGTAGTATGTAGCACCTAAAAAGCTAACTTCTATTTGGTTGGTTGGTTGGTGTACATTCTGGTGTAAATGGAGTACAGTGGGGTTGTCTCAACCAAAGCACACCCCACAGATCTATTAGTAGTCACAATTTGCAGTTATCCACTATTAAAGAACCAGTACCTATTCACTCCTCTGGGGCAAACCTGAAACATTTAAGAGATACAGGTCCCCCTTCCTCTTGATTGTCTGAACTCACTAGTTTCTGAAAGCTACAGAAAAACAAGGTAAAATGAATATACCAAAGAAATTCCTCTTCTTCTTTTGCCCTAGATTTGGCAGTTTTCACGCCGCACCAGTTCCTGCTCACTGCGTGCACGCTTGCTGGCTGTACAAACAGCTCCCAGGTCACCTTGTTTACAGCACAGCTGCCACCAGCTCACGTAGATGCCCCGCTCCTGACGGTTTTGGATTCTAGAACAATATATGTACAGTAAGTAAGGATTTCTTCTTTCCTGACAACACAATAGTGCATCAGTTTATTCAAGAATTCCAGTGAGTTCAATCAGGGGAAGGGTTTGTGACATAAAATTAAATTTATTATGATTAAATGCATAGAAGTGATTAGTTTAGTGGTTCTGTGAACCTTCTGATTATCACTTGCCAACTTAATTTCCATTTTGTCTTTACGCAATCAGTATAACCTACATATGGGCATAGCCTCTGCAAACTTCAGTGCAGAAAATGTTCTGGTGATATGCCCCTTTTGTAGCCCCTGCTTTGTGTGTAATCATTTATCTATTGAGTACAAATACTGCATTAGAGGTATGGCTTAGATTTATTTTTATGATTGCACAACTGCATTTTTCAGATTCTCAAAATAAACCCCATGAAGTCCCCTAAACAAAGCCTTACATTTTTCAGCGTGGTCTGAATCTTTATTTGTTCTGGTCTTCATCATATTTTGCTTTTATTTGCAGATGGAAAGAACCAGTAGAAGTAAATGGAATCCTAGATCGCTATATAATTTATATGGCCACCAATGAGCAGAATTTTACCAAGTGGAATGTAATCTATAACAGCACAGAACTTTTTCTGGATTTTACTATTCCACAGCTTTTCCCGGGTACTGAATACCTCATAAAACTAGCTGTAAGTTTTAAAGATGTGTAGTAGAGGTGTAAAATGGTGAAAATGATTCTGACTTTGTTAGCATCTTAATATTTAGCGGTTCCTGTGTCCACTTTGTTTAGCCTCTTCTTTCTGAAGCTAAGGTGAATAAGCCACCCTGAACAAAAACCCTGTTTTTGTTTCAAAACAGACTCACAAAAATGTGTATGTCATTTAAGTACATGTTTTCTTCAAGGATAATTTGGGTAACTAATAAAGAGTTGAGCAGAAATACATGACATGCATTAAAAATGTCTCCTTGGACCCAACTTACAAGAAAACATTGAATGTATTTAAAACTGTTAAACTTTCATATTTTGTACCATGGCAATTTGTTCTTTCATCTTAAAATCTGTATGTAGAAGGAAATAGCAAATTCAAAACATTTTAGGACATTTGTGTTTTCATTGCATTTCTTTATTACTGGTTTTATTTTGTGATGAAATAGAACAGCTTCAGCTCACTAAAAAACCTGAAAATATGTGAATAAAAGCAGGGGATTGTCCCTTGTTTTAAGCACACAGTTCATTTTATAACAATACCTATATAAGAATATTTGCTTTGATAAATGCCATAGAAAAATATTCTGCTCTTGATTATGAATAAATTTACATTTATGTAGTCTGGGTATGCATTCATTTTTCCTTAACATGCTCTTGAATGTTCTAAATATTATACCACAAAAAATAAACTACCTTCAGGTAATGATAAGGATCTGACTTGAACCTGAAAAAAACAAGGATATTCAGTCTAATTAAAGCTTAGATTCATGTTGAAATTAATTCATTTGTGCCTAGATATTTCAGCATAGTAAATTGCATAGCATGTATAATAGCACCATGTCCAAAACTAAGACATGACTTCAACAAGCATTTTATGCCTTTCTTTTTTATTTATTCTTTGCAAAAGAATTTGTGCTGTCCTTCACTGTGCCACAGCTCTTCTCTGCTCCTGCCCCACTCCTGTGCATGGTGGCACAAGGAGAGAGGATCAGGCAAGAATTAACAGCTACAGTCTGGGGAGCAACTGGGACTGCTTCTTTTGTTGGCTCTGCCTTGGGATATGGGAGGAAGTGTTGTGTGGATGTTGGTTTTGCTTCGACAGTGTGCACAGATTTCCTAAAAGTTACCGAATAAATTTTTAGGAACCTTTACTCTTTACATTTAATTTCTCGTTTCTTTTTAATTTTTTATCCCCCGCTTAATATTTGCATTTAATCAGAAAGTAGGAAACTGTAACTTCTTCTCGTGATAAAGATAACTGGATTTACCTGGATAAAATGCAGCGGTCTGTGATAGGTGGGTTAGAAGATCTAAATGTCCTTGCAGCTTTGAAAATGACAAGTCTGAAAGTGCATGAAAAGCCCAATATTTTTGAGGTGTGATAGCTTTCTTATAACTTTTGGATCCATTGTACTTGTTATACTGGTTTGAGATGAATGCAATAGTACAGATTTACAAGTTAAGAAGACTAAACGTGGCCAAATGTTACTTTTATACTTTATGAAAGGAAAAAAACCCCAAACACAAAAAACCCAACAAAAACCAAATTCACAAAAAATTCAAATCAAGGATACACCTGGAAAAAAATGAAATATTTAGTGTTTCATATAAATTTAACTGAATTTCAATAAAACTTTTTTAGCATAGAAGAACCCCAAACAAATGTCAACAGTGGATAATTAAATTATTCCCTTTATTTTTTTTTGTTAAAATGAAATATTCTATCAGCTAGAATCTTTTTATTTTCATTGTCTCACAGCTACTATTAATTTTGATTTGTATCCATTCAAAAACTGGTTTCAGTTTATGTGGGAAATGGAGTTATCAAAAATTGCAGCTTGAACACAAATCAGGAGCCTCAGCAGCAGAACTTTCAGCACCTCAGATGCTGCTGGCTTTAACTTTTGTATGAGAGGTTAATGTAACTATAGTGAATAGAGTTAAGAAAATATTTATCTTTGCATGCTGTTACCAATTTTCAGAATTGATTACTGCCATTTTATATGCAGAAATTGTATTCATAAATGAATATAACAGGTTTTGTAAGCAAATCTAATGCTTTTTTCCAAAAGTCAGCCATGAAAACGAAAGGTCATGTCTCTGTGGATTAGTGCAAAGGAACTTGTTTTTGTTCTGTTTCATGCTCTAAGCTGGGTGAGTGTGAACCATGCCAGTCTGAAAGCAAATGGAAAGCTGAAAGGCTGCCTTTAGTAGCCAGGGTGTCACTCTTGTTTGTATGACTGAAGTGCTTCTGTGATTGAGCTATTCAGACAATATCTCCTCAGGACCCTGCAGTGTGGGTAAGCTGGCTCAGGTCCTGGCTGGAGCATTGCTATGTGGTGTCATCTGATGTGGTTCGTATCTGTCCTTTGGCTGTCCAGTTCCTTTGGTATTTTTGCAAATTTTACCTGAAATCTGTTTCTCAGAGTGACAAAAGTGGAACTCAGTCTGGGTGTAGGTTTTCATGGCTTTGAGCATCACTGGATGGGATTGCCAGATGTCCAGTCCATTTGGATACACGGATCTAAAATCCCACTGCATAAAATGCAGCTGAGCTCTCTTTTACTGATATTCATTAGAGATCCAGAAACTTCATGTCCCAGCAAATTTCAGAGATACAAAATTTGAGCTGCATGATATTCAAGAAATAAATGAATGGAAAGGCTGCTGTTACCAAGCCTTTAAAGGAAAAAGCCCTCCACTGCTGAAGTAGGCCTGGTGGAAGTTAATTAGCGACTCAGTAAGAAAGAAATGAGAAAGAGGCCTTCCAGAACTGGTCTTTTTGGCTCCTTCATAAAGCCAGTGGAAGTGGAATCATTCAAAGTTTACTCTGCTTCTACTGGAAGGATAATTTTCTTAAATATAGTACTTACCAAAATGCTAATAGTTACCTGAGCATCCATCTAAACTGACACCATTTTTTGATTTTGGGGTTTTTTTTGTAAACATTATCATGTTTAGAGTAAATGCCATTTTCTGGATGTTCCCAAAACTGAGGTTGCATTCTTTCATCTTTGCTTGGTAGTTCAGACTGAACATGGAGTCATTCCTTAGTTGTATTGGGAATGTAATTTCCAGTGATATCAAAACAATCTTTATGTATAAAAGAGCCTCTCATTTACAAACAATACTTATTTTTACCCTTGGGGTCAGTATTCACTTTTGGAGGGCATAGGAAATATGTTTGACTGCTCTCTGATTTGAAAAACAGTGGGAAACGGTAAATTAAAGCTAATCCTTTAAAATATATATATATAATAGATTGGGAGAAACATTTTATTCCTGAAGATCTGGAGAGCAAGGTTATTAATGCTTTTTGTGCTGATGATCCACTTGTCCACTTTAGGACATGGACAAATCAGAAAAACACAGATGATCCCGTAAGTTTCATGTAAGTGTATGTCTAAATGTGAATGTTGAATTCAGACACTGTATTATTTCATATCCCAAGCAAAATACAAAAATTGCATGGTTAACATTTTGTTCTCTGGCAACTGAAATACAAATTATTTTACTTTATTTTTCATAAACATGTAATCATAACTAATACATACTGGTTTATGATAGGGTGGTTTTTCACTATTATAATTGCACATGCTCTCGGTGCTATTGGGAATTGCTGAGGAATATTTTAGCTATAGTATGCCTAAAAACTAAGTATGATGAGTTATTATACATCCTCTTGTTATTCAAGAAAAGAGGTAAACAAGTCTATGCTATGATAAGTGTCTTACCTGAGAATCACAGGCTTACTAGGTTTAGGTACGGAAGAATAATGAAACTTAGGCAAAAAAATAATTGCTAAAATTATTGGTACTACATTGAAACTTGTTTATTTGTTCTGATTAATATTTTAAGGCTTGTACTGGAGGTGGGTGTTCAATAAGCGAAGCCAGTGCAGCTATAACAGATGAGAGTACACCAGAAGGGGTTCCTGCTCCAAAAGCCCAGTCATATGCATCTGACTCCTTTAACATCTCATGGACTAAGCCTGAGTATCCGAATGGTAAGTGAACTCTTTTAGCCTCAAGTTAAAAAGATGATTAGTAAAGGTAAATTAATATTCTAAATGGCAGCTTATATGTGGTGCTTAATTTTTAATGATCATTTTAGCACATAAAATACCTGAGATAGTATCATTGTCTGCAGCAGGGAGATTGTGGTTTTCAGCCCATCGTGCGGTTTCAGTGGCTCAAAAGTGCTCCCTTTTGATAGTTCTTGTGTACTGCATCTCATTGTTCAATGTTTTCCAGGACAACTGAGCTGAGGAATAGGCATTCTTGGAGAATATCAGTCTAGCATGTTAATTTCACCCTCCAATAAAACATTCATTTCTTTTACATTAATTGATATGTAATAATAATTAGATTTGTGTTCTGCATACTCATCATAAAGTTCTACATTTCTATGGCTGTGAAAATCAAACAATATACTTTCTTTTGTTCAGAAATTTTTTCCATTATGAAATATCCATGAGTAGAACTTTGAGACAGATTTTACTTTTCTAGTGGGATTGCACAGTATCATTTACCTTGGAATTCACTCTGATTTTATTATCATGCATGTAGCAGTTTAAATCACTGCAGGGGATGCCATGTAGGAATCACTAAATTTGATGTATCAGACATGTTTTTCTTCATTGGCTCATGATATTGATATATTTCAATATATAATATATAATTATTTCTCCCAGTGGTTTCACATTAATTTCATTTGGTCCTGAAAGATTTTTCCCACTTTCAGTTGTGATAAAGCACATTGTACTTGTTCAACTTCACTAAAGACATTTTAAATGATTCCCCCAAAAGTGGTGATTGTATTGGGTAAGGTCTTACATTAAATTTAGAAAGAAGTAAGAATATGTCACTTGTTAAATAATGTATTTGGTAATTTATGGTTCTTTGTATGGAAGTCATTGTGGAAGATTTTGCTTCCTAGCCCCGTAGAAACTCTCTAACCCTGTTTCTAAAATCTCATCAGATTATGTGGCAAAGGGGAGGAGGCAGGAGAAAAGGAAAGGGTAAGGGATGGGAGGGGAGGAAATGTGGAGGAAGGTCATATATCTGGCTTAGTGCTAAAGTCTGACTAATATTCACTGAAATAGGCATTTTTTTTATAGTTAGTCTCAGGACCTGATCCTGTTATCTTTGCATTGTGGAAAATAATCCAAACAGTTTAGAGAGTGGCTTAACTAATCAAATAAATGTGAACATATACATGTGTGTGTATATCTATCTATCTATCTATCTATCTATCTATCCATCTATGTATATATATGTGCATATCAACAGCACAGGATAAAGACCTAGAGTTTAATAAATAAATTTCCACAAGCTTCCTTTAAAACAACTAAAAGTTGGGATGCATGACTAAATTTGGGTGTTGTATCTTTTTACTACAGCATTTACTATGTACAGCTTGGCTCTCCCTTTTAATACAATAAACAGCTTGCTAGGAAACCACTGAGGGTGTTGGGGCACCCTCAGCAAGTTTGCAGATGTAACCAAATTGGATGGGATTGCTGATCTGCTGGAGGGCAGGAAGGCTCTGCAGAGGGATCTGGACAGGCTGGATCAGTGGGCCGAGGCCAATTTTAGGAGGTTAAGCAAGGCCAAGTGCTGGGTCCTGCACTTGAGTCACACCAACCCCAGGCAGCAACACAGGTTGGGGGCAGAGTGGCTGGAAAAGGGCCCAGTGGAAAAGGACCTGGGAGTGCTGGTCACCAGTGGCTGAACTGAATTGAGCTGATGCGTGCCCAGGGGGCCAAGAAGGCCAGTGGCATTCTGGCCTGTATCAGCAATAGTGTGGCCAGCAGGACCAGGGCAGGGATTATCCTCTGTACTGGGCACTGGTGAGGCCACCCCTTGAATCCTGTGTCCAGTTCTGGGCCCCTCACTGCAAGAAAGGCATTGAGGGGCTGGAGCAAGTCCGGAGAAGGGCAGCAGAGCTGGGGAAAGGTCTGGAGCACAAGTCTGATGAGGAGCAGCTGAGGGAGCTGGGGGTGTTTAGCCTGGAGAAAAGGAGGCTCAGGGGAGACCTTATCACTCTCTAAAACCTCCTGAAAGGAGGGTGCAGCCAGGTCAGCGTTGGTCTCTTCTCCCAGGTAACAAGCAGTAGGACAAGAGGAAATGGTCTCAAGTTGTGCCAGGGAGGTTTAGATTGTGTATAAGGAAAAAAATTCTTCATGGAAAGGGTTCCCAAGGATTGGAACAGGCTGCCCAGGAAAGTAGTTGAGTCACCATCCCTGAAGGTATTTAGAAGATGCATAGATGTGGCACTTTGGGGCATGGTTTAGTGGTGGATTTAGCAGTGCTGGGTTAACAGTTGGGCTCAATGACCTTCAAGGTCCTTTCCAACCTAAATGATTCTATGATTTATCTAATAACATGTTTTCTCATTGTCCAATTTTCTATTTCCATCCTTTCCCCATTTCCTTGAAAAGAATTTTAAAAACCCCCAACAGCAAATAAACTCTAAAACTTTTGACTGAGCAAGTGCTCAATCAGGAAGGTTTGCATTGTTCAGTGACTTTGTTTTGCTCATTCTCAACACATCTTTTGGGCTGCCTCGTGGCCACGTCTTTTATAGTCACTCTCTGTGTCATTGTTTTAAAACTGTGTAAGAGGCTGAAAAATATTATAGTTGAGAAGACTAAAATTTGAAAAAGACTAGCAGAAGGTACTTAGGTCCGTCCCCTAAAATTTTCTTACTTCAGCATTCTACTGGTGCATTCTTGATTTTTCTGTTTTGTTTTTTTCTTTCTTTCAAAAACACAGAAACTATTTCCTGCTTTGAACTGAATTGATTCAAACTTGGTGTGTTTCAGGCTGCTAGGCATAAGTAGTGCTTTTCAAAAATACTGAGCTTGGCTTTGTTTCAGGTGGAAACGTCAGAATTGCAAAGATTTGTATATCATAGATTGTCATCTCCTTATTAGATCTCTGGGGCCATTCCTTTCTCTCCTGCCTCCTTTCGTCTGCTACTGCATGACAGATGCTACTGTTTATTTCCATGGGCTGAGGAGGCTTATCAGCTTCTAATGGGTGTGTGGGCTGGCTGGGGCTTGGACAGCACAGCCTTTGCTACGCTCTCGTGGTATATATGGGGTCCAGCTGCTTGCTGTGAATTGCAAAAAAAGTTAAGGAGAATTAATATGCTACCCTTGAGGCCAAAGGTGGCAAACAGGATTAAAGGCTACATGGCTTCTTCATAAAGATGGCATAGTGAAGGGAAACAGGCTTTGAGGTACAGGAACATCTGAGCTCACGTTATCCAGATGTGGGTTTTGAACTTTGGGGCTACCGTTTTTTGTTAAATTTAAGGCCTATTTACATTGTTTTGAGGAAAAAAATTATTTCATAGAAAAATGGGAAATTATGCACCTAATTCTTTGTTGAAAGTTGCTTCAGAAATACCATTTATATACCAAGTAAAAACCAGACTTTTGGAAGATGGCATGTTGAATATATCTGAAATAGGGACGTTTTATTTTGTCTTATTTTCAATCCAACAATAAAATGGTTGATGGGGCATGGCCCAGATTCTGCCACTCTACACATGTGTAGGTAGAGAGTAGATAGTATAAGTAAGATTGGCTATTTAGATGAGGGCAATGAATGGAGAGGCTTGTGAAATCATGTGCCATCAGATATTCTGTTTTGACCTTTCATTATTCTTAATAAATAATGACCTCTTCTTCAGAGCACATCCATTATAATCCTGCCATATAGTTTGAAATCTGCTCTTTTAAAATCCTTGAAAATTTGCCAGTGAAAATTTTCCTTAGATGGTCAATTCTCAAAAACATCACTTTGTGTACACGTCATAGATAAAACCTAGTCTAAATCTAAGCTGTATATTCCAAGGCCAGTGGAATTTTTATGGGAAATATCAGATATAGTAAAAACTAATTTATAAAATTATTCAGCGAACTAAGCCAGTACTTGTTCCTGCAAATCCTTGTGCTTATGAGAGATGACTGGTGTTTGTAGTCAGTGAAATTGATGTAGGTAAAAGTAGGTTTGCTTAAGATTTGACCTGTAGATTGCACCTTATGAGTAAAGTCCTTGTAGTACTTTGGATTCAAAACCTCTTTAGTGTCTTGAATATCATTGACACATTATATGGCCTCACCCAGAGAGGGGAAAGGAGGAAGGAAAAGAAAGACTGGATAGCTTTCTTCAGTTTAAGTTTAATTTGCAGTCTTGGATTTCTTCTCAAAAGTGAAACATAATTGTACTAGAGACAATAGAGATTTTGGCTTCAGTGCAATCAAGATTTGACCTAGCTGCCTAGACTTCGTAATTATGAAGAAACTGCATCTTTTCATGGTGACCACATGTTGCTCAGGAAGCCTTGTAAATCACAAAAATGTCCTATAGTCTTAAATATTTTATGCATGGTAAACTTCAGTAATATCTAGCAAGTCTCAAGAAGTTTGTTAACTTTGGGCCAACTTTGAACTTTTTCTCTATATGCTTTGGAAACCTATACTGGTGAAATAGGAGGCAAAGTTATTTATCCATGGTCAAAAATAACTATTGCCTAATTTAGAAAAATGGCTTCACATCTCAAAAATGGACTATTAGTCCTTTTCTTCTGAAATGTACTTTTTTTTCTTTCTTTTCATACTGTAGTTTTCTCCATCAGTGTCCTACAAGGCAAAGGCAGAAGTAAAATGAAGTAAAATGGATCAGGTTTTTAGAGATGGTTGTTCTCTGACAGTAGTGGGAGAACTAACAAGAGCTCAGTGTTGAGGAGCAAGCTGCTCCTCAAGTGTAGATGCAGCACAGTGCTATGGCTTTAGGCACTCCTTAAAACATTGATGCCAAATGACCTCATTATGATTCATGCTGTTACCATAAGTATGAAAGGAATTAATGATGATTTGTGAGGCACTGATCTGTGCTCTCTGGTGACCAGTGACCGGACCCAAGGGAATGGCATAAAGCTGTCTCAGGGGAGGTTTAGGTTGGATACGAGGAAAAAGTTCCTCACCCGGAGGATGTTCAGACACAGGAACAGGCTTCCCAGAGAAGTGGTCACAGCACCAGCCTGACAGAGTTCAAGAAGTGTTTGGATGATGCTGTCAGGCGTGTGGTTTGATTTTTGGGGTTGTCCTGTGCAGGGTCAGGGGCTGGACTTGGATGATCCTTGTTGGTCCCTTCCAGCACAAGTAATTCTATGATTCTATTCTACAATACTTTAAAGGGATTAGTGCTACAGGTATAGTAGGTGCTTAGAGTATCCCAGTGTTTGGCATTTTTCCCCTGTAAAACATATCCTTAATGCCAGCATTCTCACTTTTCCTCTGAGAGAAATAAAATATTTTAAAGTATATACCCATATATAAATAAAATTTGTTTATTTAATGTAGGAAAAATATCCATTTATGTTACTGCTTCACAAGCAACTAGACACAGAACCAAAAGGGATTTTTGCTTTAGGAAGCCTGTCAAATATGGTAAGATTGATAGTGTGAGATTTTCCAGGACCTCCTCCTACACACATCTCTGCTGTCTGATTTGAGTTTAGCTTCTCACTTTTCTAGAAGAGAAAAGATTTGAGGAGTGTGTGAATCACTTCACCGTACTCAACTCTGCATTGGTTTAGCTTATAAATCTGCTGAAGTAGAACTCTTCGAAGCTCAGCTGAAGCAGTTGGGTGTACACTTTTATTTACAAAGCAGTTTTTCATTTAGTATAGGGGAAATTTTTTTTCAATTTCAAACTGAATCTTCCTAGTTTCAAAAAATTAAGTTTTAAGGAAGGAATGCTGAAAGGAGCTATATTTTTACAATAAAAGTTATTTTCTGTAATGGAAAGATTAGAAGGCATTCTCTGAACAAAAATCACTTCAAATTAATCCTATAACTTTGTGTTTACTTGCCTTAAGATTTCTCATTGAAATAACTTTTAAGAAGGGATAATATTTAGAAGTGAAAGAGATGGAGGAATAGCCCTGAGAAAAAGTGCTCCTTTGCAAGCTCAATTTCCAAAGTCTAAGCAAATCTGTAAAATGAAGTTCATTAAATTCAAAACTCTGTACAGGATTTGTTATCCTACCATGCACCTTTGGAAGAGCAGAGTTTTAGAATTCCTTATAAACGAGATAAGCAATCACTTGCAATTTTTTAGTTAGTATTAGCCAGTTATACAAGAAGGACCATTCTTTCCTCTGTCTGAAAATCTTGCTAATGTTTGAGTTCTCAAATATCTTTTCTTTCAGTAGATTGAATAGGCAAGGAGTAGTTTACTTCAGGAATTTTTCTACAGCATATTGAGAAGGAAACAGTAATCATTACTATATTGTGGTTTCATTCAGAAAAGTGGGTAAAATTTTCCAACGACTCCACTCCTACCCCAAATTAATGAAGTATGTATTTTATTGGAAAAATGCCAAAAATCTGATTTAGTTATCATAAAGAATGAGTATCAAAAAGGTGGCTTGTGGGACAAAATTACTTGTTACTGATTTATTGCAGTTGCAGCACTGCCCTGAGTTGTCCTTCCACATTTCAAATATATTGGAGATTTTGTTTCTAAGTCTAAAGCTGTTAAGATGTGAGATGGTTTTTCATGTCTTGTTTGAAAAGCCATATGCAGAGTAGGCTGTGAAACAGAATTGCCTCAGTTTTCCTCGTTCCAAGGTGATGTTGGCTGCCATTCAGAAACAAGTTTGTTAAGGGGTAGTCTTTGGAACAGTGTAATTGTTTTAAGAGATGCAGTCCACTTGTGAGATTTTCAACAGTTAGAGATGGAAGAGTGTGGTTTTTTTGAGTTTTGCATGCTCAGTCATGCTAAACAGTATCTGCTCAATTGTAAACAGTTTGAAATACTACTACTTCTACTACTACTACTGCCTGGATGTCTGTAGCATTAGTGTTCTTCTAAACTCTGTAGCTTTTAGATATTGAGTGCTCTCACATTGTTTTATAGGTATGATTACTAGCTATGGATTGTATATGGACGGTGTTCTGCTGCAAAATTCATCACAGCTAAGTTGTTATGCTTATGGGCTTGCTCCTTGGAGTCTGCATTCCTTCAGAGTCCAGGCATGTACTGCAAAAGGTTGTGCTTTGGGTCCACTGGTGAGTACCTTAATTTACATTCTGGGAGTCTAATAAATGTCAGATGACAGTGAATATCAGAGTAAATGGTGATGATTCACTCTGGGCAGTACTAACCCATCTGGCAAAATGTGACATTTAAAAAAAAAACCTGTTTAAGAGCTGCTAAAGATTCAATAGGTCATTGTTAGGCAGCATTCCAAAGCAGAACATAGGTACAGTGAAGAAAGGCAAAAACAGAGGCTGAAACACACATTATTGAGATTAAATGGAGTTAATATGTTTGAAAGGTGCAGGTGTGCTTTAACCAGATTTATAAGGATGTATATAAAGAAAGAGTTACTGTTCCAGTAATGGACAAATTTCTAGCTGCCGGACTGAAAGGACTAAAGTTAATTTGAGAAATGCAGAAGCCAGAAGTGGCAACAGGAGTAAGGAAAATATGGTAATTCATAAATCTTTTGAATGCAAGTATGCGAACAAAATATTATACTGGACAGATTTTAACAGTCTTGTATAACACCCCATTTTTTCAGCATTTGAGAATACAGGAATATTAAATTTGACATGTGAAAAGCAGACCTTCAGAGGCTTTTTTATTTTGTTAAAGGTTTTTAGACATACAGCTGAACTGATAAATCTAGTATGATTTCATAGTACTGTAGCTGATGAATAACTAGAATCATATCTGCTGTGCTTGGTTTTGTTTTCAAGCATAACTGAAAAAGAAGCCTGTGTTTTTTCTGGGATTTAACATTTTATTTAATTCAGATTTATTTGTAGACTTTTAAAATGGGTTTAAAGGAAGCAAAAAGAGAAAGATTTGGGAGGTTTTTTTGTTATTCTTTCTATTTTTTCCATCGCAATTTATTTTGTATCAGGAAAGAACTTCCAGGTTTTATTTTTATTATATAATTTGTTAGTCACATTTGCAGTATTATTTCCAAGATTGCTTTCATTCAAGTGCCAGTAACATTGTCTATCTGCAGAAGACAACTAGACTTTATAACCATTAAACATTTTATAGCTTGCTCTACTTTGAAGAATATTTACTCTTAAAAGCTTGAATGGCTTTTTGCCAGTTTTTCTTGTACATTTTTTACAGCTTCACATATACCCCAAAAGCAAACCTTGTTTTAAGGTACTTGATGTGCAATAACCTAATCCATTGTGTTGGTGGTGATGTTTAAGACAAGTGCTTACCAAACTTTGCATACAGATGAAACATGTATGTTTTCAGTACTACTGGCCTATCAAATAGGCATCAAAAGGATAGAACAGAGCACCAGTAGTTAGGGTTTAAAAAAATATTTTTAGTAGTCTTCTTTTCACATTTCCACTGAACTACAGACTGATAACTTGGCTTTTGGAACAATTCAAAGGGGTTGCTGTAGCTGATATTCATCTGCATCCCATGATCAGTACACAAACTGTTTTCCAAAGCCAGTGATCCATCTCTAATCAGAGGAATTGAAGTACATCTTGATTTCGGCTCACCTAAGTGCTGCCAGGAAGTTAAAGCACTGGATCTTTATTTGATTTTTTAAAAAAGATTTTCATATCAATTACAGAGTAACTCCAACACTTAAAAAAAGAAAATTAAAAAAAAGAAACCTAATGTTTTGCCTCTGCTCTAAATAGTATGCGAAACATCTCCCAGCAGTAAACTGATACGCTTCCAGCTATTTTTGTTGCTGCTCTTGTACTTAATGTGCCCTAATCGATTAAGGAACATCATGTGACATTCCCCTAAATATGGAATTTGTCCACCTTATGTTCCTGAAGGTGGCTCTGAAGATCTTAATTAGTTATGAGAGCATTAGCTGTTTTTCTATTTCAAAATTTTTTTTTTTAATTTGGCTTAGGTAGTTTTTATTTGACCTTTTTTTTTCTGTGACTGTGATTTATTTTCAAGTGAGATGGAAATTGCTAACATGTAAATTGAGAAAAGCTGTATTTTAGATCTCTGCCTATTAGATGCAAGATACTGCTTTTGTCTGTCCTAATCGTTTGGGTGTTTTGTTTCTAAAGAGGGAAAAAAATGGATTATTAAGGACTAGTGTAACTTCTGATAGATTCTTTAGAGAAATTCAGGAGAACTAAAATTATGCTAGTCTTGAAATGTGTTAGCTCCTGTAAATGTCATATAAATAAACAGAACTGTTCAACACTGAATATTTCTCACCTCAACCCACTGCTATTAAACTTAAATTTCTGGTTTTAGTTAAATGTATGCTAGTACTTTTCCCAACATTATTATGCCTATCCTATGATTTGGCGTCAGTTTTATTATAGCAGAGTCTTTGTTATTTAAGTTATTAATAAACACATCTGAAAGTAACACAGAACTGTGTAAAAAGTAATATTCAGAAAAATAAGTATGAAGAAGGTTTTCTGTGCCATATGTTTTTATAGCACATAACAAAAAGCTAAAGACATAATACAGCTGTTACAACTGCTTAGGACGTGATACAGATTGCTACAAATTTATATTATTTAAAGATTTTTTGAATCCTCTTCAGTAGAAAAACATAATTGTTACTAATTTTTCACATTTCTGATGTTTCTGATTGGAGTACCTGCATTTAGCAGCACTTTACTGGAAATTATTTTGTTTAGAAAGCACAGCTTAGTCTAATCCTTACATAAGGATGTTTTTGACTGAAATACCCAAATAATCAATGTGGCACTGATCCAATAAATCTATGAAGTATTTGTTTATCTTTCAGCATTTACTTTATCCTGTTGACTTCACTGCAACTTATGGCTTATTTTAAATATAAAAGAGTCTAGAAATATAGCAGCACATGTGGAGGTATTGATGCACATCAACGATGTAGTCTGCCACGTGTAAACAATAAGCTTTCCAATCTTTACATGCTAAAAAGTACAGCATTCATGTTTCAAGGACAGAGAAAATATGTTTGGTTATTTAGATGACAGAGCAGGTGTGGCAGATTAAAAATAGCATTTATTAGCACTCCCATGAACCTGCAGCTGAGAGGCTCTTACAAAGGTGTGAAACCATCTTATATCTTAGAAAACACCAAATAAATAATGTATGAGAAACAAACTTGTTGCCATAAATAACATAATAGCAAATTTTGTTCCATAGCACTGAATGTTGACTACAAGTTAGGAAATTTCAATACTAAATTTCTAGAATATTGAATAGGTATTTATTTACTTATATCACAAATATTTCATGTTCAGTACATTATCCAGCTCTTTCACATTTTATTTTCTCTTAAAGATTTACTTTTTGTTGCAACTTTATTTTATTAGGTGAATGTAGAAGTTAATTCAGGGAGCAGAAAATATTCCACAAAGGATTTTTTTCTATCAAATATCTGTAATAATTTACTACAGTGTTTAAATGCATGGTCCTTGCAGTTGCTTTTTAAATGTAGAAAGTCACATGGTCTACTATTGCTGTTTCCTTTCCTTACACTGAGATCATACATCCACATGAGGTGCAATGGTGTTTTCAAAAAAATACTCTCTCATTCTTTTCCAGTATTTATTTCCTGTTCCTTACAGGAGTCTCTATTTAAAATAGGTTAGTTGCTGGACAGCTTCAAACAAATGTAGATGAAGGGACAGCAGCATGGTTAAAAATTGGGACACTGACAATGTTAGTTACTTTTTTTTTGATTGATAAACACCTTTTCTTTAAACTTTGCATCTCTCATCTCTGTGGCTATGGCACCAAACTTCCATCTCCTGTTGCATTTACAGGTAGAAGCTCGGACCATGGAAGCTCCCCCTGAGGGAATGGTTGATGTATTTACTACTGTTGGTGGGTCCAAAGAAGTTCAACTAAAATGGCTTGCCCCAAATAAACCTAACGGAAAACTGACCTACACAGTCCTTGTCTCTGGTCTCTTCTATGCTGATCAAGGTATAATTTTCCCTTTATAATAAGTGTAATGATAACTTTGATACTCCATTTATTTTAAAAAAAAATCCTTTAGCACTAAATTTTTTTCTACTTTTGTTTTTTTCTCCCCATGCTGTTGATTGTTTTAGCATTATCAATTTTATTCTTAAGAACTGCTGGTTTGATTTATGGTGCTTTACATTTGTACAAACACATAAATTGGCAAATAAAGATAAGCTCACTGCACTCATTTAGTCTCTAGATATACGCACTGTGTCTTATCTTGCCACCTTCACTCAGATAAGGAAGCTATACTCACAAAATTTCAGTTGGTTTGCTTATATAGGCCACTCATGAGAGCTGTTCATAATATGGTTGATCATGGGTATAATTTGAAGAAGAAAGGGAAGGAAACCCAACTCTTTATTTCTATATCATAAACAGACTCAACATGTGATAAAAAAACCTGACAAGTAGGAGTTCTTTATTAAGTCGTACTGTATTGCAGGTTGCTCTTTGGCTTCCACTGGTTTATGTTCTGGGTTGTTTCTTTTTTTCTTATGTCTTTTAAACTTCAACATAGCAATATTGTCTTGGGTTAAAATGTTGCTAAATCAGAGCAGGCAGAGTTAGCTATGTCATGCCTGTGTAAAAGGCTAAGGCACTAAAGAAGGTAAATGGACATTTTTTCCAAATGTATTACAAAATGTGCGTATTTTTTAGTTGAAAGTAGAATGCCATGTCCTCTAATTATATAAATGTAAAATACTTGGGCAGTGAATAAAAATGAATGTTCACAAAATGAGTATGAGCATTTAATATGTCAATTTGAGCTATTAAGTGTGCTCTAAGGTATAATAAATAATAAAATATTGTACACAAGTAATGTTTATGAATTATACCTAACAATGTTGTCATTAATTTTTAGTGCACTTTAAACAGCATGATTGACATTGGGCAACTATAAAAATGTTTTCTTATGAGTATAATATGAAATTGTGGTTGAAAATAATGTTTGGATGACATTTAATCCTTCTATGTACTCTACGCAAATTTAATCAGTATTGTAAAGGCAGTAACAGATAGAGAATCTAATCGCTGATGACTTCGTAACTCACCTCTTCTTTTCTGCTCAGAATGAGACCTATTTGTTGCTTCCAGTATTGGTGCTGAAGAGAACATAGCTGCTGTAATTGCTGTCCTCTGTGAAGTAGTTTATAAATGAACTTGTTTGTGCACTCTTTGGAGAAACACGTTCATTGAGGAGGGTAACGCGTGGTAGGCAGTCTCAGCTGACCCCTCACAAAGGCTGTTGTGTCCCTTTTTTATGCAATGAAGGCTTTGATGTATTCTGCTGTGAAG